>NW_025999982.1:5770811-5778353 GCF_001458135.2 Marmota marmota marmota | reverse complement strand
CATCACCACCACCATCACCACCACTATCATCACCACCATCATCACCATCACCATCATCACCATCACCATCATCATCACCATCATCATCATCATCACCATCATCACCACCACTATCATCACCACCATCATCACCATCACCATCATCACCACCATCACCACCACCACCATCACCATCATCACCACCATCATCACCATCACCATCATCAGCATCACCATCATCATCACCATCATCATCATCACCACCACCATCACCACATCATCATCAACATCACCACCACCATCACCACCACTATCATCACCACCATCATCACCATCACCATCATCACCATCACCATCATCATCACCATCATCATCATCATCACCATCATCACCACCACTATCATCACTGCCATCATCACCACCATCATCACCGTCATCATCATCCTGCTGACAGTTCCTACAGCCTGAGGTGGTGAGCGAGCATGGGCTCTTTCAGTCCTCATTACAACCTCTTGAGGGGTTGGTTCATCAGTCCATTTTATAGATGAGAAAACTGAGGTCTCATAGAGATGGAGTCACTTGTCCACGTGGCAGACCCAGACCTGAGCCCAGAGCTAATGACAGCAAAGTCCATGCTTGGGGGGAAGGGTCTGGGATCCGGGGTTTGGGAGGAGCTGCCGGGCGGGTCAGCCGCAGGGAAACGTGGATGCAAGCCATATTTTGGGATGCAGAGCCACAGAGATGTGTGTTGGAGGAGGCCGTGCAGAAGACTGGCCAGGAGGCCTTGGGGCTGTTCAGACTGAGAGCTTGAGTCAGGGTAGTGGCTGATAATGGACACGAGGAGAGGGTTCAGGAACCATAGTCATCCCTTAAGGCACTGAGTTTCCTAGTGAGAGGGTCAGGCTTTACTCTCCTGGAGTTTCATTCCAGTTGTGGGAGACAGGCAGGACTCATGTCAGTGAACAGGATATGTGTCTTATGGTAATGAGCACTTTGGACAAAGAAGTGGCAAACTGTGGTTCGAGTTTGTAAACCGCGGTCAGTGGCCTCCCTGAGGAGGTGCCACCAAAACAGAGATCTGAAGATACCAAGAGAAGAAGCTTCGTGGATGTCTCCAGGAAGTATGTTCCGGTAGGAGAATAGCTGATGCAAAGGCCCTGGGGTAGGAGCATGCCTGGCCTGTTTGAGTGGTAGTAAGGGGGCCAGAGCAGTTGGAGCAAGAGAGTGAGGGGGTGGGGAATTAGCAGGGCCAAGATGTCTGAATCCTCCAAGGCTATGTGAGGACTTTGGGCTTTATTTTAAGTGAGATGGATGCCGCAGGAAGGTTTTGAGCCAAAGAGGGACCTAAGTGAACACCTTCTTAGTAGAATTCCTCTGGCTGCCACACAGAGAATGGGCTGTCGAGGGCGAGGAAGGGAGCCCGTTAGGAGCTGCTGCGATGGACGAGAAAGGAGTTTGAACAATCCCGACGCCCTAGACCCTAGACGTGGTGGGAAAGCGCTCTCACAGTGGGAAGAGGTAGAACAAAGCCACCAAGTGGAGGGGTTGGGGGCAGTGATGCCCACGAGAGCCTGGACTTCCGGGTGGGGACTGATCCCAGCTCTGCCCTGCGCCAGCCGCGAGGGCCGGAGAGGTCACATCTGCTTTCCGGGCTGTGGCTTCTCCTTCGGTCAGAGGGGGTGGCCCTCCTGCCCGCTGGATTTCTGGGAAGCCTCCAGGGAGCCCGAGTGCAGAGCCCCGAGCTTAGCGAGGCCTCCATAAGCACCTTCAATGAAAGCAAGTTGAAATGCGGGATTGTGGCCCTGGGACGTCGCAGGGAGCGTGGGCAGGTCAGGTGTGCGGGAGTGTCGGCTCAGGAGACAGAGGGACTGGATTTGCACATCTGGAGTCCTGTGCACAGAACACTGTGGTGGAGACCATGGGGTGGAGTGAAGTTGCCAGGGAAGGGGGTGGGGAGTGGGGGGCCGAGGCCAGAGCCCTGGGGCACCAACATTGAGGGGGTGGGGGAGACAGAGTAGGTGGCATCAGGAGAGGAAAGAGGAGACCAGAGCAGGGACCCCAGAGTCCGGGGGGGGGGGGAAGTGCATTGGAGGAAGGTGTGTCTGAGGGAGGGGAGGGGAGATGGATAAGAGAAGGTCAGCGGAGGTGATCCCAGTGGCTTGCAGGAGCCTGAGAAGGGAGGATGGAGAGTTCAAAGCCAGCCTCAGCAAAGGCAAGGTGCTCAGCAACTCAGGGAGGCCCTGTCTCCAAATAAAATACAAAAGAGGGCTGAGGGTGTGGTCAGTGGTTGAGCGCCCCTGAGTTCAATCCTGTACCCTCACACACACACACACACACACACACACAAAGAGAGGAGGTCAGCTAGGACAGGACAGGGGAGGGGGACATCAGAGTGGGGGAGGGGGCTCCTCACCCTTTCCCACATGGGCAGGAGTCCCCTGGATCTCATGAAAATGCAGATTGCGATTCATGGGGCTGGGGCCGCACATTTCTTACCAAGTCCTGCTGCTGCCCTGGGTTGGCGCGGCCTGGCCAGGGTCTGAGGAGCGCAGGCTGCACTCTAGCTGCTTCTTGCCCAGGGCCTCCTCTCCAGGGCCTCGGATTCCCTCTGGCAATCAGCTACAGGCGCGCCCACCTCCGGGAGAAGCCTGTGAGTGACACAGAGCACTTTGTAAACTCCGAGGTGAACCGTGGGGACTGTCTCACAGAGCAGAGGAGGCGGCAGGCAGATGGCAGGGAACCCTGGGTGTGGGTGGCACATAGGCGCAGGCAGGACTGGCTGCGCTTTTGGGGAACCTGGCGGTCCTGGGGGGGGGCGGGAGGGCAGAGCCCCCAGCTCTTGCCTGGGGGTGCGGGGCTGCAGGAGTGGGCGACCTTGTCAGGGGCCTGGCCTGGGCAGCTGGAGGGCGCTGCTTGGCTGGCTTTGAAGACGCCACCCCAGGCTCTTTTCCCGGTTCCCTTCTGCTCCCAGACACTCAGGCGAGATCCTTTGATTTTCTGGAGGACGGGAGGCTGTGTTGAGTGGCCCTCAGCCCTGGGTCTGCCGGGACCACCTGGAGAGCTTCTCCCACAACACAGCCCCCCGCCCACCCTCCTCATTCAGGCTCTGCAGGTGGCACCCAGGCAGCTGTGCAGGGGCACAGCTGGGGCACAGCCGGGCAGGCAGCAGGTGGAGTGAGTCAGGCCACAGCTCCGTCTCCTTCCCTGGGCCATCTGAGGGCATGTCTGGGTTTTCCAGGTCACTGCTCAAGTTCAGATTCCAACCAAGCTCATCAGGACCCTGGGGTCTTTAAAAACCCACTTGTTACTGTCTAAACCCTGGGCGGAGAGACTTCGGATTCTAATGGTGTTCACCGGAAGCCCCAGGCCAGGGAGCTCAGGGGGAAGCCCCTGTCCCTGCTTTGAACTAAGGGACCTCGGTCCCAAACCTAGAGCAATTGGGAGATACCGCTGGGCGCAGGGCTTCCAAAGATTTTATTTTCTTGTTTATTTAACTGGGGGTGGAACCTAGAGGGGCTCTGCCACTCAGCTCACTGGAGCCTTTCCTTTTTGGGGGAGTGTGTGGCGCTGGGGGTTGAACCCAGGGCCTTGTGCACGTGGCACTCTACCAGCTGAGCTAGGTCCCCAACCCTGTAGCGTTTTTTCATGTTTTCTTTTGAGACAGGGTCTCGCCAAATTCTAAGACAGGCCTGGAGCTTGTGACCCTCCTGCCTCAGTCTCCTGAGTAGCTGGGTGACAGTTGTGTGCTGCCGCCTGGGCTCCCGTTGATTTTCTTTCTTTTCTTTTTTTTGGTACTGGGGATAGAACCCAGGGGCGGTTAAGCACCGAGCCCCACCCCCAGCCCTTTTTACTATTTTATTTACAGACAGGGCCTCCCTGAGTTGCTTAGTGCCTCTCCGTTGCTGAGGCTGGCTTTGAACTCGAGATCCTCCTGCCTCAGCCTCCCAAGCCCCTGGGATTACGGCCTGTGCCGCCGCGTCTGGCTCCATTGATTTTTTAATAGGTCAATTCTGTTACCTTTCTGAAATGTGGCCCTTTTGTTTATTCTCTTTCCCGTCTGGTTGGGGATAAAGTGGAAATTTCAGAACTGATGCGCGCAGTAGCAATTCAGTGTATGTCAAGCAAATATGTATGAAGTGTCTCCTGCGTATCTGGAAAGGTGGTAGGTGCCGGCGGCCAAGGTGATCACAGGTGAGGGCATTGCAGGTGGCCAGGAGGATGCAGGCTTTTCCCAAGTCCTCGCTGTCCAGGTGGAGACACCTCGGCTCAGGGCAAATGACTTGCCCCATTCCCTGCAGTTGGCAGGTGGTGGAACCAGGATTTGAGCTCAGCCTGCCCAGCACCAAGCCCGGCCCCGCGCATTGCCCCAGTGTGAGGCTCCCGAGGACCCTGCCTGGCTGGTTTTTGTTCTCCAGATTGTGCTGTGGGGGATGAGTCAGCCCTTGGGTCCAGCGTTCCCCAGGAATGACCTTCTGTGGCTGGAAGCAGAGGCCTGAGGCTAGAGGCTGAAACAATGTCAGCTGCCCTCCACTGTCCAGGGGTGGGCTAACCAGGCTCCTCTCATCTTGCAGTCCCCCTTCCTGAGGCAGCGGTTCTCAAACCTGCCCACACATTAGAGTAATCTGGGAATCATTAAAAAGTTGCCATGCCCAGGTTGTACCTTATGCAATTATTTCGGAATGTTTAGGACAGGCAATCAGATACCAGCATTTCTTTTTTTTTAAAGAAAAAAATCTCCAGGTGATTTCAGTGTGTAGCAAAGTTAGGCAAATCTTGCCCGAGAACATTTTTTTCCCAAAGTCACTAAAGGGCTGCTGGGGCTCAGCCCTCAAGCCACATTCCAGGCAGGAAGAAGGGAGGAGCATTTAAAAGGATGGGCATTACTAAATAAGTTGGTTTCCTTTAAAGAGCTTTCTCAGAAGCCTCCTCCAGTGACTTCTGCTCACATCTCAATGGCCATTCTTGACTGGAAGGAGACTGAGAAATTGGTTTATACTTATATTTTTATTGATTGTTTTATGGCTTGAACCTGGGGACTTGTGGACAGATTTACATCCTCTTTTTTTGAGACAGGGTTTCACTAACTTGTGACCCTCCTGCCTCCGCCTCCCAAGAGCTGGCATTATAGGCATGTGCCACTGTGCCCCGCTAAATAGACTTTCATATGGGAGATTCTTGCCTAAGAAAAATATTGGGTTTCCTTTTTTTTTGTCTTGGTACCAGGGATTGGATCCAGCAGTGCTTTACCACTGAGCCCCATCCCCAGCCCTTTTTATTTTTAATTTGAGACAAAGTCTTGCTAAGTTGCTGAGGCTGGCCTTGAACTTGTGATCCTCCTTCCTCAACCTCCGAGTCACTGGGATCAGAGCTGTGTGCCACCGTGCCTGGCTGATGCCTAGTTGGTAGGAAGGAGCGGGTGGTTTAGGAAGGTAAGGAGCGGACTGCCACAAACCCCCAGGCAGAGAGGGTGGCATTTCCCAAGGGGGAGGGATTTAGGGATATGAATGACGGTGGCCTCCCCCTCCTCCCACTTGGACAGTTTGGATCAGGTCGGGGTGGGGCTCTGGCTTCCCTGAAAATGGCCAGAAAGACCACTGGGGAGACTGAGTCCTGGAATGGGGAAGTGACTTGCTGTGGTCACCCAGACGTCCACCCTTAGCTGCCTGTCACCCGCTGGTTCTGACCCTGCTCTCCCTGCACCCCACTGCTGAGCTCACTTACGTGGCACTGGGTTCCACTGATGGGCACCTCTCTCCACTGGCCAGTGTCTCCCTCAGTACTAGCAGCAGCAGAACTCTGTGGACTGGGGAAAAGCAGGTCTTTTGGGAAGTTCTTCTCATAGTCTGACTTTATTTCAACTTGCTGTAACATAACCTCTTATCAAAAAGGTTCAGGAGCTGAGGCCCCCGAGCCAAACTTGAATATCTCCTTGACCCTGGGACTTTCTCCATCTTGGCGAAGACACTTCCTCAGCTATGAGAGGGATACTGGGAGGGTAAAGTGGGAAGGAAGCAGGATTCCAGTGGCCTTCTCTATTCGGGTTGGTTCTGGTGTTCAGTGAAATGCAGGGGGACCTTGGGGAGGTCAGCTTACCTTCTGCCAAAACGCATTAGCACACCGGGCAAGCTGGAGTCCTGTGCTGTGGCGAGGCCTGGCTCCTCTCCTTTCTGGAAGACCACAGGGTCGATGCAGAGAAGGCCGAGAAGGGAGGCTGTCCGCAGGTCAGCCAGGGGAAGCTCGCGTCCCAGTGGGTTGCTCTGAGGCCCTTCTCCCCGGGGCCCAGGCTGTTGATGGAAGAGTGGGCTCTCGGATTGCAGGTTCCAGGCAGGGAGGCTTCTGGGGCTGCTGGGTGGAGGAGGTGGAGCCGCACAGGGTACTTGACATGCCTGGGGGAGGTTGCGGGCATCCGTGGGCTCTGATTTGTGGCCTTGTGAGGTTGAGCAGTGCCCACCAGGGACACTCCCAATGCACTTGGATCGTGGTCTCAGCAGCAGCCCTTGAGCTGGGAAGTGGAGTACACGGGGTTTATTTGGGAGATAAATCCAGAAAGCGTGGAGGAGGAGCAGGGAGGGGGGGGGAGCCGAGGGAACCCACTAAAGGTGCCTGTCAAGCCAGTGACTGCCACGTCCCCTGGGGAGCTCCGGGACACTGAAACACACACTTGGGTGGCATCCCGGGTGGGCGAGGCACTGGCTGCGGGCTGTTCCTGGGAGGTCAGTCCCCCACCCCCCCAGTCCTTTGCACACTAGGAACATAAGCTCCAGTGGGCAGAGGTGGCCCCTGGTGGTTGAGGTGGGCGGTGGCCCTGCAGGGCTCGGGGAGGGGCGCTAACAGCCCTGCTCTCTCTGGAGGAGCCTCTGAGGCCCTGTCGGCAGGCCCAGGCGGCCTAGCCGGGTTCTTTCTTCCTTAGGTTTTCTGGGTTGCGCGTGTTGACCCGAATTTCCAGCTGAGAACCCTCCCCTGTGGCCACCCGACCCGTAAGCTGCTCATTTACTTCCTGTGACCAGAGCCCCCGCCTGTCGATGTCCCCAAGACTTTCCTGATAGAAGTCAGGATCTCTAAAGGATTGAGGGGCCTCGTGGTGGCAGAAGGCAAGGCTGGGGATCAATGAGGACAGACCAGCACTCTGAGGGTCCTCGGGGCATTGCCAGCCTCGAGGAATTCACAGCCAGGGTGGAGGCGGGCACAGTCTCTGGCCCTGGGAGACCAGGCCTCCTCTCTGCAGAGCCTGAGGGGGGGCGGGGGCGGGTAAGAGGAGAGTAATGAGGTCGCTGCAGCTGTCCCGTCCCTCTCCAGGGACCAAGCCTTGCCCCATGGGCCATGACGGGGCTCGTCTGCACCTCTAAATGTCCATGGGCCTGTGAGTCCATCTCGAGTCGCACCTTCATCTGTTTATTTTTGGTACCAGGGATGGAGCCACGGAGCCACATCCCAGCCCTGTTTATGTTTTATCTGAAACAGGGTCTCGCTCAGTTGCTGAGGCTGGCTTTGAACTCAGATCCTCCTGCCCGAAGGAGCTCACTGCTGTGGGATGTCCTGGTGTCCTGGGAGCACCGACACCCT
>NW_025999982.1:5770266-5770802 GCF_001458135.2 Marmota marmota marmota | reverse complement strand
GGGGAGACCCTTGGCGTGACGTAAACTGCTCTCAGGGGTACCTCTGTCCCTGTGGGTCTCTTTGGGGGCTTCTCTGGTCCACCTTCATCCCACTGCCCCTCCACCCAGCTCCTGGTTGCTGTTGCCTTAGTTCCTGGGCGGGGGCGGGGCACAGGCCTCCAGCACCCTGGGGACGGGGGTGTCCCTCGGTCAGTCCAGCGCTTATGTCCAGTCTGGGGGTGGCTGCCCTCCAGCCCTTGCAGGAGACCTGAAGTGGGGGGCAGGGGCAGGCCGAGGCTGGCCTGGAGCTCTGGCTAATTTCCCAGGCCTCGATCGATCCCGCAGCTTCTCCTGAGTCTATTAGCAGTCGGCAAGTGAAAATATCCCCCATCGCGAGCCCTGACCTGAGACAGGGAGGAATCCATAGCAATTTGTTCAAACAGAGGAGAGCGTTTCCCTCTGATTTGTATTCCAATTTATTCCAGGCAGGAAGGGGGTCAGGGTGGGAGGGCAGATCCTGGCGTGGCCAGAGCCGGGCTCGGGCCGCCCCCTCAGCC
>NW_025999982.1:5769078-5769969 GCF_001458135.2 Marmota marmota marmota | reverse complement strand
AGCCTGCCAGCCTTCCCAGCAGGCTCTGCTTGGCTGGGGAGCTCAGTTGTGGATTTGGTCTTCACAAAACACAAAGCCACCCGCTCGGGGCCTCTCTCCCGGGCACTGGGCCTGTGCCAGGCGTGCGCTCACCCGCGGTGACTGTGCCAGGCGGGGGGCTGGGCCCGGGGTGGCAGTGGCCCCAGCTGGGCCCAGGTCGGGTGCTCACTCTCCTGAGGCCCTCCCTGACGGGTCCAGCAGGAACGAAGCTCTGGGCTCCGAGGGGAGGGGCCGCCTCTGAGAAGCCCAGGTGCCTCTTCCCGGGACTCGCGGGGCCCTCTCCAGCAAGCCCTTTCCAGAACCCCTACAATAAGGCTGCTCCGGGTGACACTTATTAAGTACCTACTGTTTCCTGGGCACTGGGCTGGTGCTGCCAATGGGGTTTCTGCAGGGTCCTGGCCTCCTCCTCTGCCTCCGTTTCCTCATCTGTGCCCCCCTCCCCCCCTGTGTCCCCCCCTATGCCTCTGCTCAGTTCTCATTTCTTCCTGGGGGCCTCCTGGTCATCGAGGGTCCCAGGGCTGGTGCCTCTGAAGCCCCCAAACTCCCTCTGGCCCCATCACGCCCCAGGGCCCGGGTCTCCCAGGGGTGGTGCCCTGGCAACCAGGGAGGAGGACCCTGGGGTCCTGCCCAGCCCCCACATCCGGGCCTCCACTGTTCCCTCCCCTCTGCGTCAGCCCCCCCGGAGGGGAGGGACCCGAGAAGCTCTTCACACCCAGCGAGGTGCCAGCGGCTGGCAGCTCCGAGGTCAGCTGCCGCACATGACTCCCAGGCCCATGACACCCCGAGTCTAACTGCAGAATCACGTAGCTAACTATATCCGAGTCGGGGCTTCATCACTGTGTCCCTGGGGTC
>NW_025999982.1:5758477-5767963 GCF_001458135.2 Marmota marmota marmota | reverse complement strand
GGGGGGGGGGGGGGGGGGCGCAGGTCTGAGTTCGAGTTCTGCCCCAGCACATGCTGGCTGTGTGGCCTGGGCAGGTTCAGGTCTGTGCCACCCAGGGGACAGGGCTCATGGTCGCGCCTTCCCCAGAGGGCTCTGGTGCAAAGGGGCGAAGGGGCGAGTGGGTCCTGCTTTCAGCCCAGGGCCTGCTGTCGGAGGACCCTGCTATGCCGCACCAGCCAGGGTGCGGGTAGCTGTCGCTGTTGCTGTGGTCACATAGGCTCCCACCAGGACAGTGGTGTGGGAGGCTCTGTGTACAGGCAAGGGACACAATATTGGGAGGAAGAGGCGATGAGATGAGGCCCAGGCTCCGGCCAGGAGAAGGCGTGGGAAGCCAGAGTGCTTCCTGCTGGCTCTGTCCTCACCCACCCTCCACTGCCACCCCCTCGGCCCACTCTAGACCTCACTGTCCTCCCAAGAGGCAGCAGCCTCCTCCTGGTCCAAAGCCTCCCTCCTCCGGAGGCCTCTGACTCGGGAGCCTCCTAAGGGCCATGACTTTGCTGTCCCTGGCTGTGTTGGGACTCTCATCCCCTGGCCTCCCCTGACCCACGCCCTTCACTTTTCTCCCTGGCCTCCTGGATCTCAAGTCGCTGACCAATTGTTCAGCATTATAGTCGGATCCCATGGTGCAGGCCACTCGTGTGGGTTTAAAATTTTAACCAAAAAAGGAGAGGAAACACTTCAGTGATGGAGGGAAAAACGAGAGCGAGAGAGTGAGAGAGCGAGAGAGAGAGAGAGAGAGAGAGAGAGAATGCTTTAGCAGGAGGACAGGTACTGCATCTTCTGTTTATAAATATACCTGATGCTAAGAGAAAATATATTCCCAAAGTTCCTAAACTGATTCTTGGAAAAAAATTTTTCTTCCCTTTCCAGGATTTAACATATTCTCCCTCCCGGGGGCGTCTCTATTTGAAGGGACACAGAAAGAATGAAAACAACTAATGTTCATGAGCGTTATGGACGCCCAGAGCAGAGGAGGGATTGAGAACAACAGAGGTGGGCACAGGTGGGCTGTCTGAAGTGGGGTGGCCAAGGGAAGGCAGAAGGGAAGGAGGGGACAAGCTCTGGAGAGCTGGAGAGAGCCGTCCAGGCAGGAGAGCTGCCGGTGCAAAGGCCCTGAGGTAGGCTTGGCCTGCTTAAAGGAGGGCAAAGAGAGGAGTGTGGTTGGAGGGGGAGGGCAGCAGAGGGCAGAGGCAGGACAGGCTATTTATTTTATTTTTTAGTTGTCGTTGGACACAATACCTTTATTTTATTTATTTATTTTTATGTGGTGCTGAGGATCGAACCCAGCGCCTTGCATGGGCCAAGTGTGTGCTCTACCGCTGAGCTGCAACCCCAGTCCCCCTGGACAGGCTAGTTAAAAAGTGTCGGTGTTGACTCCAAGTCAGACGGGAGCCACAGCACGGTTTTGTGCCCAGAAGAGGAGGACCAGACCTGGTGTTGGGATCCTTCTGCCTCTGCCGGTCAGGCTGTACCAGGCCAGGCAGGAAGCAGGGTAGGATTCTCAAGAGCTCCAGGAGGTGACCAAGACAGGGTGGCCTTGCAGTGGGGGGACTGGGGCTCAGTCCTGAAGGTAAAGCTGACAGGCCTCGCTGGAAAAGAGGACATGGGGTGTGGGAGGGGAGGACGTGGGGAGGGAGTCCCAGATTTCTGCTCACCGCTGGTGTGTGGGGGTGAGGGGTGGCTCCAGGGACTTAGGGGGCAGGAAGGGCGGTTGCCCGAGGTCAATGGATAGAGGGGAGCATAAAGCTAATCGGGGTCTTACATTTCCACTGCCTGGGTTTGAAACCTCAGAGCTACCCTCCTGCCGCCCCTGGGTTGGGTTGAAGATCCGGCCTGCAGGACCCTGCGGGACCCTGTGGGACCCTGTGGGACCCGTGGCCCTCCATCTGCAGAGCAGCCTTAAGAAGATTCTGGCCGCCAGGTTGCCGTACCCCCAAGCCCACCCCACAGCTGGTGGGGTGCTTCCCGGAGCTGTAGCCAGACTCGGGAACCCATAGTCACCTGGGGCAGGGGGACTGGAGTGATGCTGGCCGTGGGAGACCCCCCTGAAATGCTGTCTGTCCCGTCCTCTTCCATCCTGGGTCAAAGTCCCCGCCTGGTCCCAACTGCGAGATTCATTTTGCCTTCAGGGTGGATGTTGTTATTATAATCCACTTAAACAACTTCACGGGAAAAAAAATCAACCTGAGGGTCCCCAAATGTTGACCATTCACCCTCAGCCCCCTGCCGGGCGGCCCATGTATGTTTTCATAGCAGTGAGCAGTGGTCCCTTCTGCTCCCAGGGCTGGCTTTATCTCCTATCATGTCTCCGCCCATTGACCGAGTCCTCAGACCTGTCCCTTTAAGGGCCACGGGACACCCCTTCACTGGTGTTTGGGCCACCATTCCTCTGTGGCTGGGCATCTGGGTAGGGGCCAGTTCCCTTTCATTTAAATAGCTTGGTGGCAAATATCCTGGTGTGAGTGACTGTTTTCTTTTAAATTATTTCCTTGGGGCCGATTCCCCAAAGTGACATTGCCTGATAGGCCACGGGATGGGGCTGTTTTACGGTCCTCATTTTGTGCTGCAGGGTGGTGCCCCCAGGAGTGTGAGCGGGCTTGGCACCAGCCCAGCCACAGGGCGTTGATCGTAAGTTTGCACTGGTTTCAGGGGAGCGTGCTGATTCACTTCTTTTTACCGTTTTTTTTTGGGGGGGTACTGGGGTTGAACTCAGGGGCACTCGACCACTGAGCCACATCCCAGCCCTATTTTTGTATTTTATTTAGAGACAGGGGCTCACTGAGTTGCTTAGGGCCTCCCTAAGTTGCTGAGGCTGACTTTGAACTCAAGATCCTCCTGTCTCAGCCTCCGGAGCTGCTGGGATTACAAGTGTGCACCACTGCGCCTGGCAGTGATTCACTTTTTAATTTCTAATTTTCACTTCCTGAAGCCACAACTGTGTCTTTCAGCACCTAATCAGATGACTTTATCTGTGCAGAACTGGATGGTGTATGGGACACTTTCTTACATGTCCTCCCACCCAAGAGGACATGGTGAGCCACTATCACTGGCCTCCATGTTATATGGAGTTTAGTCAAGTCCACAGCTGGAGTGGAGCCTCCGCTGCATAGAAAGGACTCCCACCCACCTACCACCATCCTGCTTCTCTTTTTAAAATATCTTTTTAGATATACATGACAGTAGAACGTATGTTGACACATTATACACGCATGGAGGTAACTGCCCATTCTTGTAGCTGTACGTGATGTGGAGTTACACATATAAACACAGGAAGGTTACATCCCAGTCATTCTCCTGTCTTTCCCGTCCCCATCCTCTCCCTCTTCCCCCAACTCTGCCCTGTCCCATCTGGGGAACATCCCCTCCTCCCTCCCCAATGCTTACCGTGAGTCAGCATCCACGTATCAGAGAGAACATTCGGCCTTTGGCTTTTGGGGACTGGCTTATTTCACTTAGCATGATAGTCTGCAGATCCATCCATTTACCAGCAAATGCCATGATTTCATTCTTCTTTATGGCTGAGTAATAGGCCATTGTGTATTTGTACCACATTTTCTTTATCCACTCAACTGCTGAAGGGCACCTGGTTTGGTTCCATAGCTTAGCTGTTGTGAACTGAGATGCTGTGAACATTGACACCATCCGGTTCTTATCTGAGGGCTCAAGATCCCCTCATGCCCGCATTTGCCCCAGTCTAGTGTCCAGACCACATTGTCCCCCCATGGAGGCCTGAGCCTGGAACCTGGCTTGGGCCTCAACTCCATTGGGCTTCAACAGAACTGTGTTTTATTACTTTGCTGCCCTGGGTTTGGGGTTGTGGCCGGGGGCTTCAGGGGCTCCTGGCTTCAGTAAAGCCACTGCTCCCTCACTCTCTGGCCCAGGACTGGCCCAGGCTGTGCACTTGAGGCTGGAGGGGTCCTAGGGCAGGATCACTCACGGGGCTGTCAGGCTCCACTTTGGACCGGGTGGACCTTCTTGGTTCAGGCGCACCTGGAGGTTTGAGTCTGGCTGTTCCTCCCTCTGTCTGCAGGTCTGGAGTCGCGCTGGGAAGCTTGCACTGTGCCCATCACCACCCCATTCTCAGTGTGTGGAGCACACAATAGGGAGCCCTCCTGTGCCCATTTTACAGTCAGGAAACTGAGGCTCCAGACTAAAGGGTAAATGATTTGCCCCAGGTCACACAGCAATGGCTGCCTGGAGGAGCACCCTGCACTAGTGCCCGTCACCTGCAGTCCTGCGCCTCCCGCGGGCTTGGTTCATCCCAGCCCAGCCGCCGCGGATTCTATCATTTTAATGTATTTGCACGGGCTCAGATTTATATTTGTCTAGAGGCCACACAGTGATGGACAGGCTGCTGGGGCTGGTGGCCTGGACCCAGGCGAGACAATTTTAGGAGTGTCCCTGTCTATGGGCCCCGCATCCCCGGGTTCAGGTCTTGGGTTCCTGCCCCGATGGGTGTTGGCCTCTCTGTCCCACTGTCAACTTTCCTTCCAGTGATTTCCACCTCATGCTGGCTCTGGGGACTCTACCCTTTGGGCGTCCTTCCAAAGCAGGCTTTGTTTCCAACCTGTCCTCTTGTTGGACTTTGAACAGGTTCCCAAAGGGCCCCGGGCTCTATTATCAAGTGGAAGTGGTACTGGAACTTACAGAGCTCTGCCAGGCGCTCAGCAGAGTGTCCTGCACCCCACCTGCCGCACCTTGTTCACTCCTACAGCAACCGGGGAGTCGTTCCCAGCAGAGCGGATGCAGGCTGTCCCCGTCTGGCAGCTGAAGGAGGTCGAACAGTTTGCCCAAGGCCCTGGGGCCCTTCAGCAGGAGGCAGTGTCCTCCCTCCTGCCTCCTCGCCACATCCCCCAGCAGCCCCCAGCAGCCTTCCACCTGCCTTTCCGCTCTCTCCCCGTGAACGTCCCCTCTGTACCGCCTACAGCTGCCATTGTCCCCCCATTGAGAGTTTGATCCTGGTGTCCCCCGCCCACCAGAGAGAAAGTCCCTTTATACTTTTCCTCAGGGGACCTCCAAGCCCTCATTTAAGGGCTTTCCTGGTGGCCTGTCTGGACACCCCAGGCTCCAAAGCAGGTGTGCAGATGAGCCTGGCGCTGACCCTCTGAGATCCTGAGCCTCACCTGGCACCTCCGTCCCTGGGTGTCCTCCGCTGAGGCCAGGGGTGGGCGTGGCCTCCACTGCCAGCCTAGCCGGGATGTTAAGGTGCTGGCTGCTTCCGGAAGCTTCGGGCTCTGCAGCCATCAGTTCTGCAGACAGAACCAGGCCCTGCAAGCCGCAGAGGGCGGCCCCTGACGGTGCGAGTGGCGCTGGTTTTTATGCTCCGTGATGGCGACGGGTGGCAGCCTGCGCACTGATCCTTTCATCTGTGGCTGCTTGCCACGCTCAGTGACAGCGCCCTCGTGCCCAGAGGTCAGAGATACATGTACTTGGGTTGCGGACAGATTTTTTTTTTTTCTTTTTTGCAGCCAAAAGGGAGGTCGGCTGCATATGGGTTTGGTTTGATCAGCAAAAAAAAGTCCTTGTCGCACTGTGGGGACGTTAGCCTGGTCTGCAGCCGGGGAGGGCGGAGGCTGCTCATGGAGGATGGCTGTGTCTCCTCGGCTCTGCGTCCTAACACCGAGCACAGGAGATTTCGCATACTAGGTGCTCAGGAAATGGTAGAGAACAAATCAGTGAATCAATGGCAGATTAAGAGGTGATTGTGTGAGCCCCTGAAGGCCTGGGAAGGCAGGAAGGCAAAGAGTGGCCTGGTCATGGGTCTGACCACCTGGAAGTGATCAACCAGAGGCCAAAAGTCGGCTGCTCCTGCCCCTCAAGGTGACCTGCACTGGGCGAGGCCGGAGGAGAGGGTGTGGGCCGGTGGGGCTGCTTCCCTTGGCCTCCACACAGAGGCCGGAAGCCTCCCCAGACCCTGAGGGCTCCTGAGAAGTCCCTGGCCCACTCCTGGCCAGAGACAGAACAGTGTCAGGCAGGCAGCTCGGGGGGACATCTGGGCTGCACAAAGGGCAGAGTGACCCTCTGCAGAGAGCCCAGGAGGACAGGGTAACTTCCCCCAGGGGCCCAGGATCCAGGACCTGTGGGCCGCAGGAGAGGCTGGAGCCTCGCTCCTGGCAGGAGGCCCAGGCCGAGCAGGCCCAGCGCCTGCCTGGGAAAGCCTCCTCCCAAGCCCCCGGCCACCTTTCTCTGAGCAGCTAATTAAAACAGAAAAAGCCTGTTAATATTTCAGCACTGTTAACTCCGCTAAATTATTAAGTGTCCGTTTGCATTTCACGCATAAAAGGATCGATCAACATGTGCGTACCAGAGCTGGGAGGGTAGGAGGTGTCCCCGAGAGGGACAGTGGATGCTGCCTGGGACCGGCCCCAGGTGGAGATGTGGCCTGAGCCCTGAGCCCTGAGCCCTCTGTCCTCAGCACTGGGTGGGGCACTGGGCACATGCAGACGCACGGGGTGGGGTTAGTGTGGAAGTTGGGGAGTGAGATGGACTCTGGCTCAGGGGGTGTCCTAGGACAGCTTCCTTAACCTCGCAGAGCCACAGCTTCTCCTTTGAAAAATGGAATCAATACCAGGCTTGTTATGGGCGATAATGAGATAATAGGTACAAAGTGCTCAGTCCAATGCTGGAACAGAGTAAATGCTCAGTAAACAGTAGTAGTTATGGCCATTGTCATATTATGGGACTGGGGTATGGGTGACCAGCCCAGGTCTCTGGCTCACAGTGAAACCCTCTGCCTCTCAGTAGGCCATTATGTTTTGGTGCTGGGGACCAAACCCAGGACCTCACGCAGGCCAAGCCTGTGCTGCACCTTGAGCCACAGCCCGGCCCTTCAGCAGGGCTGTATAGGTTTCATTCTCATCCAGCTCTTCTAGACTATGCCTCCTTGGCACAGGGCCCGAGTGCCACAGCCCCCTGTTACCTGGGCAGCAGGGTTGGCAGGTTTGTTGAATGACTATCTGATGGAAGCCAGGACCAAGACACAGACCCCGGTTCTGTACTGCCTTGCCCAGAACACGCTCGACACATGGGGAGGTGGTTGGGTTGTCGGCACCTGCTCTGCCCTCTGTGGGTGGGAGGAACCAGCTCAGGTGGTCTCGCCTGTGTGCATCGTGAGGGTCCGTGGTTCCCCTCTGGGCCTGTGGGTGTGGGCAGACCCCACCCCGCTCACACATTTGGGGTACGTACAAATCTGGAGGGGAAGGAGTGAGCTGATAGGCCAGAGGCACCCTACCTTGGCTGTTCTCGCTATGACACTGCCCCATGGTGACATCTCTCTTGCCACTTGACAAGAAGGATGTCCCACAGAAGGAGCCACAACCCCAAATTAGTTTTTGGTTTTTGGTGTTATTTTTGATACAAGGGATTGAACCCAGGGATGCTTAACCACTGAGCTACATCCTCAGCCCTTTTTTATATTTTATTAGAGGCAGGGTCTCACTGAGTTGCTTAGGGCCTCGCTGGCGTTGAACTCAGGGTCCTCCTGCCTCAGCCTCCTGAGCCGCTGGGATTACAGGTGTGCACCACGGTGCCTGGCCCAAAGTAGTTTTGTAGGAAGCCTTAGATCTGCATCTTTTCACTTGTTTTCCCTCTGTCTCTCTAGATGTCAAGAGATATTCTGTGAAGAAAGGGTTTATGGTCAAATAAAAAAACAAATTTGGAAAGCATTGGATGGATAAAACTGAGTTCTTTGGGTGTATTTACTGCAGAACTTATCAAAGCCTTTAACCATAAAGTCTCTCTGGCAGAGAGAGAAAGAGAGACAGACAGATAGGCAGACAACATTTAGCATCTTTATTTGGCAGTGAAAATCTTCTGCATTGGGTTATCAAGGAATGCTGTAGGGGACACACTTTTCTTTTTCGTGGAAGTTTGTCCACACTGCTCAGGAGAGCGGGGTAGCAAAGTCTCACAGACCAGAGGCAGGGGAATATACCTGGTTCCAAAGTCCCATTCAATTTTCTCTCCTCCAATGTGTGGGCAGGGATCAAATCCAACCCTGCCTTGAAATTCCTGGGGAGCTTCTTCCAGATTCAAACCCTGGGCGCCCACCATGAGCCAGGGCCTGGGAATCTGCAGTTTAACAGCTCCCTGGGGTCAGGGGACTGGGGCAGTCAGCAGAGCCCCGGGCTTCAAGGTGGAAGGCCTGGGTTCAAGTTCAGCTCTGTTATGGCCACCGTGAGTGACTTGGACAGGGCCTTTCCTCCTCGGCTGAGGAGACTCAATATCACTGGCCCTTTGTGCCCCTCAGAACTAAAGGAGGAGCTTGGGAATATGCAGGAGACCCCAGGACCCTGCCGCCCTGCAGCATCTGGGGCAGACAAGGCACGGGCCTGCAGGCTCCCGGGGAGGTGGGCTCTGGCAGGGAGCTCGGGTTCATCCAGAGAATGATGTCTCAACTCTGTTCTGGAAAGTTCACATGAGTTTACTTCTGTGTTCTTCCTGACAGCCCCCCGAGAAATGGGAAAACTTGGGGTGTGTTTACTGCAGGACTTATCAGAGCCTTTAACAATATCCTCTGTGGGCCGAGTCTGTCTGCAGAGAGAACATTTAACATCTTTATTTTGCAATGAAAATCTTCTGCAGTGGGTCATCAGGGAATGTTTTAGGGTACCTCTTTAAGGCAGAAGCAGCTTGCTGAAAGCCACACATTAAGTGTGAAAGAGAGGGGCTGCTCAGGAGAGGGGTTTGCTGCTCCCCGCCCATTTTTCAGCCCCTGCGAAGCTCTCCTTGCCCTCAGCATGCACTTTGAGTGCATTCAAAACCATCCCTACAGTCCAATGCCTGCTCTGAGCATCTCCACCCTGGGATGGAAGGAGGCCACCGCAGGCTGCCTCCTGTCCCCATCTCTTGCTCCTTCTTAACCCCTTTTGGGGGCTGTCACTTAGGAAGGGACACAGACTGTTTGGCCCAATGTTTTACACAGATTGCATTAAGCCCTCACACCAGCCCTGGGAGAAGCCACCGTTGTTCTCAGTTTACAAATGAAGAGGCTGAGGCTCAGAGAGGTTAAGGACCTTGCCCAGTGCCATCCAGCTAGTGGGCCGCAGAGCTGGAAATGAGTCCTGGGTTCTCCGCCTCCATAACTCCGCGTCCTCTGTTTTTCTAAAGCAGACTTGGCTCCCCGCTGTTTCTTGCCACATCCTCCCGTTTTAGAGTTGTCACCGCGCTCTCTGAAACCGTCCCTTGGTCTCTCCAGCAATGTCTTTTGAGCACGGTCCCCGTGTGCTTCTCACGACCGTGTCTGGGCGCCCAGCGCAGCGTGCAACGCCGGCCCCGAAGCATTTGTTGTTTGACAGACTGAATGAGGATCCTGTCACCGTGCATCACGACCCAGGTGTCGCCTTTTGAATCGAGGCTGCTGTTGGCAGAGGCTCCCCGGGGCGTGCGGCTGCGGCTGGGGGAGGCCGGGGCTGAGCGGGGTCGGGGAGGCGACCACCCACGGGAGCC
>NW_025999982.1:5727117-5758377 GCF_001458135.2 Marmota marmota marmota | reverse complement strand
AATATATATATATATATATATATATATATATATATATATATATATATATATATATATATATATCTCCTTAGTTGTAGATGGAACAATACCTTTATTTTGTTTATTTAGTGTTATGTGATGCTGGGGTTCCAACCCAGGGTCTCATACATGCTAGGCAAGTGCTCCACACTGAGCCTCAACCCCAGCCCCACACTCAGACTGTTCTTTATTTATTTTCTGGCACTGGGGATTGAACCCAGGGGCACGAAACCACTGAGCCCCTCCCCAGCCCTTCTTTGTATTTTATTTAGAGACAGGGTCTGGCTGAGTTGCTTAGGGCCTTACTGGTTTCTGAGGCTGGCTTTGAACTCATGATCCTCCTGCCTCAGCCTCCCAAGCTGCTGGGATTACAGGCGTGTGCCACTGTGACCAGCTACTCACACTATTCTGGATGGCCAATGGGTTGCTTCTGGTTTTCAGGTATTATGAGTAAAGAGGCATGAATATTCCTGTACCCTCGTGTGGTTGTCATAAGTGCTATTTCCATTGGGAACATCCCCAGGGGTGGCTTGCTGCCTCCTGGGGCATGTATTTCTTTAGCTGGTGGAGGGATGGCCAAATCTCTTCCCAAGTGGCTCTACCACCAGTCTTAAAAGTTACTGTCCTCAGGGCTGGGACATAGCTCAGCTGGTAGAGTGCTCGCCTTGCATGCACAAGGCCCTGGGTTCAATCCCCAGCACCACACAAAAAGAAAAAATAAATAAAAAGCTACTGTCCTCAGAGGGAGTCAGATCATCTTAACAGTGTCCCCCACGATGCCCACTTAGGGCCCCATCTCCAGTGAGGACACAAACCTGTCAGGTGACCAGAGGCCCCATGTCTCCTGGCCAGATCCCGACTTCCCCATCTGCTGGCTGTGCCCTGGGACAGTCCAGCACTCCAGCTCCTCTTCAGTGTCCTTTATTGTCACCAAAGCTTCTGTCGTGACAACACCACCCCGCTATGAGCTGGCCACAGAGCCCAGGGTTACAGCCCATCTTCCCCAGGAGCCTGTCCAGTGCGTGTCTTCCTGTGGAGAGGCACCCAGGCTCTGGCGGTGACCACGGGGCCTCCAGGGCTCACCAGCAACCCGTGTGCCCTTCACCTTTTGGCAGGTTGTTCCCTGATGAGATTTCCTGGGGACCTTGGCCACAGAGGGCTACCTCCCCATGTATAGTGACATTTATGCATTTTCATGGCAAAGGGTGACCGTGTTAGGCTCAGTCCCCAGAGTCCAGTGCGTATCTTATATAGGATCTATGCGCCAATTCCAAAATTCATAGAAATGCAATTTGGAAGAGACCTCAGATCGTCTCGTCCACTTCCCTACTGTAGGTGGGGGATCAGGCTCAGAGAGGTGGCTTGAGTTGTCCAAGGTCACACAGCTTGTTTCCTGAAGAGGAGCCTGGGATTGATTCCTCCAGGTCCACCAGGCAGACAGGATGGTCACTTGGATGCTCAGGCTCTGGGTGGGCGCCACCGCCACTCTTAGCAGAGCCTGCTGCGGTTCAGCATGGTTGAGCACGGCCTGCGTCCCTCCCGGCTGGGGCCCCACGTCCTTCGACATGTGCCAGGCTGCATCTGTGACGGCCTCTGTGATTAGTTCACGTCTGTCCCCTTGGCATGGTGGACGGTCCTGCTGTGGCATCGGCAGGACCCATTACAATCTCCCAAGCACCTTTTGTTTATCCTCCGCGTCCAGCTCTGTGGCTGCTTAGGGTTGGGAGCACCTCTCCTCTTCAGAGGACGAAGGTCCCAGAGCTCACTAGAGGCTTCCCCTGGTGATGCAGGGTGTGGACTCTGTCCACTCAACCAGCACTCAGCCTTCGTGGTCTCTGAAGCCTGAAGCTGCCTCTCCCATGGAGCCTCTGTGTCCTTCTCAGGGGGCCTCCTCCCCTCCTGCCTCCTGGGCTCTCTGTGTCCCCAGCAGGTGGCCTTGCCAGTTCATCCACCAACACTCACTGGGTGCCTGCTACGCTGGGGATCCCGAGATGCGGCTTAGACTGGCCGCCTGAGCACACGGGTCCTGAATCTGAGGCACCCACGGTCTGCTCTGTCGTTGTGCCTGGGGGTGCAGACCTGGAAGCCTTCGTGGAGGAAGTGACGTTTTATGTGCAGGTTTTATCTTTTGGGTGCTGTCGTACCTCCTCGTGGTCCTCGTGCAGGTGTTAGGTCCCCACCTCTGTTCTTCCCACTTCGCACTGTGGGCAGGCAGCTGGGAAGCGGGAGTCCTCTGCCTCCTTCCCAGAGCCCGGGCACCTGTGGCTGGGGGACAGTGTGGCGAGACGCTGAGGGAGGGGCTGTGACCATGGCACTTTAGTTATTTCCCCGCTGACCCCTCGCCGTCTCCTAGGCTTGGTCCCCCTGCCCTGAGCTCGGGACAGAGAGGCCGTGGGGAGCCACAGTCCTTCCAGAGCCCCCAGTCCCCGTGGGGACCTCAGCTCCTTGGAGAAGCGGCTGAGCCCAGGCTCAGGAACAAGGAGGAAACCCATCAGGGTCCTGGGTCACTGGGTCACACTCTCTAAAGCAGATCCCAGGTGGCTGGGCTGGTGGGGACTGTTTGGTTTGGGTGAATGTGATTGGCTGAGAAAATGCTCTCGGGAGAGACTGGGGGATGAGGAAAGCCGCTGGGCCAGGCTGTGGCCTCAGCGCGTCCCCTGGGGGCCTCTGCGGAATGGACTGGGAGGTGGAGGCTGGCCTCTCCCCAGGCCTCTCAGGAGGCAGCTCCGGCCCTCTAGCCTCCGCATCTTACCTAAACCTGCTGCACCCTCTCTTGCAGCTCCAGCCCAGGCCCAGATCGTGCACGCGGGCCAGGCGTGTGTGGTGAAGGAGGACAACGTCAGCGAGCGCGTCTACACCATCCGGGAGGGGGACACCCTCGTGCTGCAGTGCCTGGTCACTGGGCACCCCCGGCCCCAGGTGAGCCCCACCTTGCAGGCTGTCGGAGGCAGACCAGGTGCCAAGCACCAGGCGAGCTCCTTTCCCCAGCGTTTACTCTTGGAATCCTCAAGGCCATGCTGTGAGGAAGCCCCGAATGGCCCCAGCTAAGGGAATTGAGGCTCAGAGAGGTTGGGTAAACTCCCCAGGTCACCCAGCTCCGGTGAGGCTGGAGGCAGAATTTGGATCTAGAGCCAGAGTTCTCTGGAGCTTGGCGCGTTCCTCCCAGCGTGTCCTCTGTTGCGTTGGGGGCTCCAGGAGTGACACGCAACACAGAAAATAATCTCTATTTCAGGAGGCTTCTGGCAGGCTAGCTCCCCACTCTGGAGGTTCAAAGACCCAAAGCAATTAGAAGGGAACAGAAGACAAGTATCTGGAAATGCCAGATGCATTTTGTCACCGATCAAGTGTGTGGTTCAGGAGGGAGGCTTGGCCGCTGTGGCTGAGAGCGCCTGAGAGCGCCCGGGAGGAGGCAGGAGGAGGAGGAGGCCTGGGGGCTGGGTGGAGTCTGCGGGTGAGCTGCGTGGCCTTGAATAGCAGCACAAAGGTGGCAATTGATCCTAGGGAGGACAGAGAATATGGAATCCTTTTTTTTCTGGGTAATTGTGGGAACGTGGTGCCTTTAATAGGTTTGACCTTGGGACAAGCAGATGCACCAGGAATCGCCGAAGGCTCTTTCAGCCTCAATCTATTATCACTGTTTGCTGCTTCTCAAAGGTTTGTTTAGAAGTGAAAATAATGTCACTGGATTTAGGGTGGTGTTTGTGTGACTGTTAGGTTGGGGACGCCTTCCCTAACAGCCTGGGAGTGGGGACCTGGGGCCGTCTCTTGCTAAGGCTGCACTGGCCATCCGCGTATCCCTTCATGCTTTCCTGTCTGAGTCATGTCCATGCATCTGTTTCTCTCTCTCTCTCTCTCTCTCTCTCTCTCTCTCTCTCTCTTTCTTTCTTTCTTTCCAGGGATTGAACCCAGGGGCTCTTTACCACTGAGCCACATCCCAGCCCTTTTTAATATTTTATTAGAGACAGGGTCTTGCTGACTTGACCAGGGCCTTGCTAAATTGCTGAGGCTGGCCTTGAACTCGAGATCCTCCTGTCTCAGCCTCCAGAGCTGCTGGGATTACAGGGGTGCACCACGGTGCTGGGCTGTTTTTCTGTTTTCATCGGTGGTTTTGCTCTTTGATGAACTTTCGGGTTCACACCTGGGGCTCATTTTGACTCTGCCCCCCCCTCACTCCTGTATCTATCCAGATTCCAAGTCTTTTATTTCTGTGGCCCGGCCAGGGGTCTCTCCCCCTTCCTCATCCTCCCCCTTCCTCATCCTCCCCCTTCCTCATCCTCCCCCTTCCTCATCACCTCTCTAAGACAGGTCTTCAGTCCTGCTGCCTGGACCTCCGCAGTGGACTGTCCCCTGACCTCCCAGCCTCTCGCCTTTCTCCCCCAAGCCATTCCTACACTCTGCTCCTAGAGCCATCACCCCCAAACCTGCCACCCATGTCGCCCCCTGCTCAGTGACCTTCCAAGGTCCCCGTTGATTACTCACCAGAGCCACTCAAGCTCCGAGGGGTGGAACTCCAGACTTTCTACCGTCCGGTCCCCACCTCTGTCCTTGTCACACCTGTGCTCCTGCCCGACCTGCCTTCCCATCCTCCCCCCGCATGACCGCCTCTGCCCCCGCTGCTGACCTCCCCTGAAATGCCTCCTCTTTATTTTTTGCTCATTTAATTGCAACAGATACTCATGGAGCACCTGCCGGGTTCCACCCCCAGGAGGTGAGGACACGGCTGTAGCTTCTGTTCTAATGGAGCATCCAGCCTGACGGGGGCTGGGAAGTGTCTCATGGCCCACTTCGTGGTCAGGATGGAGGGTGGAGCGGGCTTGGAAGTCCTCACAGTGGGACCATCTGGGAGTCAGAAATAGAGAGAGACTCCACAGCCATGACAGGGAGCAGCGGCGGACAGGCCTGGTCTGTGGAGAGACGGCGACTGCGCCACAAAGTCACATTAATACACATGAGGGGTGGGAGTTGAGGCCGCAGGTCCATGGCTGGAGGCTGGAACTGGATTCTACTTAATAGAGTTCAATAAAGTGATACCACCTATGAATGGGGACAGAAGAGCTGTCTCAGCCCAGAATCACAAGCGGGAATCGACTCTCTACTTTGGGGTGTTGGCACAAACAGAACCAACTATGAGCAAGCGCAGCCCTAAACCTATCCGTGTCCTGCACTATCCTCATGGTGAAGAAACTGACATAGAAACTGGCTGGTATCAGGAATCCCTCATCGTGGACACTGGCAACCATAAAACTACCCTCAGACAGGCCAGACGGCCCCGTCTATGGAGGATGATCCCATTGAATTCAAGCCTGTGCAGTCAAAATTTAAAGCATATTTAAAATGTAGTACTATGATCTGGAAAGCCGGATCATAGACCTAGCAAATAGAACAATTTATATCTGAGTAACTAGAAGAAAAAGGAGCAATCCCCAAAGATCTTCAAAACAAATATGTTTAAAATATTGGAAGATAGGATGGAAGAAATAGAATTTATAAGATAGGAGATTTAAAAAATCCTCTTCAATTAGATAGGAATAAAAATCAAATAGAGACCCTAGAAATAAAAAGAATGTAGTCTTTCAAAAAAAAAAAAAAAAATGGCCTCCATACCCTAGAGACAGTTAAAGAGAAAATTAGGGAATTGTATGATAGATCTGAGGAAATAAGTCATAATGCAGTGTGGGGAAGAGAAAGAGAAAATGTGAAAAAGAAGTAAAAAGACCTGGAGGATAGGAGGAGAAGCTACGATATAAATTTAGGCGTTGTGGAAGGAGAATGGAGAATCAAGAGAGGAGGCAAACTTAAGGAAACCAAAGCTGAGAATTTTGGAGAACTGAAGAAAGGTAGGAGACTGCAGAGGGCGAGATCAAACCAAGTCCTGAGCAGTATGTAAATCAAACCCACCTCGGAAAATCACCAAGTCCAAAAATAGGAGAAAGGTTCTCTCTTCAAAGTGCCCTCTGATCTAAGTATGGGTTTCCTTAGAGTCCCCCCAGGTTTTAGTACCTCTAGGTCCATGGGGAGTGGGGTGGGAATAGGAACTGCTGCTCCCTGTGATGAAGGCCACCCTTTCCCCCTTCTCCTTGGCCTCTGTCGAACTATGGCCTGACCTAGTCACCAGAGTTGGGGTCCTCACCTTCCTCCATAATAAGTAATCCTCCCCAGATTCAAGACTTCCACGCTCCCCTCCCCATCCTTAGACTTAATTATCTGGAACTGACCAGTCTTTGCTAAATATCTGGCACCTTGAGGGAGTAGCTCATACGATTATTGATATTTTCCCATAATCTACGGCAATATTAATAAGAGAAATGTGCTGATTGACTAATGTAGGCCGGATACTGTGTTGAGTTGTTTGTTCTGTGTACTTTCTAAACCTCATCATGCCTTTGTAAAGTGGGCATTATGCTATTAGTTATTGTTGCATAACACTCTGAAATTCAGGGGCTTAACACAACACGGTCACAGGGTCCCTATGGGGCAGGAATCCAGGAGCAGCTGAGTGGGCTGGTTCTGGCACAGGGTCTCTTGCTGGCTGCAGTGTGGTGTCATCCAGGGCTGCAGTCATGCGTGGGTGGCCGTGCGGGGGACTCCACTTACAAGCTGACTCACAGGAGCTGGAGGCTTTAGCTCCTCCCCAAGCAGGCCTCTCCTTAGTGACAGCCGAGCCGGCTTTCTCCAGAGCTGACCAAGATGGAAATCAGACTTTTCAACCTCATCTGTATCCTATTGGTCACCAAGCTTGTACAAAGTGGGAGGGGGCTACTGAAGGGTGGGAAGACCAGGAGGACATCTTAGACACAGTTCCCCGTGGACCCTTTGCACACAGAAATCTGAGGCTGAGAGAGGAGTTAACTACAGGGGGTCACTAAGCCAGTAAGTGGAATAATACAGAAATTTTGATCAAATTCTTAGACATACAGGCACAAAGTATGTATTCATTTAATCCTCCCAGTAACTCTAGGAAGGGATAATATTCTCCATTTTACAGATGAGGAAGGAAAGGCAGGAGAGGGTAGCAACAGCCACAAATCCACGTGGTCCACATGGTCCACAGCACCATGCCTCTGCCTTAAGCCTCCTCCGTCTGATCCTGGATTCCCAGGCTCGACACCCTGTGGTGTCCCGCCAGACTGAGTTAGCCCTAAACGTGCCTCCAGTGCGACTGTGCCAACAGCAGGGTGTTCGGTCCCAGCCCCCGCCTCGCTGCTGGGTCTGACTGCCCAATCCGGCCTCATCCAGGTGCGGTGGACCAAGACCGCGGGCAGCGCGTCCGATAAGTTCCAGGAGACGTCAGTGTTCAACGAGACCCTGCGCATAGAGCGCATCGCGCGCACGCAGGGTGGTCGCTACTACTGCAAGGCGGAGAACGGCGTGGGCGTGCCGGCCATCAAGTCCATCCGCGTGGATGTGCAGTGTGAGTACATGTCCTCGGCTCCCTGCGCCCTGGCCGCCCCACCCTGGACCAGGTGGGGAAGGAGACAGGATGGAGAAGTGGCACCTCGGTGGGGGGAGATGGTAGAGACTTTCTGTCTTGGGGACTAGAGTTGTTTCTGTTGTCCCTCTGCCCCGTGTGTCCCTGTACCTTTTACACTTGCCCTTCTGTCATCCCATATGAGTTTTGCAACATCCCTGCAAAGTGGGCAGGACAGGTTGAAATTCTACCCCTTCCTCGGCTGAGAAAACTGAGGTACCCAAGCCACGTAATGTGCCACGGGCATAGAGTAGGACAATGTCTATCTGAATGGAGAACCCAGGGGCCTCCCCCGTGATCCGGTGCTCTTCCCACAGTATCTCATGTCTCCGATTCTGCCCCAGGGGCAGCTGAGGCTCCCCAAATACCTCTAAGACCCTGCACCCACCCACACATGACCCAGTCAACAACCCGGGCTGGACATGAGGCTCTTTCAGGCATCTTTTAAAAAAATAATTCCAGAGGTTCTGATAGAAGTGATAAAAAATGTGGCCTGACATCAGGATTAAAAACAACAAGGACAACAACTTATTTAGAGCATTGATCTACATCTAATAGAATGCACTGATCTCAAGCTATCAGTTCAATCCTTTCTTATGTAGCACTTGTATGTGCAAACACTCTCCATCTCAAGATGTACAGCATTTTCAGAAGCCTAGAAAGTTCCCTCTCCCAGCCAGCAATGCCCCCAGAGGCCATCCCTGTTCTGACACCATCACTGAGCAGGGCCTGGGGGGGGCGGGGGCCAGGATTAGGAAGAAGCCCATCCTGTGGGTCTGTTGTGCACCAGGGTGGAAAGCCACCAGGCGAGTCAGATTCACCAGTGAGGAAACTGAGGCCCAGAGAGAGGGGACTTTGGCAGGTTTCCCGATAAATTCACAGACGAACGGGGAGTCGAACCAGGGTTCCCTAATTTCTGGTCTGTAGCTCCTTCCTCTATCCCATGGTGGGCGGGCATGCGTCTGGACTGTGTCTTGACCCCCATGCTGGTCCCTGAGGAGGAGCAGCTAGGAGGGAGTCTGGGAAGCCATCAGCCCCAGTCTCCTGCCTCTAATTGGTGGGTCAAGCTTAAAGGGCTGGGGGAGCACCTGGCTTTCTGGAAGCATCCTTTGAGCTTCCAGCAAAGGAGCTTCTCAGAGAAAGCTGAACCGCTCACCTTGGGGACATTCCTTCCTGACTCCGTGGGGACTGTGTGCTGCAGACCTGGATGAGCCAGTGCTGACGGTGCATCAGACCGTGAGTGACGTGCGAGGCAACTTCTACCAGGAGAAGACAGTGTTCCTGCGCTGCACGGTCAACTCCAACCCACCCGCCCGCTTCATCTGGAAGCGGGGCTCAGACACCCTGTCCCACAGCCAGGACAACGGGGTGGACATCTATGAGCCCCTCTACACCCAGGTCAGGAGGGGCAGCTGGCTCAGCCCACACTCCTCCCCCTCAGCCCCCAAGGAGAGTGGATCAGGCCCCCTGATGTGGACTTCTCCGGGTGGCCTGGCCTCCCTAGCTGGCTTCCTGGATTAGAAGCGAGGATGCTGATTGTAGCTCGATGGCCTGGGGCTGGCGGAGTCACAGCAGAAAGGTCAGGGAGCAGCGGTGAGGACAGGGGTCCCTCCAAGGCAACATGCTCTCCAGAAGTGCCAGTTAGAAGGTCCCAGAGGGACAGGCTAGCTCCTGCCTGCTGCCCACTGACAGTATCAGAAGATACTGGAGAGGAATTTGCTGGAGAGGAATTTGCTGCTGCCTGTGGGCTGGGTCAAGGAGGGTGGGGGTCCCTGGAGAGCCAAGCAGGATCCTCACGCCAGCGGTTCACTGCTGCCCAGGGGGAGACCAAGGTCCTGAAGCTGAAGAACCTGCGGCCACAGGACTATGCCAGCTACACCTGCCAGGTGTCTGTACGTAACGTGTGTGGCATCCCAGACAAGGCCATCACCTTCCGGCTCACCAACACCACGGGTACAGGTGCTTCCCGGCCCACGCCCCTTGCCCGCCTGGGCCAAGTCCCCAGCCAGGAGACAGTGCCCCCCTCCGCGTCCAGTCCCCCTCCCCTCTGCCTGCTCCCGTCTCCCCTCTCATTACCCGCCCCCGCCCAGGTTTCCCCAGCCCCTTCATCTCATCCTTGTCTAGTCACCCCGGTCCTCTAAGACCCCACCTCCTGTCCCCTTAGCACCGCCAGCCCTCAAGTTGTCTGTGAATGAAACTCTGGTGGTGAACCCTGGGGAGAACGTGACGGTGCAGTGTCTGCTGACAGGTGGGGACCCCCTGCCCCAGCTGCAGTGGTCCCACGGGCCTGGCCCACTGCCCCTGGGTGCTCTGGCCCAGGGTGGCACCCTCAGCATCCCGTCAGCGCAGGCCCGGGACTCGGGCTACTACAACTGCACAGCCACCAACAACGTGGGCAACCCTGCCAAGAAGACCGTCAACCTGCTGGTGCGATGTACGTGGCCTCAGGAGGGGTGGGAGGGAGACTTCGAGGCAGACAGGGCCCCTGTCCTCCAGGAGCTACCAGTGAACTGGGCAAGGGGCCTGGGGCTTCCCCTGGGCAGGTGAGGTATGTTGAGGAGGCACTTCCCAAGGGCTTCGATTTCCCTGCAATTCAGTCATCTGCCAGCAGATGGCGGAAGGACTAACATTTGTCCTTTAGTTAGAATATACATGCGTTTGCCAGATACAATCTCAGCAATCCAAGAAGGTGCATGGGCTGGTATTGATCACCTACAGTTTGTTTGTTTAGATTGGGGTGTGGATGCTGCAAAAAGCTAACTGTGGACACTCCAGAAATGTCCTGGCTTCCTCCCTTTACAGTGGTTTCTACATGATTAATTGGATTTAAGTGAAAATAACACATTTCCATATGCTTTATATGCAAATCCTAATAGCAAATCATTTCTGTGACTCTGAAGATAATTACTGAGGGTGAAAATGATACAAAAATTGGAGCGCGGTATAAGGAAGCCCAGACCTTTCCTCCCTAACCCTCGGCCTCAGTAGTTCCACCAATGACTGTTCACCATGGTCTCGCTTTTGCTATTCTGATTTAAGCAGAAACTTCAAATTCTTCTACTTGTACAGCTTTAGGTGGTTTTGTTTTTAAGATCCAGGCTTATTCCTGGCTCATTTTTTTTTTTTTTTTTTGGTGGGTGCCAGGGATTGAACTCAGGGGCACTCGACCACTAGGCCACATCCCCAGCCTTATTTTGTATTTTCTTTAGAGACAGGGTCTCACTGAGTTGCTTAGCACCTTGCTCTTGCTGAGGCTGGCTTTGAACTTGCAATCCTCCTGCCTCAGCCTCCTATGCTGAGGATTACAGGGATTACAGGCGTGGGCCACCTCGCCTGGCCTCATTCTTAGCTCTTTAGCCAAAGTACAACTGCTACCAAATTTCGTTGAGAGTCTGATGACATGGGCTCTGTTCGTGTGTCACTGACCAGTTAGTTTTTTCCGATTCTCCTCACAGAAAGAAGTTAGCTCTCTCTGGACTTACACTTAGTCAGATTGAGAAAGAAATAGGTGGATGTGGTAGCATGTGCCTGTAATCCTAACGACTAAGGAGGCTGAGGCAGGAGGATCACAAGTTCAAGGCCAGCCTCAGCAATTTAGTGAAACCCGTCTCCCAAACAACAACAACAATAACGAAAAGTAGTGGCTGATGACTACTTTTTCCTTTGACAGAACTTTTCCTATCAGAAGATTATTTTCCTCCACCTGATTCCATTTGGACTTTAAAACCTGAGTTGATGAGATCTCAATTTACATTGGCACTATGATCGCCTCTCAGGGTGACTCCGTTGCTTGTTTTCCCCGGGCCAGTCCTGAATTGTGGCTGTTGTACTAGCGTCCTTTCCAATTAACACCCAACCTATTAAGAACTCCAGCTCTTGGCTTCAAACAAGATTCACATTTTTAAAAGGCCAGACTCTTTTCTTTCTAACTCTGTATTTTAATATAATTGCATGGAAGATGATTGTTTTGGTCTTTTATTATAAAATCACACAGAGTTGTTGCAAAGAGTCAACCAGCACAAAAGGGAAAAAATGTACAAATTAATTGCCCTTCCATTTCCCTAAGTTCTACTCTTTAGATGGAAACACGAGTACAAGGTGCCCTCTTCCAGGTTGGGATTTTGCATATTCAAGACTTAATACAAAACTAGCTGGGTGTGGTGCACGCTTGGAATCCCGGCATTCGGGAGGCCGAGGCAGGAGGATCTCAAGTTCAAAGCCAGCCTCGGCAACTTAGCGAGGCCCTGAGCAACTCAGTAAGACCCTGTTCCTAAATAAAATACAAAAAGGGCTGGGGATGTGGCTCAGTGGTCAAGTATTCCTGAGGTCAATCCCTAGTACCCAAAAATAAAACAATTAAAAAAAAAACAGAGAGAAAAGGATTTAATGCAAAATTAAAAATACAGCAGTGTAGTGGTCCAGTTAGCTAAACTGTCTAAACCCCATCTTTGTGAAATTGGGACAATAAAGCAGCCCCCACAAGACTGTGAGATGGGTTGAATGAGTGAACCCCTATGAAGTGCCTAGGACAGTGCCCCTCGCTGGGAGCGCGTCCATTGGCAGTGGCTGTGGGGTTGCCAGACTCGCTGTCCTGCAGGGAGCTTTATGGACTTTTGGAAGCCATCGAGTGAGCAGAATAGCTTCCAAGCAGAGAAAAGCGATGGCCTCTCCTGGGGGTGGGTTGCAGCCCCCAACCTCCATGAGGACCTGTTTCGGGGGAGGCTGGGTTGGGTGGGGCTGGGACCCCGGCTCTGGGCCAGGCCCCGTCACCCTTCCCTCCCGCCCCCCTGCAGCCATGAAGAATGCCACCTTCCAGATCACCCCCGACGTGATCAAGGAGAGTGAGAACATCCAGCTGGGACAGGACCTGAAGCTGTCCTGCCACGTGGATGCAGTGCCCCAGGAGAAGGTGACCTACCAGTGGTTCAAGAATGGCAAGCCAGCACGCATGTCCAAGAGGCTGCTGGTGACCCGCAATGACCCCGAGTTGCCTGCCGTCACCAGCAGCCTGGAGCTCATCGACCTGCACTTCAGCGACTACGGCACCTACCTGTGCATGGCTTCCTTCCCAGGGGCGCCGGTGCCCGACCTCAGCGTTGAGGTCAACATCTCCTCCGAGACAGGTGGGCAGCTGGAGGGGCATCGGGGAGATGGTGGGGGAGCCGGAGAGGCCCAGGATGGGGAGGTGGGGGCTGTAGCTTGGGAAAGTGAGCCAAGTGCCATCTGTTCACGCTGCACACTTTATGGAGTCCCTGTTATATGCCAGGCACTGGGCTAGGCCCTGGAGTACAGTGGTGGGAGAAACAGGCTCTGTCCTCATTGAGCTTTGTAGGAAGGCAAACATTTTTTCAGATAGCCTCATAAATAAATAGATTATTGAGAACTGTGATACAGGAGAGTCTAGGGAGTTTCCTGGGATGGGATATTTGAGAGAGGGTCAGGATTTTACTAGGCAAAGGACAGCAAGGGAAGTTTAGAAAACAGCAATGCCAGCCCCAAGGAATCAGCATGTGCAAAGGCACTGAGGCATCTGGAGAACTGAAGGGAGGGGGTGTGTGGCTGGGAGAATGGAGTGAGATGAACTGGGAGAGGTCAGCCAGGTTAGATTATGTCCAGTCTTGTAGCTGGGTTAGCTTGCTTAGGTTGCCATAGCACAGTACCATAGATGGCAGCTTCAGTAGCTGAAATGTGTTTCTCATGGTTCTAGAGGATAAGTCTGAGATCAAGGTATCAGCAGGGCTGGATTCCTCTGAGGCCTCTCTTCTTGGCTTGTAGATGGCCACCATCTCCCTGTGTCTTCACAGGGTCTTCCTTCTGTGCATGTCTATGTCCTAATGTTGGACACTAGTCCTGGATGTGGGAGCACCCTTCTGACTTCATGTAACTAGGATTACTTCTCTTGTCCCCCTCCCAAGTATACACACATTCTGAGGCAGTACTGGTTTTTTTGACTTTAACAGATCAATTTGGTAGGGGGAGCACAATTCAGCTCATAACAGGTCATGGGAAGGATTTGGGTCTTTACTGCTAGAACAACAATAATAAATAATAATGAAATGAAAATGGCTAACATTTACTCTTTACTGTGTGTTCTGATGATTTTATGTTTTTCTTGTTCACTTTGTGATTTACCTAGTGGTCTAATCTCTCAGTAGTAGTTTATCTTATCATTTTTACAGTTGGAGAAACTTAGGCTCAGAAAGTTCGAGAAACTTAGCTAAGGTTTTACTACAGTCAGTGGTGCAGTGGGCAGAGCCAGGCAGCCTGGCTTCAGGGCCTCCCCTCAGGCCCCACTGCAGGGTCTGCACTGAGAACAACAGGCCGTTGGAAGGGAGCTCTTGAGACCCCCCAGAATGCCTCTATCCCAGGCACCTTGTATGGGGGAGCAGGCTGGCTTTGGGCAGCTATTCACGTGATCCTGGAGAGGTCAGGAAAGGCTTCTCCTCCAGAATCCCACAGATGCCGCAGATCCAATGCACGTACTCTGTGCCAGGTCTCCTTGAGAAGCTGGGGATCCGGAAGTGAATGTCACAGCTCCTTCCTTGGAGCTCTCTGCCTGGCCAAGGGGGGATAGGCATGTTGGGGAGGCAGTTAGCAAGGCAGGAAATGGCAGGGAAAACTCTGGAATTGAGACGTGGAGGTGAAGGAGGTGTCTTGGGTCAATCTGGGGGCACTGAGAAGCTGTACCAGGCTGCCTGGGGAAGTCAGAGAAAGCTTCTCAGAGGAGGGGTCCTCCCTGTGAGCCTTGGAAGATATGTTGGGATTTGCCAGGCAGGGGGACAAGCCCAGACAGAATGGGGGTGTTCCCCAACTGCAGGAGATTTGCCGTGTCCGGGGAGTGTTTCTTACAAGTGAATCCTGCACGTGGGATATAAGATGAAAGACGGGAGATGAGGCGGGGCAGCAGGGGCTGGAGCCTAGGCCTTGTTTGCAGCGCTGAGGTGTTTGAGCTCTAAGGTGGCTGCCCGGACAGGGAGAGCAGGTCTTTAGCCCGTGGGGATGGAGAGGGTTGGGAGCTGGAATGTTTTACAAGTAAGCAAGGGGCCCAGGGCTGTTTCTCCATTTGGCTTATAGATCTGGTGCCTAGGGCATGGCAGATTTTTAAGAGTCCTTGGAAATGATTTAGACCTGGAAAAATAAATGAACTGGCTTCAAAATACAAAGAGAAAAACTGCAAAAATAAAGTCAATAAATGTCTCAATGTTTATAAGATATAAATGATGTTTATAGATATCTGGACCTTAGCTTGCCTGGTAGAGTTATTTACAAATAATAATTTGCCATTTAATTCTATTTAATGTTAAATACTTAAATTTTCATGATAAAATGCATGGGTGCATTTTAATTTGTTTGATGTGGTTTATGGGATGGGACCCAGGGAAGTCTTCAAAAGACTCTTCATTTGTGCCATGTGTTGGTTTGGATTAGATTCAGCTGTGAATAACAGAATTCTAATTAATGGTGGCTTAGGGGCTTCGGGGTAGCTCAGTGCTAGAACCTTGCCCAGCCCACTCAGGCTCTGGGTTTGATCCCCAGCAGCACCACCACCACTACCAAAAAAAAAAAAAGGTGCCCTGGACAATGTAGGTGTGCATTGATTCTTCAGGCAGATATCTGCTGCGGAGCAGTGTGCCTTTGTGCAGGGCCCCGGGTTCCATCTACCTTGCTGTTCCATCATCCTTAGCATGGGTCACCTTGTCTGGAATGGCACAGTCTCTTCTTTTTAAAAAGACCTTTATTTTTCCTCATCATCCATTGGCCAGAATTAATTTATGTGGCCACAACTACTCATGGCTGTGCGCCCTGCTAAAAGCATTTATTACTCTGGAAGAAAAGGTAGGGTTGTCGGGGGACTAGAGGCTGTAATAATACTCCAGAAGAGAAAAGATAAAGGTTTTAACTGAGGCAGGGCCAGGGTTAGGAGAGAGGGACTTGAGAGAGGAGAGATTTAGAAATGCACAAAAGGTGGAATCCCCAGTGCTTAGTTGTGTTGGAGAAGAAGAAACAGGCCAGGCGGACTCCAGGTCTCTTGGAATAGGGGGACCCTGATGTAGCCATGTAGGAAGGAGGTGGTAATGTCAGGGAGGGTGGGTTTTGCTTTGGGGGTTCTGATGGTCCCAGGGGAATCTGGGGTAGGGGAAGGAAGCACCTAAGAGGGAGGAGAGCCGGAGGCCTGGGCCGAGCCCTAATTTCCTGCCTGCTGTCGCCTGCTCCTCCTGCAGTGCCGCCCACCATCAGCGTGCCCAAGGGCAGGGCGGTGGTGACCGTGCGCGAGGGCTCCCCCGCGGAGCTCCAATGCGAGGTGCGAGGCAAGCCCCGGCCGCCCGTGCTCTGGTCCCGCGTGGACAAGGAGGCTGCCTTGCTGCCCTCGGGGCTGCCCCTGGAGGAGACCCCCGATGGGAAGCTGCGGCTGGAGCGCGTGAGCCGAGACATGAGCGGGACCTACCGCTGCCAGACGGCTCGCTACAATGGCTTCAACGTGCGCCCTCGCGAGGCCCAGGTGCAGCTGAACGTGCAGTGTGAGTCTCCCCCACCCACCAGACTACCTGGCGCTTCTCCACCATCAGCCCCCCCCCAGCCCAACCAAACCCCTCCACTACTGCCCGCCTCAAATCTCCTTGACCTGGGATCTGTGTCCCTTGCCGCAATTCCCCTTCAAATGTCTCATCCTCATTTTCAGTGACCTGTGAACATAGAAATAACTTGATTTTTGACAGATCAAAATGGGGTTTTAAAGGAGGAGGAAGGATCCTCAAGGGGAACGCAGTATGATAACAAAACGGTGAAAACTCACTAATGCCCAACATTAACCGGTTTAACCCCCACAGTCCTATGACTAGATTCTATTATGCCTCCCTTTTCACAAATAGGGGACCCGAGGCACAGAGAAGTCAAGTGACTTGTCTAAATTCTCACAGCTAGATGACAGCAGGGCTGAGACTTGAACCTAGCCATCTGGCTCTAGAGATAGTGCCGTAAACCCCGACATTACATGGGGTGTGATGGTGAGGGCCCCACTTAAGGCACAACTAGAGGTCCACCTGGGCAGCGCGGCTGGACGGAACGGGCAGGAGGGAGTGAGTATCCGCGGGCCAGGGAGGTATGAGCGTGGCTCTTGTATGACCGTGTGGTGAGTTCGAATCCTCCATGAGATCCTTCGGGGCAGAGAGGGTCACAGGACTAGGAGGGAGTGCGTCGCCTCCCCTCGGGGCCGCTGCTCAGTCCCCACTCGGTGGGGAGAAGCCCAGCTAACTGCTGTCCCCACCGCCGCCCCCAGTCCCCCCGGAGGTGGAGCCCACTTCCCAGGATGTGCGCCAGGCACTGGGCCGACCCGTGCTCCTGCGCTGCTCGCTACTTCGAGGCAGCCCCCAGCGCATCGCCTCGGCCGTGTGGCGCTTCAAAGGGCAGCTGCTGCCGCCGCCGGCCGTGCTCCCCGCCGCCGCGGAGGCCCCGGACCACGCCGAGCTGCGCCTTGATGCCGTAACCCGTGAAAGCAGCGGCAGCTACGAGTGCAGCGTCTCCAACGACGTGGGTTCGGCGGCCTGCCTCTTCCAGGTCTCGGGTGAGCATCCCGTCGGCCCCACCCCGCCCACACCCTCACCGACCTGGGGCAAGGCCCCTTCCCCGTCTCGGACCCTGCCATCCCTGACTGGGCCGGTTCCTTTAAAGTCCGCCTGCACCAGTCATGAATCCAAGCTTTTCCAAGACCCGCCCAAGCCAGGTGCAGAGCCCGCCTGATGCCACCCAGACCCAATTTTTGAGGTCCTCTTACAGCGCTGCCCACTCCAGACAGCGAGCTAGGTCCCCTCCACTCACGCCCTCTCTAGATCTAGGCCTTCTGCTTTCAAGGGCCACTCATACCTGTCCTAAGCCCCGCCCACTATAGCTCAGTCCGTCTCCTTGGCCTCTTACAGCCACGCCCCTTTCAAACCCAGCTTTCACCAAGCTTAGGCTCTTGGGGTTAAAGACCCACCTGCGCAGCGTCTAGGCCCCACCTACATGACGCATATGCTCCACCCCCTATAGCCTTGTCCAATCCCAGCTCTGTGCTTCCAGCCTATAGCCCCGCCCACACTCAATCCTGGGCCCTTGCCATCATGGTTCTCACTCCTCCTTGGCCCCAGAGCCGGCAGATGGACCTGACTGTAGCGTAGAGGGGAGAAAACGCTCCTCAGCAGCTTCTCTGGAGTGTCAGGGCTGGAGCTGGGTCTGACAGCACACATCCCTTGAGCGGTCACTCTAAGGGTACAGGCCATTTGGTGCCCAGAAATTCCCGTCAGCTCCAACTCTACACCAAGGCATTCCCTGGCGGTGGAAGGTCAGAAAGGCACGGAGGTCATGGAGAAAGTCCAGGGGGACAAAGAGGCGCTGCTTGGTTTGCCACTAACCCCTCCTTTCTCCGTCATTGGGAAGTGCCGCCTTCCTGCCTGGGCCTCTGGGCCCTGGAGGAGAGTTGCAGGCCACCCGTCCTCCATTCCACCGCATTCAGTTTTTCCAACAGCCCCTAAATGCCTGGGTGTTCCTTCAACTCTTGTTCTGGTCCCCCCACTTGACAGCCGGGGGCTAGGCCTGCAGGCCGCTGGCCACCTTCCCAGCCCCTTCCCCACCCACTCAGCCCTGCTAGTCAGAGGCCCCTGTGACATTTCCCACCTCCTTTCCTTCTCCCCTGTTCTCCCACACTCTCCCTGGCTCCCCACCTTTTGGCCTGTATCCATTTCCTCTCTTCCTTTCCTCTCAATATCCCTGACCCTTCTTTGTGTCTTTCCCCCAATTTTCCCTAATATCCCTTCCCTGTTTCCAAATTTCCAAATTTCCCCTTTCCCTTTTTCTTCCATGACGTTTCCTCTTTGTTCTCACTAATCTCATCTCTTGGGACCTGCAATCTCCCTTTTCTCCATCTCCACCGCCCCTCCTCCCCACCCTCATCCTCCCTTTCTCCTCTTCTTCCAACATCACCTCTCCTCACATGGCTTCCTTTCTCTTTGTCTCCCTCCCATGTTCCCCCTCCTGTCTCCCTTTCCCACGCCTCCTTTCTCTGTCTCTCCCATCCCCCACCCTTCCATGGCCCCGTGCCCCCCTCCCTGCCCTCTCAGCCAAAGCCTACAGCCCGGAGTTTTACTTCGACACCCCCAACCCCACCCGCAGCCACAAGCTGTCCAAGAACTACTCCTACGTACTGCAGTGGACGCAGAGGGAGCCGGACGCTGTGGACCCTGTGCTCAACTACAGACTCAGTGTCCGCCAGGTGGGCCAAGGGGGAGCAGGGCCCTGAAGCAGGTGGGGAGTGGTGTGACTGGTCCTGGAAATGTTCCTCAAGGACAGAGGAAGGGTCTGGAGACAGGGACTCGGAAGCTTTGACCCTCTTATAAAAAACTCTTCAGAGGCAGAGAAAAACTGTTCTAGAAGTAGCAGCAGGAACTGGAAACCTTTGGGCACCTATCTTCCCTGGGCACAGACCTGAGAGGTAGGCAAGAGATAGCTGGGTTCATGGGGGGCCAGCATGGGGGGCCTGTGAGCAGGACATAGAATCTACTCGTGGGTGTGGAGGCTGGAGCGGGGCCTCTGCGATGCAGGCAGAGTCTGCGTGCACTGTCCTGTCTGCCCTAATTCCATGTGGTTCTCCCAGCCGGGAGGCAGGGGTGTGGAGGGTCAGAGTGTGGCTCTGGGGGACACTGCTGAGGCTAGAGTTCAGCTTCGTATGAGCTTGGGCCAGCTTATGTCTTGTTTCACTTACTGATCTTAAAATGGAGGTTAGTTTAATATTCTATCTCATTTGAGGATTCAATGAGTTCATTAATGGCAAAGCATTTAGAACTGCGTCCAACCCACACTAACTGTTCCATACCTGGCAGCCCTGGGTAGAGAACCTGCAAGGGGCAACTGTCCCTTCTAATAGATGAGGAAACCAAGGGCCCAATGTCCTAGGCCTTTATTCTTTCTGCTTTCCCAAGCGCCAGCCCCCAACTCCCACCAGGTCACCCCAGGCTCTAGGCTGGTGCTCCAGTGGAGGGCGTGGCCTGCCGGGCATCTGGGAACTCCCTGTATCTACAGTTGAACCAGCACAATGCCATGGTCAAGGCCATCCCTGTGCGGCGTGTGGAGAAGGGGCAGCTGCTGGAATATCTCCTGACTGATCTTCGTGTGCCCCACAGCTATGAAGTCCGCCTCACGCCCTATACCACCTTTGGGGCTGGTGACATGGCTTCCCGCATCATCCACTACACAGAGCGTAGGTGACGGTGGTAGGGGGTGGGGAAGAGTGGGCCCAGCTCCTGTCCAGGGGCTCCCTCTACTCTCCCTGTGTAGTTCCTGAACTCGGAGCTCCCCACTGTGTGCTCTCTTACCCTGTCACTGTAGGCCAGGCTTGCTGGTCCCCAGTCCTGGCTCTGAGGACCTGTTCCCTCACCCCAAGCCCCGGCATCCTCTGCACAGCCCCACACTTGGTTTTGACCTGGTTTCCTTGCTTGCTTTCTCAGCCATCAACTCTCCGAACCTTTCAGGTAAGACCTCTGCACCCCATGTCGTCCGCTTCCCTTTAGGGACACAAAGGCTCTCCTGGTAGTGGGAGGGATTTTGAGAGATACACAGAAAGTGACTTCTCCCTGTCATGGGGTCAGGGCCAGCCACCTGAGGCCTGGGATGGAGCCGTTTGCATCCAGGATATATTCTGGGGCTTAAAAGCTGGTTGTTATTAGTGGTGGGGTGTCCACTGTCCCCAAAGGGAAAAAGAAGGCAGGTTAATCCATACCCTCTGTTCCCCGGAGCAGGGCTCCCTAATCTGTGACCCACGAACCCCCAAGAGATCTGTGCATAGAATTCAAGGGATACATGAACCTGGGGAGGGGCATATAGTTATTTCCCTAACTTCTAGAAGATTTCAACTTTCCCTTCAATAATGAATACGCAACAAACCACAGGCAACAAATCAGGACCCGTGACTTTGTCATCAGTGGAAATCCAGTGTTTTCCCATCATCTTACAGTTGTTGCAGACAGCTCTAAATATCATTTACATTCATTAGTATTTCAAAACTATAGTCATGATTAGACCTAACATGAGATTTTGTGATTTAATTAGACAATAAAGCAGCCTAGTTATTACATAACAAATTATAAAAATGTCTTGACAACTTTACTTCAATATAATTGATTTCCTTTGTAATTCTGTACATTTCATTTAATGTGTCTAAGATCGTTATTCTGAGACGGGATCCTTAAGCTTCACTGCATGTTGAAAGGGTCTGGGGCACAAAGCCTTGCTCTGGGAACAAGTGTGTCCTGGGCCCCGTGGCCGGGTCTCTTGGGCCCTGAGATCCTGGGCCTATTGCTTAGATCCGTGGGAGCTGCCTCAGGTGGCGGTGGAGGCCGAGGCTGAGCCTCTTCCTCTCTGCGGCTCCTCATGCCCTAATGCAGATAACACCTGCCATTTCGAGGACGAGAAGATCTGTGGCTACACCCAGGACCTGACAGACAACTTCGACTGGACGCGGCAGAACGCTCTCACCCAGAACCCCAAGCGCTCCCCCAATACCGGCCCCCCCACTGACATCAGTGGCACCCCTGAGGGTAAGGCCATTACCTGTGGCTAGGAATGGCAGGGAAGGGGCTAGGCCCATGCAGCCCTGTTCTGAGGGTGGAGGACCACAAGTCCTGGCCTCAGGGATCCCCTGTCTGAGAAGGCACAGCCCTGTCCTCAGAGGGAGGACAGAACTCCATCCTGACTGAGGATCAGGAAAAAGAGACATTAGCAATGGCGTTCAGAACGCACAGCCTCTGCCCAGAGCCCTGGGCTGCACTGTGAGGGCTGTGGGGAGGGCAGGGTGAGGTCAGGAGGCCGTCAGAGGCCAGGGGGCGCGAGGAGGAGCCTGGTGGCACATCTCCCCCTCCCTGCAGGCTACTACATGTTCATTGAGACGTCGAGGCCCCGGGAGCTGGGGGACCGTGCGAGGCTGGTGAGTCCCCTCTACAATGCCAGTGCCAAGTTCTACTGCGTGTCTTTCTTCTACCACATGTACGGGAAGCACATCGGTGAGTCTGGGACGGGGAGTCTGCCCGAGAGCATGCCGGGTGGAGGGAAGAGGGGCCACAGGAGGTCGGGGGCTGGCCCACACGAGGCCTGAGCTTCCCCATTTGGCTAAACCACAGGTCCTTGAAGGGACCTGGCAGAAGATTGGCCAGGGGAGAAGACAACCTCAGCTGTCTGAGGTTTTGAGATGATCACAGCTTCCTGAGTGCAAATAAAAAGGGTCTAACAGGAGGAGGTGGAAGTTGTGCAGGGGATGGAGGAACAACCGCGCATTGGCATATACCGCGGGCCTGTCAGATGCCAGGGATGTCCGTACAACTCAGAGAAGTTAAGCATTTGCCCAGGACCACACGGCACAGCCCCCCGTGTGGGACTGACTTCCCCAAGTCCTAAACTTGGGATTGGAAGGGTGCTTCTTTATGAGACCTGAGAGGAAGTCTTGCTTCCTGAGCGTGAGAGTAAACTTAAGGAAAGCTGTTCGGGAAGAGATGGCATTAATAGGGGTGTCACTTTAATCCATGAGCTCATCAGTTCAGCCAATGCTGGCTCTGTGGGTATCAGGTGCTACCGGGCAGGAGATGGATGAGTTTCCTGTCTTCTTGTCACCTACAGCCCAGGGGGAGAGAGAGAGAGAGAGACTGACATCAAACAACTAATGGCATCAGAGAGAAGTTAGGGACCACCGTTGCAGTGGACCCAGTGGGGCCAATTCAGCTTGGTCACAGGGACACCTGACCCATCTTGGGGCTTGGCCCTTAGAGGTTCTGCTGAGGAAATGATGATTGTTAAAATTTTGTTTAGGTCTGGGAAAGGGCATGTATTTCCCCCAGGTCAAACGATTCAAAAAGGGTACATAATGAAGATGTCCCTCCCAGTCCTCTGCCACCCAGAGCCCTTCCCCAGAGACAATCATTATGCCTTGAGAAGGCAGCATGTGCACACACACACACACACCCACACCCCTTCCCCTTCTGTGCACTGCCCTGTGCTCACCTGCTCTTGGTGATCACTCTTTATCAGTCCACAGAGAGCTTCTAGTCGTTTTCCTCTGCTCTTAGTAGAGGAATGACTTTGAGCAAGCATAGACCTCCAGGGTGGAGCCATGGGTCAAGGGGGGCTGATGAAGCAGAATGGGTGGGGTGGGAGGTTCTGCACTCACAGGGGGCCCCGGGTCACCCACACAAACCAGTTTGCCCACGGATGAGTGTGAACTTTTGGGGAAGTTTTCTCTGGAGTAGTGAGGTGGGGGACCAGGATGGCTCAGCCCTGCCTGCCCAGCTCTCTGGTCTCCATTCGGCTTCCCCAGTTAGAGGTGCCAGTTCATTCTGGCTTGCCCCGGCCCCTCCCAGTTCCATCCTCACATCCCCTCTGTGTCGGGTCTACTGGGACACTTGGTCACTGTCCACTCAGGAGGGGCAGACCAGCACCAGGAGGAGTGTGTTTGGTCCAGTAAGGGTCTGGAGGATCTGGTCTTATGAACAGGGAGACAGAAAGCCTGAAGGGACAGTCTGTGTGACAGACAGATCTTGCTAAAGCTTCCAAGAGGCAGATTTGAGTCCCACCAAAGGAGGGCCTTAGAAGCATCCGCTCTGCCCAGCCAAGGAGTGTGCTCTCTTGGGGAGCTGCTGCTGTCTTGAGCAGCCGGTCCCTGGACAGGAGAGCTGTCCTGAAGGGATGCTGTGGAGGGGACTGCTGTCCTAAATCACGTTACTCCCTGCTCAGGACCCTCTGAAACTTCCCCACATCTTCTCCAGATCTTCCACGGCTGCTCCAGCCCCTGCCTGCTCCTCTGACCTTATTTGCTGCACTTGGCTCTGGCACAGGGGGCTCCCTGCTTTTCTTTACAAACTTGAGGCACCTTCCTGGTTTGGAGGCCTTTGCTCGTGATGCCCCACCCCCGAGCCTGCAACACCGTTCCCTCCCTTCACTCGGGTGTCCTCAAAGAGGTCCTGGACTGTCCCACCTAAAAGAGCTCTCCTTTTCCCCATGTTATTTCCCTGTTTACCATCAGGAGAACATGAGGTCCACGAGAGCAGGGATCTTTGTCTTGTTCTAGTGCCTGGAACATTCTCTGGCACACGCAAGTGCTCAGTGAGTTAAATGAATGAATGAATGACAGTGAGGCTGGGGCTTGGTGAGACCCCGGGTGACTTCCAACCCTGAGATCCTATGAAAACCCTGATGACAGTCATGGAAGTTCTTCATTCAACATTTAATTACTGAGCACTGATAGGCATTTGGCCCCGACCACATTCCCTCAAGGACTTGGATAGGGAAGAGGCCCTGGCTCCCCAGGATTGCCATCTCACAGAGTGGACAGTGGCCTGCGTGGGGAGCCGTGGCTGATGGACTCAGGGTTTATGGGTAGGATCGTAGGCTCCCAGCTGAAGCCTAGGAAGACTTCCTGGAGGAAGAGGCATTTCAGAGACATCTTGCAGACAGATCAAGAAGGATTTGGTCAGGGGGACCTGGTGGGGGAGGGCATCTTAAGCAGAGGGAAAGGCCAGGATGGGCAAGCCGGAGTGTACCCTGACTCAGCATGTTATGACTCTGGAGGTGGCGAGGAAGACAGGGAGGAAGGTACGAGCAATTCACTCGTAAGAGAGGTGGAGGGTCTTGGGCTCTGGCTGACCCCTGTGAGGGGATGTCAGGAAGCCCCTGCACAGAGCAGACCTTGTTCCTGATGGAGCGCACAGAGAAGGGGACAGAAATTTGTTTTGTTTTTTTGTTTAAGCAGTGAAAAAGCAGCCTTCCCCTTCAGGTCCCTGGGTGCCCGTGGTGGAGAAGGAGAGCAAGGGGATTGTCTTCGGACCCCAGGGGGTGGGGACAGATGTCTAAGCAGGGAAGACGGAGTGGTCCCTTTGGGGCTAGTAAGGACCCTAAAGGACATTGGGCCTTGAGTCCTGTCAATGTCAGCATGACACCCGTCCTGCTGGGTGCTCCTCGGGCCTGACTCTCCTGCTGGGGAGGGGTGTTTCTCACTGTCTTGGTCTCTCCCCTCCCCGCCCCCCTTCCATAGTGCCTGGCAGCTCTGGGCACCAGCTGTCCCCAGACCTTGTGTCTCGCCGGCACTCCTTGGTCCCAGCCAACTCTTTTCAATCCAGGCAGGTAACATTTGGTGGCTCCCCCCACTGGGGGGTAGGTCTATCTGGTGTCACAGATGGTGTGGCTTTGTCTGTGGGTAGTGCCATGGAAATGCCAGCCACCAGGCACCATCTAAGATTGATTCCTCTTCCCTCGGAGCCAGGTCTTTCATGTCACTGGGGGCTCGAGGTGGGCTACAAAGAGACGGGAGAGGACATTGGCATTGCCTGAGTGCTCTGAGCCCAGCCATGACCCCTCCTTCTCTCTAGCGCCCCTCAGCACCCCTAGGATTGCAGATCCCTGAGACTGTGGGCAGATGGCTCAGCGCCTCCCGGCTAATGCCTCCGAGATCTCACTCTCAGTTATCACTATGAAGCGTGGGACCTAATATTTTTCTTTAGATCAATGTTTGCTTTAAACCTTTGCTCCAAGCAGGCGTCAGCATTAGAGAAGTCATGGTTTGGAAGGGCCACCTTTATTCACCATGTACAAATATTTTTAAATCAGTATTAAAAAGTTTAAGTGCCCTGCTCCATGTTCAGAATCACGTATGGCTGTGGTGTGCGACTGTGCTGTTGGGAAGGTCTGCTCTGTGCTAAGACAGAGGTCCCGCTGCCCGGGACCGCTCCTGTCTAGAGGGGATGGGTGGTGTGTGTGGTCAGGTTGGTTGATTGACAGGGAAGGAGAGATACGAACTGCCACCGTCCTCTCTTCTGGCTGTGGTCCCCTGCTCACCATGGCAATGACAAGTTGCACCAGGTGTGGGGACAGGGAGAAGGTCCCATCCCTCAGGGGCAGCCGTGTGGGTGGCTTGGTGAGTGCAGGAAGGTAAGGATGTCCTTGCTGACCCCACTGACCCCCTCTCTTGTCACCCGCCACAGGCTCCCTCAACCTCCTTGTGAGATCCCGGAACAAAGGGGCTCTGGACACACACGCCTGGTCCCTCAGTGGCAATAAGGGCAATGTGTGGCAGCAGGCACATGTGCCCATCAACCCCAGTGGGCCCTTCCAGGTGAGTCCATGGGGCCCAGAGGCTCTCCCAGGCTTGGGGTCACCTGGACAGGAAGCACTCAGGTTGTCCTGGTGCTCGGTCCCGGGGCTCCAAGGAGGAAAGCAGGCAGGCTGTGGGGCTCCCCTTGAAGGGAAGGGGTCGGGCGGGGGTCCCTGGGGCCTAGAAGATCCCCATCTCCTGTTCCCTGCTCTCTAATCCCCCCAGATTATTTTTGAGGGGGTTCGAGGCTCCGGCTACCTGGGGGATATTGCCATAGACGATGTCACACTGAAGAAAGGAGAGTGTCCCCGGAAGCAAATGGATCCCAATAAAGGTGCACGATGGGAAGGGGGCGGGGGAGCTAAGGCTGTGGGTGCCGTCGGGGGGCATCCATCTGCTGGGGGAGGGTGTTGGTCTGAATGGAGTTCAGTGTGCCGGCGTGCAGGTGCACCCATCTTGGCCCCCTTTGACTTGGGCTGGAAGCCCTGGGTCCTGCCCTCCTTGGAACTTACTGAATTCCTTACTGTATCAGATACCTCCGGTGCCTGGGTCTGAGCCCCAGAGTACTGTGGCTCCAGGTGTGACCTGTGCCTTCTGGGGGCCAGGTGTTGCCAATTCTAACAGTCCCAGTTGATTGAAGGATTACTATGTACCAGGCGAGGTACAGAAACCCATATGTGCATGTTCCACTTAAACCTCACAGCCACACTTGAACTTGGAGGCCCATTTTACAGATAAGGAAACTGAGGCCCACTGAGGTGTGGTAAATTGCTCTGTGTCTTGGTGAGCATGGGCCCGCAAGCTGTGCAACCTTGAGCCATGCCACCTCACATCTGCATTGAGTGCCCACCCTCAAGGGCCTCCAAAGAGATGGGGCAGGGCTGTGGCGCCCTCCCTCAGCCAGGCTGTCTCCTCTCCTGCCCTTGCCGGAGCTGACGGGAGCTCCTGGCCTGTCTCCTCTGTCTCCTGTCACAGTGGTGGTGATGCCGGGCAGCAGAGCTCCCTACCGGTCCAGCCCACAGCTCTGGGGGCCCGTGGTCATCTTCCTGTTGGCGATGCAGAGATGATGAGAGCTGCGTGGCCCCCCACCCCGCCCCCGGCACACCAAAGTGTCCACATCGTACCAAAGACTGACCCCCGCCCGCCGGGGTGCCCAGGGGCAGGGCCGGCTCGCCAGGGAGGGGGCCTGCGTTGGCTGCGAGGACGAACAGAAAACAAGGACCTGAAGCCCGGCGCTGAGGCCCTGGAGACGGCTGTTTGACACACACACACACACTCACACGTTCACACTCACACACAGAGATCTATTAAAGCACAAGTTTCTATCAGACCTGCCAGCACCTTCTCTATGTGGAGACAGGGGACTTGCCCAAATGGCGTCCGCCACCCCAGGGACCGTGGCGTGACGCTGGCCTTGTCCTGGCTGCACTTGTGGTGTATTTCTGACCCTCCCTGCTGTCCCCCAACTCAAGGCCAGACTCCAACCTGGTGGCTTTGCCAGAAGAGTGGGCGGACAGGGAGCCCTGCCCTTGGCCAGACTCTGGGACTCCTCAGGACGGAGGAGGCAGGGGTCAGAGGAGGGCCAGGTGGGACTTTGTGAGCTCCGTGACTGTCCTTTGCCTAGAAGATGACAGAGAAGGTGGGGCACCTGCTGCCCGCAGCTGTTCTCAGAGTGGGGGCTGGAAGGGGGAGACCCCAGTCACCCCAGGTCCTGACCTGTTTCTGGGACGTCATATCCCCTCCTCACTGTGCCCCCATGGAAGGGACCCAGCAGAGGGTCTTGGGCCTGCGCAGTGTGGAGACTGACACCTTCCCCACCCACCCCATCCCCACCCCCACCAGCAACTGGACTCCTGAGAGCACAGTCCCCACCTAACCTCAGCCCCAGCTGGGACTCAGACGGGGGCGCGGCAGAGGAGAAGCCTGCCTCGGTGGTTCTGTGGCCCCCTCGAGGCCACCGAAAGTGGGAGCAGAGCCTCGTCTCTGATGTGTTTGGTCTGATAGGGTGCTGCAGCCAGGGGCGGGCGTGAAGGGCAAAGCCCTACAAAACCCTGTCCAGTGGGCCATGCCCCCCTCCCCACAGGGTCAGCGAAGGACGATAAGTTTGTAGGGGTGGGGGTGAGATGGGTGGGGTAATTCCAGTCCCTTTGTCCCCTGGGAGCTGTGAAAGGAATTCCTGTCCCTAGGTCCTGGATTGGAGCTTGAGATGGACAGAACAGTTTCTAGATCTTTCCTCCCCAACACCACCCTGAGCTGCCCACCCAGCCCTCCACGGGAGAGAGGAGCCCCAGCCCCTTCCAGGATGAGTCGTGTGTGTCCGTGCTTGTGTGTGCGTGCGTGTGTGTGTGTGTGTGCGTGCGTGCACATGTCTGGGCAGGAGTATATGCAGAAGGAGTCTGTGTGTGCGGTTTTCTAGGCTGGGTCTGGCCTGTCTCTGAGTGTCGGTGCACGTCAGCCCGGTGACATGTATGTTTGTGGGCACGAGCCATCTCCCCTGCTTCCAGTCCTATCGATAGTCTAGAGCGGCTGTTGCCACAGCCCCAAACCCCACCTTTCCCTCCTATGGATGATGGAGCTTCCCAGGTGACCCTAGTGAATGCGAGCACCTTCGGTGGGGGTGTCACAAGCTGCTCCTGGAGCATTTGGTGGGGACAGCTGCGAAGAGAGAGCCTGGATCCTGGGCAGCACTGCCGTGCCAGGAGCAGGCGGGGACCATGGCCAATGCTGCTGGGCTCCGGCTCGGTCAGGCCTTTGTTATCATCATCATCAACAGCTGGTGGGTGGCCCGGCCAGGCTGCAGCGGGGCCTCCTGATGCCCGACCAGCGCGGCTGCCTTCCTCGCCCGCCCAAGGCCTGGGTCTGAAGTGAGCCGTTCCAGGTTCCCAGCACACGCTTCCATCACGTCTGCCGGGTATTGTTCCTTAATTGTCCCATCTGTGCAGAATCTGTCGCCCCGACTAGACTGTGAGCTCCTCCTCTGAGCTTCCTGACCCTCTCCCCACCCCTGCTCCTGCCTGGCACAAGCCAGCCCGGGATGGGAAGCACTTCCACAGGCTCTGCCTGGCGCAATGGAGTCCACCAACCCTGGCGCCCAGCCCTGGCTGCAGCGTAACCACCAGAGGGTCTTTTCAAATGCTCTGGTGCTTAGGTCCCATCCCAGAGGTTCTGATTTAATGGAGCTGGAGGGCACCTGGCACCAGAGAACCCAAGAGAGGGAACTGTGGGCCTCTCACCTTCCAGATGCTTCCTCAGTGCCCTTGCTGGGACCCATGCTGGAGCCCCAAGAGTTTCCTCCTGGAATCCCCGTGAGCCCCAGGCCTGTCCCCCTCAGCCTTGTTCCCTGCCCTGGCTGCTCCATGATGTGGACCTCTGTATCCATAGAGCCCGATACAGACAAGCTGCTGGCGGGCTTTGGCTGCATCGCCACTGTCCTGGTCTGTTTGGAGAGAGGGGACCTTCTCAGAAGGTGGGGCAGCCCTGTCTGGAGGGTGCCCCACCTGGGGTTACCCAGCCCATCTGCTGAGACACCCAGGTCCTCGGGTGAGCGGGTGAGGCTGACGTGTGTCTGTGTGCACAGGCCAGCAGGTGCCAGCAGGTGCGGGCAGTGGGTAGTGGTGTGTGCTCGCCGTGCCTGAGTCCAGGAGCGTGCCAGTCTGTGTGTGCTGGTGAATCTGCAAAGAATGAGTGTTTTTGTGTGTCTCTGGGTGTATCTCTGGGTGACTTGTGTGTCAGTGTTTGTGTGTCTGTCTGAAGTGGATCTGTATAAATGTCACTTATGCTGTGTGTCTGTGAATCCGTGTGTCCGTGTCATGGTAGGTGGCCCAGGAATACCCCGGGCCCTGGGGAGACCAGGCTGGCTGGGTCCAGTGCCTCTCCCCAGGGGCAGCCTCGCCCTCTGGGTCAGGGTGACTGAGGCATATTGTGGCCTTAAAGTGGGGACTCCAGGGTCAACCCTCAGGGTGTTGGGACTTCCTCCCCTCTCCCCTCCAGGTTGGTGTCTAGAGGAGAAAGGGACTCCCAGGACAAGGTGCCGAGGGACAGTGGATGGAGAGTCTTGCCTGGCTGTCCCGCTGCTGGGACCACAGACAGCTCCTGGGGTGCTGCTTAGCGCACCCAGCCTGCTCCTGGAACGCTCCTGTCCCCTTTGCCCTCTGGGACGGTCCGGCACCACTTTCCCATTCATTCTCTTTCCCCTGTGCTCTGAAAGCCACCGCTCAGGCCACAGAGCCAGACGGGCCTCCGAAGTCCAAGCCCCTCAGGGCACAAATGAAGAAGCTGAAGCCCAGAGAGGGGCCTGAGGTCAAACAGCCAGTCTGGGTAGAGCCAGCCTTGGAAACCAGGGACTAAGTCCTGGGTGTCACCATCCGGGCATTGCTGCTGCTGGGACTTCCCGTCCGGATAGCTCTGGGGAGCTGGACAAATGGCCCTGTCTCTAGAGTGCCACAGATGTCCCCAGCCCTGTTACAGAGTTGCTGGACTCCTGCTGTGGCCATAGCCCCCCCCTCCCACATCATGGAAGGCCTGGTGCCTGGGGGAGACTGGCATCCTTTGCCCACAGAGGCCATTGCTGCTGGCCTCCTCCGGGATCCCCAATAGAAGAGTCTCTGTTTCCCCTTCCCTCCCTTTGTCTTCACCAGAGCCTGGGCTCGGACAAAGGTCAGCATGTTCTCATGTCCTCATCCTCTTGACTTCCCCCTAAAGATCTGGAGGGCAGGATTCCTGGGGTTTCCTCTCCCTGGACAGCTCAAGGAGGCTGGAGGGGAGGGTGTTTCAGGGTCTGCTCCAGGAACCTGAGGGTGGACCTGCTGTGGACAGTCCCTGTAGGAACATTGGTTCTGGGTTCAGGGGAGCCCTCCCTGCTTCCAGAGGCAGGGAAGCCCCTCTTCTCTTTTGTCTGTATGCATGTGTGTGCGTGTGTGCGTGTGTGCGTGTGTATGTGTGTGTGTTAGGGCGGGACCACTCTTTCCTGGGGTACCCCTGACCCTTAGAACTGGGAGAGATCTTAGTGATCCAGTAGTGATCCAATAACCCACTGTACAGGCGAGACGCCGAGATCCAGAGGGATGGCATTTGCCTGTGCCCACCCGTTCCCCCAGGTTGCCTGTGTTAACTTCCCAGGACCCACCGGGAAAGACCCCCTTCCTCCACCTCCCCTCCCTCCACCTCCCCTCCCTCCACCTCCCCTCCCTCCTCCCAGCTGCCCACATAATCCCCATCTCAGCCCAACTCTGCTGGCCCCTCTGCTCCAGTGGTCTCCAAGCATCCTACCTGTCCCAGGATGGCCAGCTCACCAAGGCCCTTATCCCCATTCCGGAAGGGACAAGGAAGGAAGAGACTGCTCCAACCCTGAGGCCTCAAAGACTTGGGAGAAAAGCCAAAATCCCTCATGCCCAGGCCCAAGCGTCTGACCCCCAGCCCACCCTCACACCAAGGTAAAAGCACAACAGGAGACCCCTTATCCACGGGTGAAATGTACTGGGGTTGTTTTTTTAGTCACACGACCCCGTCCTCACCCCTTTGCCTTGCTCTCCGTCTCCACCCCAGCCTCTGTTCTCCATTTGCCCCTCTTTGACCCCCGAGCCCCCCAATGTAACCTCTAGTTGCGGACGCGGTTGTTTCAATCAATAAAGCTGCAGTGTTCCAACGCTGGGTCTCCATCTGGCTGGGGGGGCAT
>NW_025999982.1:5693131-5727070 GCF_001458135.2 Marmota marmota marmota | reverse complement strand
CAGGGGCGGAGGGGCGTGGCGGAGGGGCGTGGCGGAGGGGCGTGGCGGAGGGGCGTGGCGGAGGGGCGTGGCGGAGGGGCGTGGCGGAGGGGCGTGGCTGAGGGGCGTGGCGGAGGGGCGTGGCGTGGGAAGAGCTGGCGGGACGGGGAGCTGGGGGCTCCTTTCCTGGTGGCATCCTTTCTTTGGCACTTGCCATTGTGGATCCTGCCCTGTGGCTTGAAGAGTGGGGACGGCACCCTGGTTTGCTTGCAATGAATTTCGTGCCCTTATTCATTTATTCATTCCACAAATACCAACCCTAGACAGCCATCATGGAATCTCTTGTTAGTAGGAGAGATGGATATTAAATTGATAATTATACCAAGAAATATATAAATATGAATGTAATTAGGACTGTGAAAGAGGGTTCTTATTTGGGCTGGGGCTTCAGGGAAGACATTGCTAAGAGAAATATTTAGGGGAGACCTAAAGAAGGATGGGAGTCACCGGTAGGGGAGAGGGAGTCTTCCAAATAGAGGGAATGGGATATGCAAAGTCCTGGAGGAATGGAAAAACCTAGAAGGCTCAGGAAGGGGAAGGATAGAGGAGGACTAAGGTTGGCATGAGTGGTTGAAATGCCACTCAGACCCCCCACCTGCTGACCTTCCCCCCTGCTCTCCTCAAAATCTCTGTTCTGGCCCCATAAGCCCCACTCTGCACTCTACCTGGGTGCAGGTAGCCACCTGTCTACTTGCCCCCAAATCATTTTCTGCCACCTTTCCCTTTATACTAGACCTCTCAGGATTCTAGAATGGCAGAGCTGGGAGGTCCTTAAGGGTCGGCCCTCTACTCTATGTTTCTGTTCAGAGAAATGGGATCACCAGGGTCCTGGGGGCCAGTGGTGAGGAGGGAAATCCACTCTTCTGTGAGCATTTGCAGAGTGACCCAAATCAAGGGGTGTTATGGGTGTTATCTTATGAACTACGGGGAGACCAGGAAATGACAGGGAGACAGCCTTTCTAGTTACTTAGTGGCAGTGACTTAGGTTGATAGAGCAGATAGTTTTACACCCTGTTTCAGATGGGGAAACTGAGGTTCAGAAAGGTGAAAAACTGGGACTGTCAACTCCTGAGCCTTATCAGCTCTCATGTAGACAGATTCTTCCTGCCACACCTGAGATACGTGGTCTGCGTGTCTGGAGTCCACTGCTGCTGCGGGTTGGCTCACTGGATGCAGGAAAAGACCCACCCGAGCTCACTGCAGTCTAGGAGTTCCTGGGTGGATACACGTACTGAGGAGGGGCAGGCTCTCTGAAACCCAAATGGGAGTTGCAACAGATGGTTTTCCTGGGTTCACAGTAGCTCTAGACCACCGGCTACAAGAGTTGGCATGGGATATAATGAAGTAATTGCTGGAAGGTTGTTTGAGGCCCCAGAGGTGGGGGGTAATTTGTTGGCGAGCAACAGCTGACCACCTGGTGTGACTCAGCCCTTCCCCTCACTGGCATCTTTTCGCCCACACAGTTCCTCTCCAGACTCATGATGACGCTCGCTCATGACTTCAGCTTGCCAGGCTTCACGACCCCTCAGCTCCAACTCTCCCTTGGGACCTTCGGTGGCAGCCGCCAGCATCCACTGACTCAACCTCTCTAGAGAAGGAGCTGACGGGATTGTCCCACCATTCTGTATCTAGCCACACACACATCATTGAGTCACCTGTTGATTGACAGCTCTTGAGTCAGGTGTCACCCTTGATCCAATCGGCTGAGCTAGAGGAAGGAGTCATGGTTATAAGACATAGCTACCTGGGGACTGTGCCATTTCTAGAGAGTTTGTGGGTGGGTCTGCTTCACAGAGGCAGGGGCCTGGGAGTCTCCATAAATGTACCATCTTGCATCTTCCTTCCTCTGTCTCTCCCCTAGTGACCATTCGTGTGTGCACCATGAAAGTCCTCCAGTGGACCCTGTCCAAGGGTAGGTCCCAAAGAAAGCTATCTAGGTAGGCCAGGTAATTTTTAGAAACAATCCTTGTGTGATTTATGACTCAGACATTTTAATTTCCATATTACAGAGGAGGAAACTGAGGCTCAGAAAATGATGTGGTCACCCTAGCTCGTAAAATTCAGAAGGGGTAGGACTTGGAGGCAACTTTGAAGTGCAGTGTTCATTCACATCAGCAGATTCGCTCCTCTTTGTCCCCCTTTTGGAGGTTGTGCTGCTTTTCCTACCAGCTCGTCTTCAGGGGGCTGGGAGAAGCAGGGTCCTTTCCTTTGGGGCTCAGGCTTCAGTCCTCTGCTTCAGATGGAAATCGTCCCTGGTCCTGCTTTTCTATTTCTAGCTGCCTGACCTTTTTGCATATGTCCTTTGTTGAAAGCTACTGTAACACCTTTTCAGAAAGAGGCTGGGTATAAATAAATCCAAGGAAAAAGTCAAAGCTGTTCTCCTTGAAGTCACCCCAAGCCTGGGCGGAGGCCTCCCTCCACACAGTTTTCCCAATCCCCTGCTCCCAAATCCATCTTCCTGGGCACCCAGCATGGCTTCCTGCTCTGAGGTCCACTTGGCACGTTCCCCAAATGCTGATCCTACCACTGAGTCCATCACCCTGACTCTTCGGTTGTTTAGGTTTTTATTTAAAATTGTTGTGAGCTTCCTGCTTCTTTCAGGTCCCCCAAGGCCAACCAAACTCAGCTGAGGACTCCACACTTTGAGAGTCTCAGTCCATCTATACACACTCTAAGCAGAGCCCTGCTCTCCCAGGAACCTTGTGCCAATTCACTCCTATCTAAGAGGAGGGGAGAAGGGGGGTAAAACATGAATTGGAGGCTGAGGTGCCATAGTGGGGAGTCTGCTGCCATTTGAAGATGTCCATAATATACAGTTGAGAGAGAGAGTGGCAGGTTAGAAAGGAACATGCCTAACACCATCTCATTTTTTGTATAAAACATCTGTGTGTATGTGTGTACTTTTAAGTCTAAAGACTATTCAATGGGATGTGAATAGTAGTAGCTCAGATGGTGAAATTTCAGCCTCCTGACTCACATCTTTAGGTTTTCTGTATTGTTTGAATATTTTTGCATGAAACTGTATTATTTTTAATAACCAGGAAAAAAATCTATTTTCTTGAGAAAAGAAAAGCCAGAAGTCATCCAAGACTATGGATTAGAAATAAAGGTCACTTTCTGTTATTAACATTATTTTTATAACTATACATCACAGAGTTTGGGAAAGGACTTTGAATTTGCAATATTTTCCTGCTGATTTATTCAAATAAAAATACTCTGACAATTGGGAGGGAAGGGAGAAGAATTGGGTTGGGTTGACCAGGGATGGGGAGGTTGAGATGTCAAGCCAGGTTTTGAATAGGAGGATTCCTAAGGAGAATAATACCTCTCCCAGGAACAAATGCTAACATTCACTGTGATGCTCAAAACCCTGCACATGCATGTGAGAAAGAGAGAGACTGTACCATATGTGTACATGTGTATGCACGTTTGCACACGTGTGAGGATATCTCATGCTCACTTGTCTAAGCCTGTGGCCACCCTCAATCATTCAGTCAGCTGCAGGCAAGGGGCTAATTGAAATGCCCTGGGTCAGTGATTGACAAATCAGAGAAGACAAGGCCCAAAGATGTGGAAGGGACACTTCCCTACACTTTACCTTCCGGGTCAGCCTCTTTTCCTTGCCCACTCTCAGGGTCCAGGGAGAGAAATTAAGGTATCCAGGGCTTTTTTTTTTTTTTTGGTACTGGAGATAAACCCAGGGGTGCTTTACCATTGAGCCACATCCCCAGCCCATTTTACTTTTTATTTTGAGACGAGGTCTAGCTAAGTTTCTTAGAATCTTATTAAATTGCTGAGACTGCCCTTGAACTTGTGATCCTCCTGCCTCAGCCTCCCAAGCCACTGGGCAGGGCTCTTCTTGATGTTAAAAGTTCTCCAGAGAAGATGGAGAAATTTCCAGAACTTTCCAGATTTCCACACTGTTTTGTGTTGTCTCACTCCTGGGCAGACTGGGGCAAAGGACAGGTAATTATCAAAGAAAAGGAGATGAGTGATAGGGCTCCCGTCACCTGGTTGCTAATGACCTCCTTCGGGGGAGGGAGAGGATCACATTTTCCAACACAAGCAATCACCCCCTGGACAGCTCTCTTTCTGCCCTTCTGGTCACCACATAGGGTAGAAGGAGGGGGCATGAGAAGAAAGGAAACCTGGAATCTATAAAAGGGGCAGGATACCCCCACTCCCTCAGGCACCAGCTCTGGACTCCCTCTTCTCTGGAGGAGTCTCCCTCCCTGTTCTATCCTTTAAATAAAACTTTTTGTTCTTGCCTTGGCATTTCCTGGGTGTTCAGTCTTCAACACCAGGAGAACAGGGACCCAGTCCTGATTTTCAACAGCAGTTTCACTGGTAGGAAGTTCTTAAAAAAAAATATCTAATGCCTTCTATTACATCTGACCAGATATTAGTAAGGTAAGCTCCCCCAGCAGCCCACCTGCCCAGCTCCCCCCCCACACACCACTGGGGAGAGAGGCTGCCAGCTTCTCAGCCCTGTGTAGGTCCTCCAAGGTCCCACATGAGCCCAGCACTGGCCTTACATATAGCAAGCTCAATGCATGGACAATGGCCTCTGCTGGTCTCTGCTTGGAGACCAAGGTCAAAGAGACTTTTGATTCCTAGAGAGGGGGATGGAGGAGAGGTGGAGAGAAATAGACTGAGCCCAGAGAGGGTAAAGCATTCTGTGAGCAGGGGTGGCTGGGCCCCAGGTCTGGCTTGTGAAGCCCAATGGGCTGGGCCTCTCTGGGCCTCAGTCTCCCTGTAAATGGGGAAAGGGACTGGGAAATTTGAACTTGAAGGTGGGTCGGGCCCTGGGATTCAGTGACAGGAGGGAGTGGGGTGTTCCTAAGCAATACCGAGAAAAGGGCCCCCACAAAAGGTTAAATGGAAACTCGGGCGACACAGCCTTGTTTCCGTTTGTAGGACTGAGCGTTGGTCTCTGTCCCCTCCCTAACCCCTGGGGAGTCCTGTGGAGAGAGCAGTGTGGGAAGAGGTGTGTGTCCAGCGTCCTGTTGACCTCTGCCTGAGGGTGGGAGGGGATGGGAGACCCCTCACCTCTGGGAAGTGGGTGTGTCTCTGAGGAAGTTCTCCCCCTCCCCTGCCAGCTTGGAGCACCCCTTGCCCAGAGCCTGCAGGCAAGGGTCTCCCCACATCTTCTTGTCACTTTCCCACCCCCTGCCTCCATGGAAGAGTGGCAGGGGGCAGGGACAGGGTCCCTGAGTCTGGGTTCTGGTCCAGGCTCTGTCGTGGCCTTGGTCTTGTTTCAGTCTCTGGTCTCAGTCTCCCATCCTACACGGTGGCAGGATTGGGGTTGGGTGGTCTCCTTAGAGCCCTCAAGGCCCTGACCTCCCGGGTTCTGTTTTATCTGCCACTGGGGTAAGGATTGGCCACAGGAGCCATCGCCAGTAGTAGCCCCAGACAGCGTTTTGTCTGTGTCTCTGGGTTAGCAGAGATGGAGACCCACACTCATTCAATCCAGGGGCCACTGCCCACACTGGGGCCCAGCACCCCTGTCTGTCCCCAGGCACTGCTTGAGTTCTTAGGCTCCGCTGGCTCCCGTTCCCTTTCCAGCCGGCACCCTCCTCCGTCCGTCATAGGTGGTCACCCTCCTCTTGCTCTCTGGTGCTGCAGGAGTTACCCTCACCCAGCCCCAGGTGCCTGTCCTCCCTGGATCCCTCCCTCCCTCTCCACCCTGCTGACCCTGGACTCACCCTCCACCCTCCCTCCTGCCTTGAAACCCCGGCGGTTCCCCTTCCCCTCCACGGCCTGCTTTTCTATTCCAGGAACTTTTCTGTTCCAGTTCCCTCTTTTTACCACACAGGTTTGTTCATTCCTTGACCTGCTTGGTCACTGTGGCAGCCATTTCCCCCACCACCATCTTTTTTTTTCTCTCTCCTTATAGATCTTGAAAAAAAAACTAAGTTACTCTTTTCCCAGCCTCCCTTATAACTAGAGGTGTTGATGTGACCCAGTTATGGCCAATGACATATAAGGGGAAGCTCTGGCTGGAGCATTTGGAAAAAATTTTCCCCCTGTTAAAAAGAGTTTCAGGAAGATAATCCTATCTTGTCACCTGAGCCTGCCCCTGCTTCCTGCCCATGGCATGATTAAGTGAGGTTGTAATGTCCGGAACCAAGGTAGCCATCTGTGACCATGAGGCACCAAGCTCAAGGGTAAAGAGCAACACTGTGAAAACGGTGGTGCACAGAGATAGAATGAACCTGGGGTCCTTGATGACTGACTTATTGGCAGACCATTAAAGCTCTATACATGACACATTTTTTTTCTGTCACCCCAACAGTAGCCATTAGGCATTCACTCAGTCAGTCATTACTTCTGAATTCACTCGTGCATGCATTCACCTTCTAGATGCTCTCACAACTGAATTAAATAGAAATTTAGTGGCTAAATTAAATAGAAATTTATTTTTCTCCCTCACAATAGTCTGGGTGTAAGTAGTCAAGGTCTAGCATGGCAGCTCGAGGATATCGGGAACCAGGGTCCTTCTAGATGGTCGCTCTGCCATCCCTGGAGCGCTCTCCTGTCCACATGGTCCAAGATGTCTCCTCATCCTATCACAGTTCAGCTGAGGGGCGGAGGGAAGGCAAAGGGAGGGCCTGGTTCCCCCTCTTAAAGCTCCACTCCCACCCTGTGTACACATCTCAAAACTTAGTGAGATGGCCACTTCCAGCTGCAAGGGACAGGGAGAGGCAGGCTGCTCTAGGTTGCCGGGTGTCTAGCTAGGAATCTGCTTTGCTGTCAAAGGTGGGAACAGATATTGATGAGGGGTGACCCCTGACAGTCTTGTGGCTGTTTTCCACTCATTCATTCATTCATTCATTCAAAGAACACGTGTCGAGCGCACACTAAATACAAAGCAGTGGGTCAGGTGCCAGCGCCCCAGATACCCGGTTCCTCTTGTCCGGTGGGAGGATAAGGCAAGTCTGGATGCTCCCATCCAACAAACCTGCACCCGAGCTGAAAAACAGAGAGCACCGACGATGTGAGATTTTGGGCCATTCATCGTCCTCTTTGCCACCTGCCTCTTCATGTTCCCCCCCCCCAGTGAGCCCGAGGATGTGGAGGAGGGGGCCAGTGACACAGAGAACGCATCTCAGAGCAGTTCCTTGCCTAGGAAAAGCCTTCTTCAGTTCTAGTTAAAATCCTCCATGCTGAAAGGTGGCCTCTCATTTTGTTCTTGGGCGCGATATATGTGTTAGAACTGGCCTCTCCCAGGCAGTGGGAATGGCACACACCTGTAATCCCAGCAGCTCAGGAGGCTGAGGCAGGAGGATTGCCAATTCAAAGCCAGCCCTCTGCAACTTAGTGAGGTCCTGTGTCTAAATAACATAGCCAAAAGGACTGGGGGTGTAGCTCAGTGGTTAAGCACCCCTGGGTTCAATCCTAGTGCCAAAGAGAAAAAGAACTGGCCTTTCACCTGGGGCTTCTTCAGTGGAGAGAGCACTGGAGAAGACACAGATCTCACGGGTGCCATAGGTGGAATGAGGAGTCAAAGGATGTACAGTCATTTTCATTTTGCAGTATGGGTCCCAGAAGCATTTCTAGCTCAATTTTGCTGGTATGACCTGGCAACTCCTCAAGGAAAAGTGGATCTATTCTCTCCTCTTGCAATCAAGCAGGTCTGTGACTGTCTCCATCAACAGAATACCGCAGAAGTGACTCCGCGTGACTTGTGAGGCTAGGTCAGGGAAGGTGACCCAGCTCTGCCCAGGTCTGTCGGTTTCTCTCCGCCCTCTCTGGATGCTCACCCTTGGAACCTAGTCTCCCTGATGGAACAAGGCAGAGGCCACCTGGTGAGACCACATGTAGAGGTTCTGGGTGACATCCCCCCACGGGGTCTCAGCCAATAGCCAAGGTCAGCCCCTGACAGGAGCAAATGAACTTTGGATCATTTCAGCCCTTCTCCTGCCAGCCAGTCCACCTGGTGTGGAGTGAAGGAGAGAGCTCTGACCCCCTCCCCGCAATTCTGCACCAAGTGAAGATTCCCGAACAAAAGAGATGTCCTCGTTTTGGGACACTAAGATTTTTGGTGGTTTGTTAAGCAGCAATAGCTAAGAAAGAATAACTTGACAGATTTCAAATGGCCATGAAGTCTGTGTACCTCCTCTCCTGGAGAGATGGAGCCTGGGGCTGGGATTGTGGCTCAGCGGTAGAGCGCTCGTCTGGCACGTGTGAGGCTCTGGGTTCTATCCTCAGCACTGAAAAAATAAATAAATAAATAATTTAATTAATTAATAATAATAGTAAAGAAATAAAATAAAGTTATTGTGTCCAACTATAACTAAAAAATAAGTAGAGCAAGATGGAGCCTGTTCCTGCTTCTTGAGTCTGGGCTGGCTTTGACCAGAGAGGCGATATATAGCACAGTGATAACACCCAACTTTTGAGCCTAACCTGCAGGGCCTGCAGCTTCCCGTCTGGCTTTCTTGATGCCCTGAAATCCACGTGAAGGAAGGAGCCCGAGATTCGATTCTTGTCCTCCAGGGAGCTGTCTAGTTGCACCCGAGGGAAAGTCAAATCTCACACGGGAACACATTGTCCCCTGGCCACCCCACCTGTTCCCCTGGGTCATGGTGATGGCTGTGGAGCCCACAGCTGCCCAGCTGCGCCTGTTTAGAAGTCTTAGGGATATCAAGTGACCATGTAGCTAAGTTCTCTCTCGTGGAATGTGGGAGAAGGTGACACAGGTAACTCAAGCCTGAGCCGTAGGAGAATGGAGCTCCCATCCCCCTGGTGGGGGGGCGGACACAGGTTGGAAAAAGCCGCCGATGTCTCCCCGTGGCTCACACCCTAGAGGTGGTGAACTGCTCTCCTCCAAAGAGTAGGGGCTTGAAACATTTTTGGTGGTGGACCCATCACCAAAGGATGAGCCGGCAGGAGTCTAGCCTCTTAAGATCTGGGGTTTCCTATGGATGTGGCTCAGTTCTCCAAACTTGGGCGTTTCCTAGAGCACAGGTTTGTCCTCCTCCTGTGGCCTGGGTGCCCTGGGGTCAGGGCTGTGTTCCCCAGACTGGGGCTCCGTGAGGAAAAGCTGGTATCTCCTGCTTCGACTGGGCCTCCCTGTGGGCAGGGCCGTTCTTGCCTTGGCCGTGTCTACCCTCCAACTGTGGAGTCCCGGGAATTGGGCTTTCTGCCTCCTACCGGGGCCCCCTGAGGATTGTCTCTTCCTTCACACGGCCTCTCCCTAGGGCCAGTCTGTCTCCCCTCAGACCTGGGCTCTCTAAGGGCAGTGTCTGCCCTCCGCCTGGGGTTCCCTAATGACCAGCCGCACCTCCCAGCTGCCGGGTTCCCTGAGGACGGGCTGTGTCACCTCACTCGGGCTCCCTGATTGCAGGGCTGTGTCCCCCTTCAGCTGTAGTCCCCTCAGCCCGGGGCTCCTTGAGGTCAGAGCTGTGTCCACCTTCGACCGGGGCTCCTGAGGACAGGGCTGTGTCGGCCCAGGCTGGAGCTCCCTGCATGAGGTCCCCTCTCTGCTCTCTGATTTAGAACGGTCTGTGGGCTCCTGCGCCCAACGCAGGGTGACTCTTGTCCTCACCTTCCCCTGATCTTAGCTGGATCCCCTGTGATGGGGACAGTGACGGTGGCAGGGGCTGAGATGGCATCCATGATGTTTGAGGGGGTTTAAGCACCCTGGGGATGAAGTTTAGCCTCATTACAGCTCGTTTGAGAGAAGAGCCAATTAGAGAGGCAATTTACCTGAGCAGCCTGAAGAATGTGTTGAAATGGGAGCCCATCAGCCGGGAGCGGAAGGGCAGCCCCCCACCTCTGCTGGCTGAGGAAGACCCCATCTGTCCCTCACTTCCTGGCCTCTCCCAGCCTCCTGGATGGGGGCCAGGGGTAGAGAAGGACCTTGGGGCACCATGGAAGCCCTCGGGTCTTCATGACTGGCCCTCAGCCCCTGGTGACACTCCCTAGCTGGACAGCGGCTTGGTGGGCCTCGTCCCTGGCTGTTGGGAAATCCTTCTTCATCACGGACCGCCTTCTCTGGAGTGAAGTTTCTCTCTATTATATTCTTTATAAAGAAGGAAACCAGAAAGCACCCCTAGAAGGGAGCCCAGAGGCCCCTCAACTTCCCTTTCCCATCCAGGAAGCCTGTGCTTCCTGTCACCAGAGCGTACAGAAAAGATGGCTTTCTGGGCGTGTCTGTGTTGGCCAGGATTTGATGGGAAGCAAACGAAAGAAACTGGCTCAAGTGACTGAACCAAGTTAAAAAAACGTGGGGAGGTATTTATGGGAGGGAGACCCTGGCAGGCAGGAGAGCCTCGGAGCAGCTGGACTCAAGCCTGCAAGGACTCCCCCATTCTTCCTCGGTCTCTGCCTACTGATGCGTGGGTCCCCCAGGCCCTCCCCCTGTGGCTGGAACTCCTTCTCCCGGAAGGAGCTGAACCCCTCCCAGCTCCAGTCTGAAAAATCCCAAGGAAGCGTTCTGATTGGCCCAGGTTTAAGCACTGGCCCAATCAGATCACTCAGCCAATCTCTAATGGCCAAGGGGAGGAAACATGGGATAAACACCCTCACCTAGAATCAGAGGGACCTGTGGGGTCAGTTCCCCCAAGAGAAGGGGAAAGGCAAACCCAGGAGGGAGGACACTGGGAAGACTGTATAGAGGGCATCAACTATAAGGACAACCTGTATTCGACACTACTCTGTGTCTGGCATCCCCATCAAATAAGTTATCTATCTCATCTCCTTTACTTCTTGAAGCAAGCATGAGAAAGGTTTCTATGATCGCCACCATGTAAGGAAACCAGGGCTCAGAGAGGTTAAATAACTTGGCCCAGGTCACACAGCTGTTAAATGAGAGCCAGGACTTGAACCCAAGACCTTGGGCAGCAGGAGTACAGCCCTTTAATCTTATCAATCTATCTGATAAGATAAAGCTTGGACGTGTAAAGCAGCATTCTTGATACCAGGAAGTCTGTGCCAAGCACCTCAAGCAGAATGCAGAGATCAGAAGGCAGCCAGACAGTGGAGTGGGCTCCAGCAATCAGGGGAGGCTTCCTAGAAGAGGGGGTGTTTGTAAGCAACCCCTGGGACAGGGGCTGCTCTGGAGAGAGTGATTGGGCAGAGATGCACGGGTGCTGGCAGTTGGGATTTGGGCTGGTGATGGGTGGCCTCCACAGCATCTGATTCAGTGACCAGGTCACAAGGGTGTGAATCCAGGTCAGAGCGCTGGGCTGTGGAGATGGTGAGCAGAGTTGGACTTCACCCTGCTGGTCCTCGGACATTGCGGATTTTTAAATAGAAGCATTGACAGGTGAGAAACAGCACTTGTGGAGGGTGAGTCTCAAGTACTTCTTGGAGGACAACAGCCCGCAGCCTGGGCAGAGGAAGGGACACAGCAGAAGGAGTCAGGTTCTGCCCACCCTGCACCCCTCCTGAGGCAAGGGAGGGCTCAGACTTGGTAGCTGTGTCTCCTCTGGGGAGCAGTATGCAGCACAGTAGCAGGTGCATAGTAGGTGCTCAACAAAGAGGGATAGCAATGAGACAGCCTGGGCAGTGCTCGCAGTGCAGGATGCCTGGCAGCCTGAATGTGCCATGAGGCTGTCGGAAAGGATACTCTTGACTACTGAGTACCCACTGTGTGCCCCTAGAAGGTGTGTCTGTGGGAGCAGTGACGTCAGTCTGGATCCCTGCTCTATCTCCACAATCCTACACATAGTAGGATCTTACTACAGTTTTGGTGAATCTGCGAGGTAGGCCTCACAATCCCATTTTACAAGTCAGGAAACCAAGGCTCAGAGAATTAAAGAGACTTGTTCACACTCACAAAGCCAGAAAGTGAGGAAACGGGGTTCTGCTGATTTCCAAAGCCAATATTCCCAACCGGCACCGCTGCCATCTCCCTGAGGATGGGTGGGCCCCAGGCAGAGGTGAGGGGTGATTCTGCCTCCTGCCTCTGACTCCCTGAGGAGAGGTCTGGTCCCCTTTCCTACCCTGGGGGGCCCTGCTCCGAGTTCAAACCCTTCAGTCCTGGCTGGGGACCTGGAGAGGGCCCTGCCAGGCCTGGGTGCTCCCTGCAGCCTGAGTCTCCACCGAGGCCTGCTCATTAGGACTGTCGTTATGACTCGCGACTCCGCAATGCCATTTCCTCGACTTGGGGTTGGGGTGGGAGTGGAGATGGCACACACAGTTGTTTTTAATTACATTTGGTTTGCTAATTTCTGATAGAAAATAAATATTTACCGGGAGCCATATTTCTTCATTTCACGCCAGCTGACTCCAGAGTTTATCGGGAGCCCGAACAGGCACCACCCGCCCACCCCCGAGTCCCCACCCCCTTGTTGGAGTCTCCCACGGGGCCTGGAGGAGGGGTAGAAGCCAGAGATGGAGGGAGATGGAGAGGCAGAGGAGGCCAGGCCTGGCTTCTGTGGGTGGAAGGCCAAGTCCAGGTGTGGACATGGAGAAGCTCCTCGCTGGTCCTCGCTGTGGAGGCCTAGCACAGTTGGGAGGCTGGAGGCCAGGACTGCCCCAGCCGTGCCCCACCCAGCCAGGGTCAAGCCCTCCCGTTCCTGTGCCTGTTCCCACCTATCAGGGTGATCTCTAGGGGAACTCCTGCCATCTGCACCTTAGGATGTGGTGACTCTGGTCCTCTAAATGGTCCCTCCAAGGACTGGCATTGGAGGCCCTTTTGAGTGAAGGGGATGGGCAGGGAGACCCTCATGTCCACTCCTCAGCTTGCAGAGAAGAAGAAAGGACGGGGAAGGGGAGAAGGAATGGGCAGGAGTGGAAGGAAGTGAAGGCTAGTGTCCCTGGCAGGGAGGCAGGAAGTAGGGCGTGTCTCCCTGGAGGTAAGGACAGCGGTTCACAGGGGTTTACAGGACACACACACACACGTCTTCCTCTGGCTGATGGCTGGGAACTCGGATGGTGGAGAGCTGCAGCTGAGCAGGGTTTCTTAATCTCAGTGCTTCGTTGTGGGGGGCTGTCCTGAGCACCGTGCTTAGCAGCACCCCGGCCTCTGCCTGCTAGATGCCGGTGGCACCCATCCTCCCCCACAGTCATGCCAGCCACCCACACGCAGCCCGTGGAGGGTGAGGCGCTGCTTGGAATGGCCCAGTGAGAAGGGGGGGGAGCCCGGGAAGATGTGGGGACTCTGGGCCCTGGGGCCCCTGGAGGATGGGGGAGAGATAAGGAGATTTGGAGGCAGGAGAGCGGGGAGGCCCCTGCCCCCAGCCTGGTTTCTAAATCCATGTTAAGCCACGACTGTTTTTTTTTTTTTTCCAATTACATTTCAATTTAGCTCAATTACTTTTCCATTATTGTTCAAGCGACTCGGTTTTAATTGAAGCTGCTGCCTCTTATCTCCCTCATTCCCCCACACAGAGGGGAGGAGGAGGAGGAGGCTGGGGTCACAGGGGGCTGGGGAAGGTCTAGGGGCGGCAGGTACCTTCAGCAAAGAGAAAGATGGAGGCCTCGGGAGGTGGGGCTCCCCTGGGAGTCCTCTGGGTCCCCCGGAGTGGCCGGTCGTTCTGCAGGGGGAGGGGAGAAGCAGCCGTGGATTTGCTTTCGGTGGCTTTGGTGAGATGTGGCCTAAAAATGTTAATATTTGTCTTGGTTTTTTCAAGAGGGAAAGATTATGTTCACATAAACTTTTATTCCAGTAAATTGTTATAACTGTTCTATTTCATTAAGAGTTATTCATCTCTTTCTGTACAAATTTTTAAGTTAAACTTCATTGTATGGATGTGTAGGAACAACCAGTGTGTGAGTGTGAGTGTGTGTGTGAGTGTGTGTGTGTGTGTATCTGTCCTCAGTTTCAGGCGTCCCCAGGGTCTTGGGCTACATCTGGTGGTCAGGGAGGACTATTGTACCAGACATCGTTGTAGCCAAGGTTCATTTACTCCTTGGCCGAATCCTATCAGGTGTTTGCTGGTATTTTACAGAAACAAAACCTGAGGCCCAGAGAAGAAATTTGTCCTGATTACAGCAGAGTTGGGAGGAGTCAGCCTTCGTGTTTGGGTGCTAAACCCCAGGCCTCACTGCTTCTCCCTCCCCCTATGTCCACTGGTCCCTCCCAGCCCCAGTCCTGCTCCCTGACAAGTCCCTGCTTCCTCCCAAGCCCTGAGGCCCTGACTCAGTTCTTTCTACTGCACTGGGCTTTCCACCCATCTCTTCTCCAGCCAGCAAAGCCTGGCCCAGCCTCCTCCTCCAGGAAGTCTTTCCTGGTTGCCCCTGCACTAGAGCCCTGAGCTGCCCATCTACACACCCATGTTACCAGTTGCTGTAGGAATTGGGCCAGAGCAGGAAATGGGGGACTCAGAAAGGCACTGCCTGGGAGCTGGACAGATCTGAAGTAAGTCACCTATAAGCTCTATGATTTAATCTCAGTGAGTCTCCAGGTCCTTGTGAACGGTCTTAACAACAGCTGCCTCCTGGGGGTGGGTGTTCTGAGGCCTAAAGGAAATGAGATGACGTATGTCCACCAGGGGACAGGCCTCAGCAGGCTCAGGGGTTTCTCTGCCCACCCTCAGGCCAACCCTGAGATGCAGGTACAGCAGGATCTATCTCCCCACTTCACAGATCACATGACTGAGCCCAGGGAGGTGCTCAGATGCTGTAGGGAGGTGGGGGGTGGGGCAGAGGCTGGGCCTGGGATCACCTCTTAACCCTGTATGTCATCAACCCTGTGGGAGGAGAGGCAGAGCAGCAGTGAACTTCCGAAGCCATGGGGGTGAGGGGCCCTGTTCTCTTCCCCGTCTCCCTATTCTGCCTGGGAGTCAGAGAGGGCCACCCTGTGACTCCGAGGGTGGGCGAGTGATAAAGGTAAGAAGAGTCGAGCCCATCAGGCGGTTGTGCTGCATGTGGGTTTTGTCAGTTGGGAGATGCCTTCTACTAGAAATAAGAGAATATTATTCTCCAAATGGCTTTAACTGGTTTTTGTTGTGTGTGTTTTTTTTTTTAATGTTTTTATTCTCAAACAAGTTTTTCTCAAGCAGCAAAGGCTCTGGGAGCAGGTGCTTCTTTAGTTGGTCAGTGATTCAGGCTCCTCACAGATCCCTCTGCTTTGTAAGCTACAGTGCCTTCACAGTGTCCACCTCATGCTCACAAGATGGCTGCCAGAGCACTACATTGCAGCCTTATAAGACAGCATTCTAGCCAGGCGCTGTGGTGCACACCTGTAACCCCAGAAACTCAGGCGGCTGAGGCAGAAGGAGAGCAAGTTCCAGGCAAACTTGGGCAACTTAACAAGACCCTGTCTCAAAATTTAAAAATAATAATAATAAAAAGAACTGGGATGTAGCTCAGTGCTAAGTGACCCTGGTTTAATCTCCAGCATAAAAAAAAAGGGGGGGGGGAGGTTTGTAGCTCAGTGGTAGAGCGTTTGACTAGCATGTGTGAGGCACTGGATCCAATCCTCAGCAACACACTAAAAAATAAATACATAAAATAAAGGTATTGTGTCCATCTACAACTAAAAATATTTTTTAAGGATTTTTTTTAAAGGCAGCAAGCCCTCTTCATGGCTTCTCTTCCCCCAGGGAGAAAGGTCTTCCAGAAACTGCGGCGACTTCTGGGTCTCCTTGGCCAGGATCATGCAGTCACCTTAGTTGCAAAGGAGTCTGGGAAAGCCAGTTCCTGGCACCCTTTCCTCCACGGAGCACCCTGTGAGCACCTTCCAGTGGGATGTGGCAGGGTCTCCTGGAAGACGCCCACCTCGGCCTTGGTGGGCCTTGGCTTCTGTCCCTTTCCCCTCCCGTCTTCTCTGAGGCGGAACCTGTGTGGGCACTGTTTGCAAATAACCTCAGGGTGGACAGCCCTGGCGGTCACCTCTCCGGTTACAAGCTTTTGTCCCCCTATGAGCCTGGCAGTTCTTATGCCTTTAGATCTTTTTGAAGCATGTAAGTTTATTTCTTTAAAAATATTCTGTTCTGTGCTCTTATTTGTAGGAGAAGTGTTGATCTAAAGACCTAGCTCATCATGCCCTGGTCCCCAGACCCAGGATTTAGACAGGAGTGGGATGTTATATGAGCCCTAGAGCAGCGACTCACCCTCCCAACGGGGTGCACTGCAAATCAGGGTCTCCCGAGAGGAGGCAGGAAGTGGCTGCAGTGTAGACAACAGTATTCTGATTGCCAAAACCACTGGACACAGCCACAGGGGTGACGGGAGCCGGGAGGCCTGCCTGGGAAATGTGCCTTTCTACCTGTGCTTTGAGATTTATTGACATTTCCCTCCAACAGGCATTTTTTATTATTATTATTTTGAAACAACAAAAACTCACAGGAGAATCGTAAGCATGGTACCAAGAACTTGTATTTTCTGAACCATTCAAAATAAGTTGAAAATTGAATGCCCTGTGACCCCGAGTCCTTGAGTGTACATTTCCTGCACACAAGGGTGGTGTCCTGCACCGCTGCCCTCGGATCCTAGACCCCATTCAAGTTCTGGCGGTTGCTCCTGTCACGTCTTTTCTAGCAGAGGACTCGGCCTGGAATCACACGTTGCCTTCAGTTGACACCTCTCTTCAGTTTCCTCCTCTAGGAAACAGTTCTTTGATCTCTCCTTGACTTTGGTGACTTCACCATGTTTCAAGATTACAAGCGAGTTACTTTGTAGACGGTCCTCAATTTGGATCTGTGGAGTGCTTCCTCCTGATCATTTTCAAGTTCTCCTCTTTGGGGAGAACATTGCAGCGTGGTGTCATGTTCTCATTGCCCTATCGTGTCTGGTTTCTGATGCTGCTCACTTGCAACAAGTGCATTTTGGGGCACATGTGTAGAAGCCATGGTCTTTGACGTCTCAGAGTGTCCTGCAGCTGAGCTTCAGATGCAAACACTAAATAAAGAAATCGAGGCTATGGAACCGTGTGGCAGATGGCTTGTTCCAGGCAATTCCATGGCTTTATTCACTCGGGGGACAGAGCTATCAGGAAGGGCTTCAAAGGAAAGACCAAGATTGAGCGTGTCCTCCAGGAACAGGGAGGATGAGGCAGGGTATTCCAAAAGGTGGAGAAAGAGTATAGGCAGAGACTCAGAGCAAGAGTAAGGCATGCGTGGTAGAGACTATGCCAAGTCCTCAACAGAGCGATAGCATTTCTCCTGGACAAACACAATAAAGACCACATTTCCCAGATTCCCTTGCGGTTCACTCAGGCCAGTGACTGGGTTCTGGACCCAATGTGGAGGAAAGCAATGGACACTGGTTTTCTGACTTCCCATAAATCCATGTGCGTGATCCTCCACACTCTCCCCGTCAGAAACCTTGGAAATTGAAACTTGAAGATGTCAGTATCACCAGAAGGAGAGCCTGGATCCCTGAATGTGTGGGACTGAATCCCACCCCTTCCCCACTGCCAACTACACGGGATTGTGACATGGGGGGCACTTAACCTTGGTTGGGATAAGGCACTGACATTTCAGAGTTCTTTGTTAAGCAGCCAGCACTCAAAATAGTATGTGAGGGAGACATCAGGGAAAGCAGTCTACTTGGCACGGAGTCCTGTGGAGCATGTGAGGCCAGATGAAGCTAGGTGACAGCGTGGCCTCGAATGTCAAGCTAATGTGTTTGGAATTATTTTCAGTAGGAAAAATAGAGCCATGCAAGGTTTGTGATTTGGGGGAAAAAAATAAAACAAGAAAAACGTAGTGTTTAAAGATGAGGTGACATCTGGTTGGGATGGTAGAAGCAGGGACACTCTTGTGGTCATCCAAATAAGGGTGTCCAGATAAGGGTATGTTCAGATGGGCTGAAAACCCCAAACAACCGCGTTAATCAGATGAACATTGATCTCTTTCACATTAATGAAGTCTGCGGTGTCGGTCCAGGGTTGATATCTAGGGCCCCTCTGACTTATAGCTTTGCCGTCCCCCATATGTGGCTTCTGCGTTGGCCCAAGACGGTTGCTTGGACTCCAACAATGAGTGGCAGCACCTCGTCCCTTTAGGGCTCCTCCACAGAAGTCGCACATATTGATTTTACTTACATCGTTGTCACATATAGCTAGAAGAGACTAATATTTTAGTCTTTATTTTTAGATGACCCCAGACGAAGGCAAAAACTGTCAATATGAAAATGGATTTTGAGGCCTAATTAACAGTCTCTGCCTCAGGGGTGGCACTGAGATTGGAGAAGTGAGGAGAGACCAAGGAATGATGGACAACTGCGGCCAACAGCCCAGGGTTCAAATCCTGGCTCCCACTTTATTAACTATGTGACTTCGGTTCTTTAACCTTGGTGTTTTCATTAAAAAGGAAATGATACTACCTCCCCCACTGACGGACTGGATGAGATTAACTCTTACGTGTCTGTCATATAGGACAAAAAATGGTAACTTAGCCCCCGGAGGAGCAAGAAAACAGGAGTGGGGCAGGAGGGGCCGGAAAAGGACTAGATCCTGCCCTTTCAGCCTCCCTTTATGACACACAGGCACGGTGCTGGACTCTGGAGCAACTCAAGGAACAAGGCTTTTTGAGGAAGCCCCCCAGATGTCGAGACAGAACAAACAAGCAATTAAAATACGACAAAGTGGGGTTGAGGGTGTAGCTTGGTGGTAGAGCCCTTGCCTAGCATGTGTAAAGTCTGGGTTTGATAAGAAGAGACAGACAGACAGACAGACACAAAAAAACATGGCAGGGTGGAAAGTCCTGTAGGCTCTGCGTGAATTGAGCTTGGTCCCCATCCCTCCCCAGGACAGGAGTCCCCCAAGGTGTTGTCTTGCACCAACCAGCTGCGCTGGCCCTCCCAGCCACCAGGGGGAGGTGCGAGACACCACAGAGAAGGTTTTGTCTCAAGGACTCTGAAGGAGGCAGGTGCCTACGGGGAGGGGAGACCTTCCCTTTGAATACCCAGAGGGTGGAGAGGGAGAGGGCAGAGCGACGGCCTCAGGGTGTGTCGTGAGAGCCGGGCCTTGGGGGGGTCGCTGGATGACTTGACAGGCCCTGTCCTCCTGCGACGTGGGCCAGCAAGGTGGCCGCCATGGCCGTGGGGTTCCCTGTGATGGAATCTCAGACATCAGCCAAAGACGTTGGATTTTCCTCTTTTATAAGGGTTTGGGTTCTGGTTCTGATGACAGGGAAAGCATGTCCCACTCTGTGCCACTGCGTGAAATCATGAATCCCGAGTTGTGGGGTGTGTATCAGGGGACCCTGAAAAAGACGGCAGGTGGATTCAGGAAGACTGGGAGCTTCGCCCTCTTGTGTTGCCCTGGACTCCAGGTGGCCTGCAGCCTGCGAGTGCACACAGAAGGCTCCGGAAGACGCTCTCTGTTTCTGGTCCAAGGAGGGGGGCCTGCAGGAGTGGAGAAAACCCTTCTTGTTTTTGTTTCTTCTTTCCCCTCTGTTTTCTGGCTCAGGCTCAGAAAACACATGGTAGCCCTGGTGACGGCTGCACAGGCTGGCAGATCTAGGTGGCTGGGCAGGTGTCTGAGCCTCCAAGGGAGGGAAGCTCTCACCATGATCAAAGCCCTGTGATCCCAGGAACCCCCAGTGGTTATTTCTCCCTCCCTTCCTTCCTTCTTTCCTTCATTCATCTTTCCCTCTCTTGACCCTGGAGATAGGCACAGTACTGCAGCACAGTGAGCACACGGAATTCCTAGATTTCCGGCTGGAATACTGGGAAAGAGGCTCCAGGGATCTCTAGAGTGAGTGGTGGATCACGGAGGAGAGGGCGCTGCAGAGAGTAATCTCATAAAGATGTAAGCGAATTCTAAGCTTCACCTCTGAGCTGTGTCCTGGATATGATCCTAAGCAGCTTATCGCAGGACTTAAGAACTGAGCTCCAGAGCAGATCATCTCCAGTCCGAGACTGGCCTCGAAGTGTTGTACAGATGGACTGACTCTTGGAGCGCTGTAAACACGGGAAGCTAAAGGACACTGGAAACAGCCCATATGGCCGGTCAGAGCTTGCAGCCTAGGCCTAAATAGGTTGAATGCCTGCTGACAAAAATAACCCAATATACTTATCAGGATTGAAATAAGACCCACATCTGGTTGAGGTGGTCCAGGCCTAATCCCAGTGGCTCAGGAGGCTGAGGCAGGAGGATCTCGAGTTCAAAGCCAGCCTCAGCAACTTAGTGAGGCCCTAAGCAGCTCAGCAAGAACCTGTCTCTAAATAAAATATAAAAAAGAGCTGGGCATGTGCCTCCATGGTGAAGCACCACTGGATTTAATTCCTGGCATAAAAAATAAAGAAAAAAAGAAAAGAAACTAGTAGAAAGTCAGAGATGAAATCAATGAAATTGACAACAGAAAAGCAATCGAGAAGAATTAATTAAGCTCAAAAATGCTCCATGAAAAGATCAACAAAATTGACAAACCGATATCTAGATTGACAAAGAAGAAAGGCACAATATTAGGAATGAAAAAGGGAATATCACTACAGACCCCACAGGCAAACATTAAAATCATAATGAGATATTGCAACAACACCGCATCCATAAATCTGACAATTTAGATCTTGGATCAGCCGATTATGGCCCATAGGCCAAATCTGATTCACTATTATTTTTAAAAATTAGTTACTGGAACACAGATGGACTAAGTTGAATAGCACCCCTCAAAGTCCGTGTCCATGTAGAACCTCAGAATATGATCTTGTTTGGAAATTGCAATTTTGCAATTGTAATTAGTTAAGATGAGATCAGATTCTATTAGGATGGACCCTAAGCTGAAAATGACTTAGGCCATCTAAGTCAAGGGTCATTGAACTTCTTTATAAAAAGGGGAGATGGAGGGACGGGGGTTGTGGCTCAGTGGCAGAGCGCTTGCCTGGCATGTGTGAGGCCCTGGGTTCCATCCTCAGCCCCACAGAGAAATAAACAAATAAAATAAAGGTATTGTGTCCATCTACAACTAAAAATATATATTTTTAAAGGAGATGAAGATTTGGATAGAGGCCTACAGAGAGACCCCCAGGGACGGAGGCCGAGTGAAGGCTGAAGACGTCGTGTTTCCAGGAGCCCAAGGAGGCCCGGGGTGCAAGAGGCCAGGGAGGATTCTTCCCGGAGCCTTCAGAGGGAGCATGGCCCCATGACACTTTGATTCCAGACTTCTGGCCTCCTGAGCCGTGAGAGAATGTATTCCTGTTGTTTCAGGCGTCCCGATTAGCAAGGATTTGTTATGGCAGATAAATCCCGGGGAAACTCGGATCTGCTCCTTCACTTTGCATCGTCTGTGGCTGTTTTCAGGCTGTAGTGACAGTTAATAGCAGCGGAGCCTGCCCGCCCTTGAAGACTGGAATATCATCTATCTGTCCCATCACAGAGGAAATTCAACGACCCTTGACTTGGATGGCCTAGAGCAAGTCCTTAAAAACCACAAACCACCAAAATAGACTCGAGAAGAAATAAATAACCAGAACAATCCTGCATCTACTAAGGAAATGAAATTCTTAAAAAAAAAAAAATCCCCTGTTTTGGATGGTTTCTCTGGTGAATTCCACCAAATGTTTAAAGAAGAAAAAGCACCCATTCTCCACGATCTCCTCCAGAAAACAGGTGCGGGGGCAATATGCTCCATTCACTGTGCACAGCCCAGGCCAGACTCACACCCGAGCCAGGTGAAGACGAGAAGAAACCCGCAGACCTCTGTCCTCACCAACACGGCAACAGCTGTCCTGGGGAGACACTAGAAAGGCGAATGTGGCAACACGTAGCTTTAAAAAAAATAATACATGCGACCAAAGGAAGTTTATCCATGGAACGTCAGGCTGCTTCAATATTCGGAAATCAGTCAAGGTGATCCGCCATATCAACAGATAAGGAAGGTGTGTCGCTGCAAGCTGCTGCGCTGTGTGGCACCTGGAGGCTCAGCCACAGACAGCAGCACCACCCGCTCCCCACCCCTTCCACTCATCCTGAGGTGACCACTGGCCTCCATGAAAGTCTTTCCGTGTGTCCCTTGGCACTCTCACTCCGTCAGCATGTTCCTGGATCCCGTACACATTGACAGCATGTTCAGCCACAGAAGGGGGTCAGGATCCTAATGGGCTGCGCTCCACGTAAGTAGAATGTTTCAGAAAACACCTACTGTCACGTATGTCTAAAGACAACAAATAAAAAGCCATACGTAGCATACTTTATATATTTCAAAAGCTGATATTATTGTATCCGCCCTATAAGCAATTCTCATACTTATTATTTTTCTTTTTTTAAATTTTTTTATTAGGTGAGGATGGATCTTTATTCATTTATTTATTTATGTGGTGCTGAGGATCGAACCCAGTGCCTCACAACACATGCCAGGCAAGCGCTCTACCATGGAGCCACAACCCCAGCCCCTATTTTTCTCTTAATACAGTACCCTAAAATACTCCCATGTCCTGGGTGTAGAACTTGCTCATTCATCCAGTGCCCAAGGATGCTCAGAGTCTCTGAGATGCTGCACACACTCACACACACACTTACACACACACACACACCACACTCACACACACACATTCGCACACACATTCACACCTGTATGCTTGTATGAAAGAAGCACAGAGGATGAGAATATGGGCCCTGTGCTGACCCCCTCTCCATACTCCTGGGAAGAAATGGGGGGCACCCCACCTGGGTGGCACCCCAACTGGGTGGCCTGGCTAAGGGTGCAAACAAGCACTTGCTGGTAGGGCTGTGGCCCCCCAAAATGTTGGGAGCCCTGCTGGGGCTGAGGGGCCCCTTGCTACTCCAGAACAGGCAGGTCTGGGCCCTGCACACAGGACACCTTATCAGGGCACCTGAACTGGAGCAGGGAGGGAGGGAGCCCTAGGGATGGCCTTTGGGCTCCCAAGGCCCCCGTCCTAGCGCAGTCTCAGTCCACCTACGATAGGCAAGAGGGAGGGAGGGGACCCTCACGCCCCCCCATAGTTGGATCCCCGGGGCGACCTCCCTCCATTCCTCCTCGGCTCTGCTGCCTCGTCGTGATCTGATGCTTCGCTAGGGAAAAACTGCAAGGAGCCCAGAGCCCAAAACAACACTGAGACCATATTTGGTTCAAAGAGCAAGATAGTAAGATGGACTTCCCACCCACGAGAAATGAAGGCAGTAGTCTAGGTGGGCTTAGTGCCTGGAAGGCTGAGCCCAAGGGGTGGCACCTCTCCCACTCGGGTGGATGCGCATCCCTTGAGATTCAGGTGACACCCAGGATGGAGCTGGGCTGTTGGCAGGGGTGAGGGTGGGAGGTGGTGGTGATGGGGCCGGGCCACCTTGGGATGGGCTGTCCTTGAGAATGACAGATAGGGCCTAGCAAGAACCCCTGCTCAGGTGCTTCGGAAAAATAGAACCTTCCCCGCCGCCCCTTCCCCCCGGGAGTCCTCATCAACTGAACCCTTAACCGACGTGTTCTTCTGAATAGCCAAGGACCAGCTTCAGAAGACCAGCTAGAGTCCGGGGGGCCCCGTACCCACAGATCTCGGGTGGCCTCTCCAGGTGGACTGTGGGGCCTGCAGAAGCCACGCCAACCCGCCTGCTCAGCCCTCTCTCCAGGCCCAGGAGCGGACAGCCTAGAACACTAAGTACCAGCTAGTCACTGTTCCTCTCTAAAAAACACAACTCTATTAAAATAACAGCATGATTTAGTTAATTATTCTCCATAGTGACTGAGTAACTGTAGGGTACGATCCTTCCAGCTCCCCACTGTCTCCTGAGTTTCTCAAAACCCAGCTTCACACTCCGCTGCCCCAACCTACCCCCAGAGCTTTTTCTAGGAGAAAGCCAAGTCCAAGGTCTGAGGCTTTGGGACCTCCACCATGCAGACCTCGCTGAACCCCCTCCTCACCACGATGGCCCGATTTTACACTCTCTGCAGACTGGGCTGGCCATGCCGTGTCCTTGCCTCTGTCTCCTACAGCTGAGCTCCTGTAGACTCTGGTGGTACCCAGCCAGCGTCCTCCAGGTGAAGGCTTCTTGGATGGCTTGGGACACACATGCATGGGGGAGGGGGCACCAGAGGCTGACGCAGCCTCGCCCAGACCTCTTGCTCACAGTGCCAGGAGGGTCTGGGGATGCGCTCATTCAGCCACCCCATGTGCAGCCCCAGTCCTTGGTAACCAGCTGTCCTGCTCTGAATCTCTGGAGCGCTCGGCCTGGGCCTCTCACCTAGGCACGCTGGAAGACTCCCCAGGGCCCTCTCCCTCCAAAACACCCAGATCCCTAAACCTCATTTCATGAGGTAGGTTTGGGAGAAGTCAGGGAAATCCTCAGGAGTGCCTGGCGGGAACGCGCCCAGATCAGTTCTACAGGGGATTACAACAGAGAAACAGGAACGGACCTGAGATTTCTGCCTGGGGGTTTCAAGTGGCTGGTGTCCCCTGGCTTCCAGGACAACTATTACAAATCCCTCTAGAGGAACATCTTCCAACTTAGTCCCTCAGAGTCAGGTTAAACAAAAACAAACTCATGATCAAGGTTCACCAAATATTTAAGAAAATAAGCCACTGTGAGTGACAGCCATCAGCGAACACACAACAGAGGCCAACTCCCAAGGAAGCCCAGGGTTATCAAATACTGATTACAAAATAATTATACATAAAACATTTAAAGAAAAAATAGTTTTTGCAGTACTGGGGCCTCCTGCTAATCAGACAAGAGCTTCACTACTGAGCTACATTCCCAGTCCTTTTTGTTCGGCGAGCGTTCTACCGCTGAGCCACAACCCCAGCCCTCCCAGTCCTTTTTGAATTTTTACTTTGAGACAGGATCTTGCTAAGGTCTCAAACTTGTGATCCTCCTGTTTCAGCCTCCTAAGTTGCTGGGATTACAGTTGTGTGCCCCCGTGCCCAGCTAAAGAAATGCTTTCAAAAGCTATTGAATTCTTTAAAAGATGGAAGAGCATAGATGATTATATGACAAAAGATTCTCAATGACAAGGTTACAGGAGGCCGAGGCAGGAGGATTCCAAGTTTGAGGCCAGCCTGGACAACTTAGAAAGACCCTGTCTCAAAATAAAAAATAAAAAGAGCTGGGGCGGTAGCTCAGTGGTAAAGCATCCCTGGATTCAATCCCCCCTTAATTTTTTTAAAAAATATTTTTTCAGTTGTAAATGGACACAATACCTTTATTTAATTTATTTATTTTTATGTGGTGCTGAGGATGGAACCCAGTGCTTCACACATGTGAGGCGCACGCTCTACCCCTAAGCCATGATTCCACCCCAAAATTTTTTTAAAAAACTAAAAAAATGACATGGCATCCCAGCTACACAGGAGGCTGAAGCAGGAGGATCACTCCAGCCCAGAAGTTTGAGACCAGAGTGAACAGCAATACAGTGAGAGCTTGTCTTTAAATCTTCTTTTTTTTTCAACAACAAAAAAATTGACAAGACAGATTTTAAAGCACCAAACAGAACTTACGATGAAAATGAACTCCATAGATAGTTCAGACGGATTAGAAGTATCTCAAGAATCACTGACGTGGGAAGCAGAGTCCGAGGCCCCACTTTTGATTGTAATAGCACAACAAGTCAAGGCAATGAGAGAGGCTGAGAAAAGGATGGATGAAGACAGGGACCGGAGAGGAGGAAATATCTGGAATGGCAAAGGCTGGAGACGTCCAGTTCTCATTAATCATGTGGAGTCACAGAGGGGCTGGGCTCGTGGCTTCGTGGTAGAGCACTTGCCTAGCACGTGTGGGGCACTGGGCTCGATTCTCAGCATCTCATACAAATAAATAAATAAAATAAAGGTCCATTGACAACTAAACTATATTTTTTTAAAAATGTGGAGTGACAGAGTCAGGAAGCACAGCGAAAAGCAGGATTAAAAAAAAAATCTCATCCAGACCCTCTGACGTGGCTTCCTGACTGTTGTGGGCTAACTGGGTTCTGAAGAGGGGCTGTTAAGAGAAACTCACCGGGCTGAACCCAGACAAAGAGAGAAAATCCCACAAAGCAGTCGGAGGAAAGCACAGATGTGTTGCCACGCCTCCTTCCAGGTCTGTTTCCCACAGACGAGCTGGCCAGCGTCTCCAGCCAGATCACAGTCCCCGAACGCCCAGCCACCACCGTCTGCGTGCCCCCAGACACACACATTGTTAAACCCCGAGTCTCAGGTTTTCATCAGTGAGGAGGCTGAGGGGCATGTAGCCAGAGGGTGGAGGAGAGCGCAGGTTGGCTTCGGAGTAGGGAGGGGGCATACTCTGGCTCCTACTCAGCAGCTGGGGTCACCGGCCTCTGTGTTTCTGTTAACATTAATAAGAAGAAAGAGCAAACACCCTTGTAAGAATTCTGACTATTGCTGGGCAGGGTGATAGGCGCCTGTCATCCCCAGCGGCTCAGGAGGCTGAGGCAGGAGGATCATGAGTTCAAAGCCAGCCTCAGCAGTTTAGTGAGGCCCTAAGCCACTTAGCAAGACTGGGTCTCAAAATAAAAAGGGCTGGGGATGTGGCTCAGTGGTGAAGTGCCTCTGGGTTCAATTCCTAGTACAAAAAAAAGAAGAATTCTGATTGTTTAAATATTTACCCAAGCCCCACTCTGCACCCAGGTGTCCCTGGGGCATTCTCCTGTGAGCCTTGTGACACCCATAGGTGGTCTTCACTTGGGGAGGGAACCTCAGCTGTCAAGACCTGAGAGCATCTCCCTGCTCAGCTACTGGTGTGTCCCCTAGGCCTGTGCACGGCGCCCTCTTCCTTACTCTCCTCTGCCTCAGCCCTGACCCCCACCCCCTCTCCCTGACCAGAGCAGTGCCATCTTGATCCGCGTCCTCACGTGCCTCACCTTGCTAAGCACGAGGTGCTAGTTTGCATGAGAATGTGTTCCCGGTTTTCAGAAATGAAACTGCTGTGGACCGGAATTCTCTTTTTTTCCCCCTACTCAATGGTATATATTCGCTGTCTGTCCCCAGGTCTGTTTGTACCTCTCTGCTGTTGGCATCCCATCGTGTGCACAGGATCCCTACCTCACAGGTGAGGTGACAAGGCTCAGAGAGTCTAGATGACCTTGCTCAGGGACACACAGCCTGCGGAGGTTGGGCATTAGTTAGAGACGTCGGAGACTCAGAGCCGCTCCTGGGCTTCTTCCTGCCCAGCCACCCACTCCTGTCCCTCCGGGGGCTGCACAAGCCTCCAAAATACGCAGGCTCCCCCAAGGCCCCGAGACCGTCTCCTCCACCTCTTCAGTGGACGTCTCGGACACCGTTTAGTCCAGCATGTTTAATTAGGCAACATGCTTTGATTTATTAAAATAAGCAATACAATCGCAGGACTCAATATTCAGAAATATGAAAGGGTAGAGAGAGGGAAGTCCCCCTGTTCTCTGTCCCTCGGCCACCCAGTTCTCCAACCTGAAAACAGTCGCTGTGGCCCGTATTTATGAATCCTACTGGAAATACTTCAACCATATATAAAAAAATGTCTCCATGATGTCCTTATCTCCATTTTAGTGCAAATGTTAGCATGCTGGTTTTTAACTTATTTTTATTGGTACATTATAATTATACATAACAGTGGGATTGATCATGCACATATTTGTAGATGCACATAGCAGTTTGATCAGTCTCTTCCCCAGTCCCTCCCCTGTTCCTCCCCTCCTTCCTCCTCCTGATCTGCTTGCTCTACCCTCTGACTTTCCTTCTGTCATTAGTAGTAATAGTACCAGGGATTGACCCCAGGGCCACTTAACCATGGAGCCACATCCCCAGCCCTTTCTTTTGAGACAGGGTCTCACTAAGTTGCTTAGGGCTTTACTAAGGTGCTGAGGCTGGCCTCGAACCTGCAGTCCTCCTGCCTCAGCCTCCCACTCTGCCGTGATTACAGGCATGTGCCACTGCGCCCCGCTTATTATTATTATTGTAATTAGTGCATTATAATTGTGTGTGTGTGTGCAGGATTCACTGTGGCAGACATGTCTGTGGACATAGCATGATTTGGTAGATCCACACATGATCCCCATGCCCCTCCTTCCTCCCTCCCTCTCCACCCCTCTCTCCGCTCTCTTGGTCTCCCTTCTATTTCTGTGAGATCCCCCTTTCTAAAATTCTTTTTCTCCCTCTCTCTACTTCCACAAATGACAGAAAGCATTTGGCCCTTGGCCTTCTGCGTGGCTCCTGTCACTGGGCACGGTGTCCCCGACTCCAGCACACTGTTCTGGACTTGGGGGGGCCTCTTCCGTGGGTCCCCGTGGTTCTCTAGCAGCTTCCCCGTGAGACTGCTCACAGTCCCCTGTATGGCCGTGGCACCAGCGGTCCCACCAGGTCCCTACTGAGGAACAGCAGAGTGTCCGGCCTTTTCCTTTTTAAATGCTGCGGCGACATCCACCTGTGAATGTCCTTTCCCCGCAGGCTGGTGGAGCAGATGCCATCCCGCCCGGCTCAGACCCCATAGACATCCCAGCAGAGCACACAGGTCGCTCACAGAAGCAGACTCTTCCAGAACCGCCCCCCTCTGACCCCCAGTCAAAGTCACATCCCTCCTGGGGCCTGAGGACCCACTGAGTGGTCCTCCAGGCCCCTGACATCCCTGCAGGGTCAGCCTGGCCAGAGCTCTGGTGGGATCCATTCCCGCCCCGTCACCCCCTACGGGAGTCATTTGGAGAACATTCCCCAGCAACCCCCTCCCCCCCCCACCCCGCATGGGAACCTCCTCCTTGTGACGGTTCCCAGGGAAGTCCAGCAAAGTCAAAGGACCGTGTTCCCATGTGCTTGTGTCCGGGTGGACTGCAAGGTCTATTTGAGGGGTAGCGCAAAAGGAGAGGTATGCAGCCGGCATGAAATAACTGCAAAGGGGATGCCCTCCATGTGGCCCAGGTTAGAGGTGATTTGTGCAGATGGTCACATAGGATCTTCCAGGACCCCTGACCGGCACGGGACGGGGTCTTGCCGAGTTTCAGGGGGAGCTGGGCTGCCAGCCTCACCCAGGGGCGGGAAGGGAGGGGTTTTGCCAGAAAAATGCACCTGACAGAAGGTGGCCCTGGGGCTTCCTCTTTATGAGTCGCCTCACAGGGACAGGGACCTAAAAGTGTCACAACTTCCTCTCCTTCCTGCGATCTGGGCCCTCCGGGTTCTCCAAGGAGCTGAACTCAGGAGGTCGCTGAAGGACATGGCCCCAATGGTGGGGTGGGAATAGGATACTCCCTTCTCTCCTTCCCCACAAAGGGGTTCTCTCAGTCCCCCCCAGGGTGCCACCCCAACGGCAGATCTAGGCCCAGAAATGGACCGTGCTGTCCCAGCCGGCCCCCTGCGAGGGCCGCCTCATTCTACAGCTGTGCCCACGGGCCACCCGGGACATCAAGCCACCTAACCAATGGCACTAGCACATTAGCCACAGAGACACGGTTCCACCCGCTCTCCTGACTCAACGTGAGCCCCCACAGTGGAGGGGCCTGGGGCTGGGGCAGCCCGGGAGACTGTCCGGGCTCCTGTCCACCTCTGCAGCCGGGGAGGAGTGGGGCATGAGGGGACGGCAGAGTGCTGCCCTTCAGCCCGGGCCACCCAGCCCAGGCCACCATCCTCTTCCCACAGGGCCCTCCCCCTCCCCCAAACTCTCAAGGCCACCTAAGCTCAGACTCAGACTGAGGCAAAGCCGCTCCCCTGGCCACCTGATTTTCAGACTGCACAAAAATAACTCGATGCACTAAAATAACCCTCTGAACAGCCCCAACTTACTTCTGATCCCCAGCAGCTAGGTCTGGTGGCGCTTTGAGGGCTGGGAGGGAAAAGCTCCTGGGGCGTCTCGCCGGGCTGCTGGGTGCCAGCAGTGCACCCCATCCCCCACTCCTGGCCTCCAGATGGGGAAGGGTATTTCTGTTGTTGAAGTCACCCAGTCTGTGGCACTTTGTTGCGATCTCCTGAGCAAACTAGGGTGCTCAGCATGTGCTCTGTGTATGCTGGCGGGTGCTGAGCTGCCCGCGAGGGGAAGCGGCTGCATTCTGGGGGTGCCAGGGCATCTGCCACCCTCGTTCACACACGGGGAAACTGAGGCTCGGGGCTGGTCAAATGGCAGAGCCAAAACTGGGACTCAGGCTGCGTTCTTTTTGGCGGGGAGGGGGGTACAGGAATTGAACTCAGGGGCACTCGACCACCAAGCCACACCCCCAGCCCTCTTTTGTATTTTATTTAGAGACAGTGTCTCACTGAGTTGCTTAGGGCCTCGCTTTTGCTGAGGCTGGCTTTGAACTCTCAATCCTCCTGCCTCAGCCTCCCAAGCCATTGGAATTACAGGCGTGCGCCACCACGCCCAGCGAGAGTCTGTGTCCTTAACCACTAGCTTCTATGTCCTCATGTAATTAATAACAATAACTGTCCCTATAGAAGTCATGATGATCTTTGTTATTGTTATTGAATAAACACCTACAGAGTCACTCCAGGTGCTGGACTCCGTGCTGGACGATCCCCAGGGCACCATGAGGGAGGAGGAAAGCCTCCCAGCCCCGGGTCCTTGCCCAGGCTCCCAGCCACTGAGGCCAAGTCAGGACTTAATTCAGGCCTGCTGGCCCTGGACAGACGGCCCCCTGAGGTCCTGGTGGCCCGGCTGTGCACCCCCTGACGGGGCAGGATTGGGTCTCCAGGTTACAGTGTCCCAGGGCCCAGCAGGTGTGCAGCACACAGCAAGAGCTCCTTAAATGCAGGTGGCAACGGAGTCCCGGGCGCTTCGCCGTAGCCCAGCGGCCCCTGGGACAGCTCCACACACAGTCCCCGTATCGACTGAATCCTCGGCTCAGCCTGCTAACTGCCTGCCTAATTTTCCACTCTATTGAAGGACTCCATTTCCCTTAACTGGCCCCTATTGTGCAGCAATTGGATGGTCTCTCGTCCCCCCTAAACTAGGGGGAGGCGCCAGGGATGCCCGCGCTGTGCAGCAGCGCCGAGGCTTCTGGAAGGAGCCACACAGACCCCTTCTGTGGCACAGCAGCAGCAGGCTGGGGACAGGCCCAGGCCCCTCCTGAGGCCCAGTAGGCGGCACCGTGTCCCCAGACACCCTCTGGTCCTGACATGAGTTCCTCCCTGTCTTTGCTGACCCACCGAGGGAACCAGGGGCAGAGCTCCCCCACGGCCACCTCCCCAGCCCCTCCTCTATTTCTCCATGTTAATCCCTCTCTGAACAGCATCCCCGAATTCTTTGAGGAATACTTACCAAGCACCTACCTGGTGCCCGGCACTGAGCTAGATGCTGAGGATCCAGCAGATAAGAGACAGCATCCCCACACACAGAGATGACGCTCCCCGGCGGAGAGAGCCGATGCAATACACAGCAATCTGTCTAGCAGGTGGTAACTGAGGAGGAGGGCAGACAGTTGAAGTGGAGTGGTCCAGGAAAGCCTCCCTGGAGAGGCAAGCAGGGAACTGAACAAAGAGGAGTGAACCGTGTGAACATGTGCAGGAAGAACTTTCTAGGCTAAGAGAACAGCAGGTGCAAAGGTCCTGAGGCAGGGGAGGCAGGCATGTGCCATCCACAGCAATGAGGCCAGCATGGCTGGAGTGGGTGAGGCAATGGCAGCCATGTGGCTCAGGGCTTCTGGAACTGCCTTGCAGCTTTCGCTTTTATCCAGGGTGAGATGAAAGGTTTACACAGATGTGGAGCATGAACTGGCTTGTTCTAAAGGATCCCTCCGGCTTCTCTGAAAATAGACTATGGTGGGGGGGGGGAGTGGAAGCAGATGTAATAATGCAGACAAGAGACGGTGATGGCCTGGGTCAGGGTGTTGGCGACGGAGGCCACGTAGACAGACACACACACACACACCTCATCCAGAACTAGTTTGAAATCAGGACTGATGGCAATATCAGATCTAGAAGGACCTCTGGAGAGAGTTTCCCAACTCCATTATGTAGACTCCAAAACTGAGGCCCAGGATGACCCATCCCTGCCGCTCAGGAAGCTGGGGACCACACCTGGAATCCGCGGGCTCCTCCCCGCGCTCCCTCCCCGCCTCCCCTGAGGCGGCTCACTGTGGCCTGTCTGTCCCCTCCTGCCCCTCGGCTCCAAGCCTCTTCTCTGCATCTCTGCGTTTACTCCCCCTCTTCCCAGGCCCAACTTGGAACGTTAATTAGTGATGAATTAGCAACGTAAATCCCAGCAGTGGCCGGCCGCCCGGTGCTCGTGGGCTCTGGGAAGGGACCTTGTGAATCTGATCTTGGTCCCTCTCTCCTCCTCTCGCAGGGCAATTACTTCTCACATCATTTGTCTGCGGAGGCTGTGGCCACCCCCTCCCTCCCAGCGCTGCGGAGGACAACAGGTTCATCTTCGTCAATTAATTATTGAACGGTTTATTTCGCACTGGGAGGTGATAAGGGAAGGGAAAGCCGAGTGTTGGGAAATCATCACCGTAATTATACAGACTGTGCCAGCGCCCAGCGGGGCCATGCCAGGGGCCACGGGGGCGGGGTAAAGGGCAGAGGCCCTGGGGGATGGGAGGCTGGACTGTGTGGCCTTAGGACAGCCCCCAGCCCCTCTGGACACACTCATACTGGGCTGTCAGAGTCCAGCTTCAAGTGGGGAGGGGGATATGGAGAACTAAGCAGGGTCCCAAGTGCCCCAGGTGACAAGGTCCTGCTTCTTCATCAGGGGGATCAGAGCGTGGGAAGGCTAAGGATGTCTTTGTAGTCCTTCCCACCTGAGCTCAGGATGGCCCGCCAACCCCAGAGCACCCCACTACACACCCACTCACCCCGTTACCTCTCACTTCAATGACACTTGCTCTCCTTTGGCTCATTCCAGTCCAGTCACACGGGTCCCCTTGCTGCTTGCACAGCTCAGGAACACCCTGGGCCACAGGGCCTTTGCATGTGCTTCCTAGGGAGTGCTCTTTCCTCAGAAATCTGCATGGCTCACCCCATCTCCTCCTGCAGTTCATTATCAAACATCACCTTTCACCAAGACCCTTCCTTATTTGAAATTGGTAACCCCCCTCCCAACACAGTTTCTAGCTCTCTTCCTGCTTTCCTTTTCTCCAGGACATTTCATTATATTTAAAACGACGAATTTTACTTATATGTTTGTTTGTTTTCTCTCCCCCCACCAAAGAGTAAGCTCCACAAAGGATGGGATTTTTGTCTGTTTTCAAATGCTCCACCCACTCCCCCAAGGCAGGTCCGTGTCCCCAGCGCTGAGAACTAACCACCTGGCACGAAATAAACACACCATTGTTCAGTGACTGAATGAGCAGAGGAAGGGGCGAAGGAGTGGACGCCTTCCGTGGGCCAGCAGGTCTGGGTGTGGAAAGAAGAGAAGTGAGCTCCTTTTCCCAGAAGAGCCACTCAAGTGCCAGGAATTTGGGGAGATTCTTGGCAGAGATCGGGGACCCCATCCAGGGAGGACAACTGCGGGAAAAGTCATTTTCGAGGCGACGTTGGGTTGGTTTCCTGTCTGTGCTCGCCTGGGGCCGGCGTGTCTGATGCTGCCTCTCCAGCGGTCAAAGGCAGCCTGGTCCTCACCCTCTCCACTCTCCCCGGGGAGGGGACAGGAACATGAGAAGTCGCAGACACTTTGATTAACTCCCCAGCAAGAGTCCCCACGCCTGTGTCCCCTCCTCCCCCAAGGCTGCATCGGACTGTGAGCAGAGGCCGGCTGCCACGGAGGGGGAGGGCGCTGAGGATCTAAGGGAGAGGAAGACGGGGCTTGGGTCCCCATGGGGGAGGGGGGAGGGGGAGGGAAGGGGGAGGAGGGGGCCTTCTGTGGTGTGTGGGGACAGCACGGCAGACCTCTTTCTGGGGCAGGAGGGGCAGACAGAGCACAAGGTGGGTGGGGGGAGCTGGTAGGGGAGGGATGGGGGCCTCACCCAGGACCCTGTCCCCGGAGGCTCCTCTCTCTCCTCCAAGCTACCTTGTCCCTCCCCACCCCCCAAACGAAGATGGTGATTTTTTAGAGTCAGTTTTTCCCCAAATCTCTGGAGATGCTTGAGCTGCTGTTTCCATGGAAACCTTCCTGCCAACCTGGAGGAAGGAGGAGCTGGGCAGCCGCCCCCGCCCGCCATCCCCACAAGGCCCCCAGCTCCAGCCTGCGGGGGGCCATGTTGAGAATAATCCCCCTCCCCC
>NW_025999982.1:5684834-5691430 GCF_001458135.2 Marmota marmota marmota | reverse complement strand
AAACTTGGAATCCTCCCTCCCGCCCTCCTTCCTGGGTTCCTGAGCCGGAGCAGCTTTCCTCCCACACCCTTCCTTCCACCATGATGCTCTCCTGACCTCGGGCCTGACCTTGGTGCCGGCCAACCGTGGACTGAACCTCTGAAACTGGGAACATGATCAACTTTCCCTCTTCTGGGCTGGGGATGTGGCTCAAGCGGTAGCGCGTTCGCCTGGCATGCGTACGGCCCGGGTTCGATCCTCAGCACCACATACAAACAAAGATGTTGTGTCCGCCAAAAAATAAAACTAAAAAATAAATATTAAAAAAAAATTCTCTCTCTTTCAAAAAAAAATTGGGAAAAAAAAAAAAAAAACTTTCCCTCTTCTGACTTCTCACTGTTGTCAGGGTTTTTGGTCACAGGGTTACAACACTCACTAAAACACTGACTGTGGTAGTGGTGACATAAACCTGTGTAACAGGAAAGTTGTCAACTTTACCACGTTAGTGTAAGAGAGAAAATCCCGGCAAGAGCACGGTACTGGCCGAGAGGGCCTGTGTGCCTGGGCCCAGCTGCGAGGTCAGGGAAGGGGCCCATCTGCACCCCGCTGCTCTCCAGCCGGGCTGTCACTGTGCCTCCTGGCCGGAGTCACATACAGGAGATTCTGCTCAGAGGTCAGGAGTCTGGATGTGGGGCGGCCAGCAGGTGGGCCGATGTCCACTTCGTAGGAGGAGCGTTTGGGCACTGGGGGGTTCTGATGCAATGCCCTCCCGCCGTGGAGATCCCCACTCTAGTCAACAGCTCCTGGAGGAGTAGAGACAGCTGATTCAGACTCAGTGGACACGGGAGGGGGGACCACCAGCCACTGGGATGAGCCACAGACTGCAGAGCACCGGGCGAGTGCCCCTGCTCCGGTTCCAACACGTTCATGAAGCCCCAGTGGCCGGTTTGCTCATCTGGAGGCCTAGGCTGTGTCTGGACCTTGGCCCTAGGTAACTGCATGGTCCCCTTGTGCCAGGCTGTCTGCTCTGAGCAATGGGGGACTTCTGGACAGCGCTGAGCACGGAGGATCTAGGATGAGTGGAATCAGAGCTCAGGAAGCCTGAGTTAAGTCCCCACCACTGTCCTGGGCTGCAGCAGAGCAGAGCGAGTGGCCGCACGACCCCTGGGAAGCCGCTAAGGTGCGCCCCTCCAGCCAGAGTGCAGCCTACTAGCCAGGCCCTGGAGTGCCCTGGGGCTGGGGTGGGGTGGGAGTGGCTTACTCAGGCCTGCACCAAGGTAGACTGTGTCCCTGAGGCCCTGCTGGAGGGTACAGAGGGTCTTTTTTTAAAGGCACCCAAAAAATTGAACCTAGGGGTGCTTCACCACTGAGCCCCAGCCCCAGCCCTTAAAACCTACAATCCTCTAGCCTCAGCCTCCCAAGCCACTGAAATTACAGGGTGCACCACAGCGCCTGGCCAGGAGGGTCTTTAATACGGGCTTAGAGCAGCCCAGCCCTGGGCTGCACCCACCCCCAACTCCCTTTCTCAGGGAACAGGCAAGGGAACTCCCATCCTGTTCCTTACATTTATCCTCTGGTGCCCACACTAACTCCCTCAGATTCTGCCTGCGGGTGGGGGGAAGGGGGGGCTCCCTCTGGTTCTGTCCAATCAGGAGCTTCCCAAAGGCTTGTGGATGCTGCCTGTGACCATGTTTCCCAGGGCTCACGGATGGAACCCAGGGTTCTTGACCACTGAGGCATCACCCCCAACCCTTCTTTGTATTTTATTTGGAGACAAGGTCTCACTAAGTTCCTGAGGCTGGCCTCAAACTTGTAATCCTCCTGCCTCAGCCTCCAGGGTAGTGCGATTACAGGTGTGCACCACCACACACAGCAGGACTCCCCCCTCCCCAGAAAGACAACTTCTAAACATCATTTCACAAATGTTTATGCTATTAAATTCTGTTCATCTGCATCTGTGGTTGTCATTAGTGCAACTGAAGCCAAGTTTCCCCTTCTGGGACAGTGGTAGGATTGCACCTGTCCTCCTCCACGTGGGCAGGGTGTCCTAGAGCTGGGTCTGGTCAGTGAGCTGCCAGCAGAAAAAGAGTGCATTCCAGGTGAGAGCTTTGAACTCCTGACTCCAGTCTCTTCCCTCTGGCCTAGCTTCTCGGTCCTCCTGATGGCCCGTTGACTAGGATGACCTCCTTCCTGCCCACTCACAATGAACACGAAGAGTGAGCGGGAGTGTGCCACAGTCCGGCTGCAGCAAAATAACCGTGGGGGGGGGGGGACGAACAACTGGTGTACTTTGATACAGCAGGAGTGGGAGCCGTTTATTGCAGGACAAGAGCGGTATTTATACATTCCACACAGCTTATCTAATTAGCATAAACTAGATACATCAGTCAACCAATAAGGAATCTCCACACTTAATGGCTCGCTTTTGTTACTTCTCAAACCACTCCCTCTGGCATTTTGCCAGGCACCATCCAGACTTGTTTAGGAACTCTCACATTCCCCTGGCAAAATGCCAGGTGTTATTTTTGACTTGTTTACAGACTCTAACAGGAGTGGAGTTATTTTAAACCCCTGAGATTAAGGAGTTACTCCTCACCTCAGCACAACATACCCTGTTCTGACTGATTCAGCTCCTAAACTGATTTACTGGGGAAAATCCAATGGACAGCATCCCTGTGTCACCGATGATTCTCCACCTGGCCACAATTGTTCTTCCAACATATAGCTCACCTAACTATAATCCATGAAGAATAAGAAAACACGTTTGTGTTTTCCGCTGAACATTTTCTCCCTGTGTGTTTGTATCACTTAGACTTGGATATAACTATTAATAGCAGAAAACTCAAATTAACAATGACATAAACACCCCAGGTTACTAGGCCATCTGGAGCCAAAGCAATGATCCCGCGAGAACAAGGAAACACAGGCTTCTTCTTGTGTGTCACTCTGCCAATCTCAACGGGCAGCTTCCCCACAATGGCCCAGGATGGCTGCTGAAACTCAAACTATGACATTTGCATTCCAGGTAGCTGAAAGAAAGAGGGGATCAGGAGGGGCATACTCTCTCTCTCTCTCTCTCTGTAATGTATGTTACCTATGAATTGTTTTGTCACATATGACTTTTCTGTTTATAGTCCATTAACTAAAACTTGGTCACAAGGCCACACTATTGCAAGGGATGCTGGGACCTGGAATATCTATCTGTGGCCACCATGTAACCTGCTGAGGTTCTTGTTAAGGCAGAAAGAGAGATGCATCAAGGGAGTGGCTCCTGCTATCGTATGGGAGGCTAGTCCTTCATCTGTGAGTGGAATGACTGAATGACCGCTTTGGATTTTTTCTAATTTTTTTGTGCATCCCAGATAACCATATTAGTGCAAATTGATTTTCTCCATTTGTGCTTTCATTGAGATTGATTTGCAAATGTTTGAGAACTGACCAGGTTGAAGAGTGTGTCTCGTTCTGCCAGTGGCTGCTGGACTGAGCTGCGCCAGCTAACCCAGACGGCAGAGCTGCGGAATTGAGGAGCCTGTGTTCCTGCCCCCCCCACCCCTCCGGCGACCTTGGCTTGGGCTGCGTTGATTTCTCTTGCGCCGTTGAAAGATTTTTTCTCATTCGTTAGCAGCTGCTGAGATCCGGGTCTGGGCGGGCTTACAATCTGTATGTTCTCAGGTGTTAACTGGTTTCGTTTCCAATTAGAACGAAATTTTAAAAGTCCATTTTAGAGCTAAGGAAACTGAGGCCCTGAGGATGAAATCACAGGACACTTATAGCAGAGCCACGGGGTCCCCGGCTCGGTGTTCCTATAAACAGGAGTAGGACAGATGCTCAGTGCAGCGGGAACCGCTGGATGGGGAGGGGTGGGCCTCCCTAAACGAGGCTGGTCTCAAGAAACTCCTTGGCCTTCTTAAGCTGCTGATTTTCTCTGGGCCTCAGTTTCCCCATATGTAAAGAGGAAAGACCAGGCAGAGCCCCTCTAAGACACCTTATAGTTCTTTTTTGGGGGTAGTCGTCAGCACTGGGGATTGAACTCAGGGGCACTCGACCACTGAGCCCCATGTCCAGCCCTATTTGTATTTTATTTAGAAACAGGGTCTCACTGAGCTGTTTAGGGCCTCGCTGTTGCTGAGGCTGGCTTTGAACTTATGATCCTCCTGCCTCGGCCTCCCAAGCTGCTGGAATTACAGGTGTGTGTCCAGCTCCTTCCAGTGATGGAAAGGACAGTAGTAGATGTTGGGGCAGCTTAGAGGGATGGGGGAGGGGCAGAGCAGACAGGGAAGCTCCCTGGAGCCCGAGGCTCGAGGCTCGGGACAGCAGCAGGCTGCAGCAGGGTCAACTGTGGGCGCCCCGTGTGGCCCAGTTTGTCTTGAGACTTGAGCCTGGGCCAAGGGTAAACATGCCCAAGCCTACTTTGGATGTGCAGATGAGGACTGAGTATTGGAATCTGGCACTGTCATCGTTACCCCACCTCCAGGAAGGTGGGTAGGAACTTGGGGGTGCTTCTTCTAAAGGGCTGGAGAGAGGGGTGGAGTCTGGGCCCTCAGAAGGGGTGTACCCCCAGGTGGTTAGAAGAGGGTCAGGAGTGAGCTGAAGGTCGGACCCTGGCTTGTTGTCCAAGCAGCCTCTGGTGATCTGTGGCTCCACATAGTAGGGATCTTCCCAGTGCTCCCGCTGCCAGTTCTCAACACCGAGGCCACAGAGATTCTTTGAAAACATGGTTAGGTCATCTCTCTCCTCTGCTGGAAGTGCTGCTCATTTCACCTCAGGTAAACGTGCAAGCCCCCCCCCCCCTACGAGGCTGCCAGCTCTGTGCAACCTGGCCCTTCCCTGCCTCTCCTGGTTCTCTCCATTTCAGCTGCCCTGGCCTCCAACACAAGGGTGATCTCCAACCACAGGGCCTTTGCACTGTCTGTTCCCCCTGGCAAGTCTCCCCGCCCCACCTGGTATCTACAGAGCTCACTCACCTCCTTCAATGTCACTCTCTAGGAATCCTATTTAAAATTGTAAACTTGGCCCCAATCCAGCTTTTCCTACCCCCTCTTATTCTGTATTGCTTTTTAAGGCATTTATACAATTTAATAGATAACTTAATTATTTCTTTAGTCTCTATCAGCTTTTCACACTAAAATGTGAACTCTGTGAGGCAAGGATCCTTTTCTCTTTTGTTCCTTGAAGTCTCCCCAGCACCAGGAGGATATCTGGGATGCTCTAAGTGCACAGGGTGTGGTCACTGAATGAACGAACCAAGGAATCTAGTCCAATCCCCCATTTCAAAGGGGACGGCAGAGCCCTTGGATTGCACAGAGGAAATCAATGGCAGGACCCAGGGTCTGACCAGGCACCTCTGGACTCACAGCTCAGTCCCCCTCTCTGTTTAAACAAAAAGCATGTGGCTTAGGGACCGTGCCTGCCTTAGGTTGTCCAATAGTACATATGGTCCTTACCCGTTAGGTTGGTACCATTGCAATTGGATCTTACCCGTCACTGACTATCGGTCCAGTATACAGCCACACCTGTGGAGAGGTCTTTGTACCAGTGGGGGGGTGAGGTTCTTTGCCTCACCTCTGTTGGCCCCCAAATTTTAGCTGGACGATCATGACAAGCAGAAGGGAGGAAGATACAGCAAGCCAATTGACGGCTCCTTTTGGAAAAATTGTACCACCGATGACATCATCAGCAAAAATACCCCAACACTACCACAGGTCGCTGCACCAACAGATAGTTCACAATGCATACAGGTGAGTTCACAATGTGTCCAGGCAAGTTCTGCAAGCAGTTCAGTGATGGCTATCGCAGAAGCTGTAGATTGGTTTTATCTTTGACTTTACCAGCACTGGGATGAAGATAGGAATTCTGGCAATAATGGCTAAAGAAAAAATTATGTAACATTCCAGAAGGCACTAAAAGAAAACAATTTTCTTAACAATTTATATTATCTTTAAGAGAATTATTAAATATAATGAAAAGGAAAGGTAAAAGTAAACAAACAGATCTGTTAACCTCCTTTTTTGTTCACATATTAAAACAATCCTCAACAGTTGTTTACCCAATTTAAATTAAACCATTTAAATCATGTGAATATAAAAAAAAATTGGATCCATTTTTTCATGAGCGCTAATCATATATGATATATGGACATACGTACATTCAAACATATAACACAAAACACAAGTGTGCACACATATAATACATACAACACATAACCTAATAGTAAAGGCCTTATAACTTTATACAGGTGAAATCTCCATTGCAATGTTTAAAAACTCTGTAGTCAAAAAATAGAACTGATCAGCAAAACATTAACTTAGGTCTCTATGAGCTCAAAAAACAAAATAGAATGTGGGAAAGGGCAATAATAAAATTGATATTGAAAAAAGCATCCTGGTTCTATCGCAGATGTAAGGATAGCCAAACTGGAGTTTTGGATATCAGCTGTTATGGACTTGAGTCAAATCATCTTCTTTTTGGTCTGTAGAAATCGCTTTAGTTAATCTCTCTGGAATCCAAATCGGCTGCTGTTCTCCCTGTGGAAACACACAAACAGACCCCCGACTCCAGACAATTACTGGGTCAGGACCTTTCCATTGTCCTGTTAGAATATCCTTCCAAAGTACCTT
>NW_025999982.1:5673587-5682261 GCF_001458135.2 Marmota marmota marmota | reverse complement strand
AAAAGAGGAATCTTAAAATGGCTACCCATCCTCTCGCCCTGCCCTCAGGGGCGAGCAGTTTAACCTTATCACTTACCCTCAGTCACTCCCCGTACTAGCCACCAAATGCCGCAGTGTGGCTGGACACAATCAGGAGCCACTTGTCAAAAGAAACTAACTTTATTTTTAGAACCACACACGCCAAACAAAACAGCCTCTCAGGAAAAACCCTCAGAGCCTCAACTGCCACCACCGGCTTTCCACAAGCCTCTCTCTCCAACCCAAGCCTCTCTCCACCTCCCACAATCCTCCTGCTCTTGAGGCCGATTGGCTGGGTCACATGGGCGGAGCCAAAAAAGTCCCCCAATGAGCAGCTCCGTGGTCTGAAAGGGCAGGGAAACAGCCCAATGAGCATCACCGCAGAGGAGCCAATCAGCAAGATGTTGCTGGGGCCGCTGTGAGCCAATCATCAGCCGGCAGCTGGAAATTTGCTGGGGCCCCTTCGGCTGTGGCTCTCGACAGCTCAGTGCTCCTTCTGCCCCTCCAGGGAGATCTCCTTGGACCCTTTTAACCGCTCTGTGTGCTCCTCCCCACCTCCAGAGCTCTGTGCCTGACCGCTGGCCCCAGGACCCATCCCAGCATAGGGGCCACCTCATCATAGGGAGGGCTGGAAGCACTGAGATTTTGCATTCCTTTCCCCCCACACGCCCCCAGGTGACTGTAAAGGGCCAGCAGCCTGGGCCCCAAGCAGGAGCCACCGGAGGTGTCTTTTCAACCTGGACTTCCCAGCAGCCTCGGCTGCAGCCAGGGCCTTGCCCGGATGCCCCCCTTGATCGCTTCCTTCTTTGGGCCCACCCTGCCTCACCCGTTGTCTTGCTGGATTCTGAAGTGAGCATTTCCTTCATGTATCACCTGCAAATGAATCCTCATGGCAAGGACTGGCTCTTAGAAGAGCCCAGTTGAAGACTGGGCTTCTGTGCTCATCTGGGGTGGACTCATGGACCAGCAGGGCATAGGAGAAAGACCCCAAGTTCCACAGTGAGCTCAGCCCCAGGCTTGCTGGGAGACTTGGCGAAAGCCCTCCATTCTCAGTCCAACTTCCCCTCCATGAGAAATGATGTGAATTTTCTCTTTCTACAGAATTGCTTTGAGGATTAAGAAAGATGAAATAGGAGTGTGTTCTGCACTGGCCGGCACATAGTAGTTGCACAATAAACACCAGCTCCTTCTAAGTCTCCTTCCATAGTCTGTTTGTGACCCCCCCCACTTGCTGGTCTGGATGTGGTTGGGGTCTCAAGATTTCTCTCCAGCTGTTGAGCAGATGCATAGCTTGGAGGGTGATGATTGACACTTTTTCAGGGAGTACCTGGAATCACTAGTCTCTCTCCCAGAGATGACAGGCTTCAGGTGTCTGGGAAGAAGGGCAGGAACCTTACCACCCACCCCCCCACACACACACACGCACACTCCCTGGGTTCCCACACAGCCCATGCCATCACCAGGTGGTACCTCCAGACCAGGACACATTGACCACCAATTCCAGATTGTAAAACCTGGTCCTCAGCTGGGTAGGCAGCCTGGTGTGCCTGACGGAGCCCCGAGGTGCTGTAAATCGCTGGGGAGTTGATTCCGTTTTTTGTCCAGTCCCTTCTTCAGGCTCAGCCCAGCCCTGCTCAGCACCTCCCCTGTTCTGATCCCCACATACACTGGCCACCCCAGAGCTGAGACCCAAAAAACAACAAGATGGGCCTAGGGGGAGGGAGCGGCCACAGTTGCCAACAGACCTAATCCTGGCCACCTTTCATCCCTTGGAGCCATGACATCATGGCACCAACAGCGGACAGTGGTGAGGTCGCCGGAGCTCTGGAAGCCCAGGAGCGCTGCAGGCTCCTCCACTGTGAACACGCTCCCTCCCCCAAGCTGAGGCCATTCCGCCCACTCTGCCCTTGTACCTGCAGCCCCGTCCCCACAGCCCCTCTCCTGCCCATATAGGTGTCCAGGCTTTCTTATAAGCCCAGTCACCCTCTGGAAGCAAGGGTCACGTTTATCTTTATTCCTTTTGAATTCTATTTTAGAGCTCAAATTGTCACTCTTCACAACCAACCCTTCCCCGATGGTTTGCAAATATGACGACAGAAGGTCGCAGGGGGAGAGTGGCTTTCTTGGGGTCCTGTGATGGTTGGTGACTGAGCCAGAACTGAGTCCTAGCTGCTGTGTATTTTGCTTCGCTACCACCTGTGATGCCTCACCTGCCCAGGGGGAGCAAGTGGGCGTGGCCGATGAGCAGATGGGCGGGGTCAAGGAGCAAGTGGGCGGGGCTGCTGGCCACACGGAGCTGCCTCCCTCCTGTTTGGGGTTTATTGGTGAGGGTGCCTGGAGGAAGCCTCAGGGAAGAAGAGAGATGGGCCCTGAGTGGCCCTCCAATAGAGGTGAAATCCCCAAATCAGATGGAACAGACAGAATTTGCCAAGGACAAGTTCAAGAACCAGTTTCATAGCTCAAGCACTCTCAGCCAAGCCGAAGGGACAAAGAGGAAAGAGGAGACTGGTGGAAAGATGGCATTGGAGAGAGCTTTGGTATGCTGCAGGACTCATTTCACAGCCACTAGGCTGGCTGTGGCCAAAAGACAGCCAGTGAGAGGGGGTGGGGAGGATGTGGCGCAATTGGAACCTGAGGACACCTCAGCTGCAGGCGTCAGAGAGTGCAGACGCTCGGGGAAACAATCTGAGCCCGCAGGAGAAGCTGGGGTTACAGTTGACCCCGGAATCCTGCTCCTAGAGACATACCCAAGAGAAATGAAGACGTGTGTCCACACAAAGGCTAAATGCCCATAGCAATATTCTAATATCCCCAGACAGAGACAACCTAAGTGTCCATCACTGATGAGTGGACCAACAATGGATCACGTGGCCCTGAGAAGAAATGAAATCTTTTTTTTTTTTTTTAACTACTCAACAGCAGTGGAAAGCATTACAATTCTTCATATCTCTGAATATAAAGTAAGAAATGAAATCTTGATACATGCCACAACATGGGACTTTACAGATACTATGCATCATAATGAAACTCAAGTGAATAAGCTAGACACACAGGTCAGCATAGGGTATGATTTCATGCATATGGAAATGTCCAGAGTATGCAAATCTAAAGACAGAAAACAGATCATAATGATCACCCAGAACTGGGGAGTGGAGTTTTCATTTGGGTCAGGGGAATAAATTTGAAAGAGACTGTGGGGCACATTTTCCCCTAATGGTGGTATCAGTTCATGGTACCACTCAGACACACGGCGTTCTGTGTGAGGGGACCTGTCCCGCCTGCTGGCGACTCAGAGCCGACCAAGGCCAGTTTTGAAAATCCAGAGTCCAGCTTGGATAGCTGAAGTACAAGAGAGAGGACGAAAACTTGGGGGAAGTCATCTTGCATTAATATCTGCATCCATTCAGAGGAGGGGGAGGGTGTGGGATGGAATGGAAGTGTGGGGGAAAGATCTGGTTGAGTTGACCATAAATTCAATCGTTGCTGACCCTCTGATAGGGTGTCACCTTAGGTTACATTAAAAGAAAGAACGCCCGGGTCAAAGCAGGGGCTAGTCCTCTGTGGGAGAGCCCAGCTCTTCTGTTCTGGGCAGCACTGATACACTGCCAACATTAACCAGCACGGAAGAAAGTGGCCAGAGATGGAAGAGCCCAGAAACCATGTCAGATGACGCAGCAAAAACATCGGGGATATTGAATCTGGACACATAAGATACAGCGGGGCCCTCGGAGCCGTCACACGGGAGGCTGCACTCTCGCACTCTGCCACGCTTCCAGGATGGGCAAGGACCAGGGTGTGAGTTACAGAAGTGGGGGGTTGGCTTTGACCTAGGAGGTGAACTGGAGCTGACTGCTGTGGAGAGAGATGGCCTCAGAAGGAAGTCACGCAAGTGCAGTTTATTGGAAAATAAATGAAAGGCACTCGTTTTTATTTGCTTATTTTGGATTAGTAATAGATTCACATGCCTTAAAAAGCAAAAAAAATATGGAAAGGTTTACAGTGAAAAGTCCTGTCCCAAGTTCCTGTCTCTGTGTCCCAGCTTCATGCCTACAGGAACCATGTTTTATCTTTCCAAAGCTTCCACGGGTAAATGAAAACATATTTCCATGTCCTGCTGCTTACAGAAAGGGTGACATGAGACACGTACCTGTCTTGGCTGCAGGCTGGGTATTTTCTTTTCTTTTTTGGTACCAGGGATTGAACCCAGAGACATTTAACCACTGAGCCATGTCCCTGACCCTTTTTAATATTTTATTTAGAGACAGGGTCTCACTGAGTTGCTTAGGACCTCGCTTTTGCTGAGGCTAGCTTCGAACTTGCGATCCTCCTCAGGCTGGGTCCTTTCTAGTGTCCTGTCACGATCCTCTTTTCCGTGGTGCCTGATCTTGGACTGAACCCACTTATTGAATTCTTAATTTCACTTATTTTGTGGTTCGGTTCTACAATTTCCATTTGATTCTTTTTATAGACTTTAATTCTCCGATGAAATCTTCCTTTTTTAAATGTTTTCACTTTTTTTTTTCTGGTTTCTTGAACATATTAACCATAGCTATTTTAATGTCCTTAAACTCTGGATTGCTTGTGGGGCTGTTTCTATTGTCTATTTTTTTCCTCATGACTTAAGTCATCTATTCCTGTCTCAGGGCATGCCTAGAAATTTTTGACTGAATGCTAGACATTTTTAATTTAAGCTTCCCAGTATGTCCTATGCGTCTTTCCTTTGATGTATTGAAATATATGTACTGATACATGGAAAAATTCATTTTTCCCTCTAAATAAGCTTCTTTTTTTTTTTTTTTTTTTTGGAGGGGAGGGTATGGGGCATTGAACTCAGGGGCACTCGACCACTGAGTCACATCCCCAGCCCTATTTTGTATTTTATTTAGAGACAGGGTCTCACTGAGTTGCTCAGGGCCTCGCTTTTGCTGAGGCTGGCTTTGAACTTGTGATTCTCTTGCCTCAGCCTCCTGAGCTGCTGGGATTACAAGCATGCACCACCACGCCTGGCTAGATAGGCTTTTTATAAGTAGTATCTCCAAAACATACAGCAATTCTGTAACACATGTATTTTATGCCTATTTTACTACTAATAAATATGGGATTCAGAGAGAAAATGACTTACCCACAGAAAGTCTCACAGCTAAAACCCAGTAAGGATGGGATTCATGACCAAGTTTGTCTACCTCCAAAGGAAGTGCCCCACCCCCTGAACCTGTGAACATCCATCAGAGGGACCAGTGGAGCCCAGAAGGCCAGCTATGACGGAGCTCCAGCCAGGCTCTACTGGGACTGAGACTGGACTCAAGTCAGCTTGATTCTAATGACCATGTCCATTAAGACCAGTGTGTTCGTCAAGATCTCAACTGGATGTAGGCAGCATACCCTCTCAGTTCATTTTCTGTGGCTGTAATTGAATACCACAGACTGGGAAATTTATAAAGAATAAAGGTTTATTTAGCTCATGGTTCCAGAAGCCAAGTCCAATGTCAAGGTGCCAGCATCTGGTGAGGGCCTTCTTGATGGAGAGCACCACCTGACAAGGCAGAGCAAGGGTGTTAGCTAAGGTTTCCCTTCCTCTTATAGAGAGGCAAATACTGCCAGGAAGCTCCACCCTTATGACCTCACCTAATTCTAGCTACTTCCAAAGGACCCACCTCTAAATACTACCCATGTTAAGTGGGGGGTTGAATTTCCAGACCTTGAATGTGGGAGAACACTCAGGAAAACTCAGGAGGGTTTAGTTACAAAGGGATTAATTACCAAGGATGGAGAGTCAGGGAGACCAGAGGACAGGAACAGAGCCCAGCATTCACAGCATTGGCACCGTTACCACCCTGTCACTCAAAGGGAGGGGAGGGAGAGGTTACCCCAACCCAGAGAAGAGAGGATCTTGCACAGTAGGCTACCTTGGAAGGGCTGTGTCCTTCTGTCAGCCCATAGTGACCTTGTGGGTAGAGAACCAGGTAATAAATACCAGCAATGTCACCAACTCCCTCTTTCTAGGCTTTTGCTCTGGCTCCTTGTTGGTCAAACACAACCAGAAGCCTCCGGGGGCAAAGAAGAGGATGGAGAAGCAACCTTAAAGTAGATCCATAGGAAAGTATCTGGCACAGACCACACACACTCAACAGAGGCCTCAGTTGTAGACATGTATGGTGGCACACGTGAAAAGTCTTGGTAGGCAGTCCCAGGCTCATTCAGGGGCTCGGTGATGTCATTAAGGACCCAGGTTTTCTCTATCTTTTCACCTCACTGCCCTCAGGATGGATGTGTTTTAATCCTTAGGCTTGTTGCCTTGTGGTCACAAAATAACCGCCACAGCTCCAGTCATTTCACCCTTACTCATCTGCACTAGTAGTAAGAAGAGGCTGGCTTCCTCACATACCTCCTTTGATCAGTGAATACAGTCATTCGCAGAAGTCTTCCTCCTGCATCTCATTGGCCAGAACTGGGTCATATGGCCACCCTTGACCTCATCTAGTAAAGGTAGACAGGATTACTGTGGTTGGTTTGGACCAATCCTATTTTATCTCCTGGGGCCACTTCCTTGCGCATTTTGCCCCCTCCCAACAAAATCAGGGCTCTCCTGCCCTAGGAAGAAGGAAGAGGTGTTGGCGGTAATCAGCCATGTCGGCCACGGGGCTGTTTTTCTTCTCCCTCGGAAGCTCAGAAACCTCACGGGAAGCAACGGCTGCCTGCAGCTGCCCTCGGGCCCGGGAGCAGCTGAGGCTCCGACTGGAGACCGCTGCTCCAGAACTGCGCAGTTTCCTCTCGGGCCAGGCCGGGCACCTGTGCCCCTCTCTGCAGATTCCTCCGCCTGCTCCTGGCACCTCCTTCCCAAAGCCGTCGCCCTCCCCGCCCCTCTCAGGTGTTTCAGGGCACAGCCTCCATCCCTGGCCTCCCTCTGCAATCCTTCGTTCATACCCTCAGACAGGAAATCCAGCTGGCCCTCTACGTGTTGAGCTCTCGGGTCTCTGGTCAGCCTGCGAGTTGGCCGTCTTGGGGTGAGAAGCCACCCTTCCTCCGGTAGCCGAGTGGGACGATGGGGACGGATGGTACTAGGACAGCAGGGGCTGCTTGGGCTCAGAGGACCAGGGCAGAGGCCAGCGCAGGGCCAATGAAGCCCGGTGATGGAATGTGATAGAATGTGCCCAGATCTGAATAAATGCATCAGGAAACCAGGCTGCTGTGGCCTGAATACTTGTGTCCCCCACCCCCAAATTCAACCTTCAAAGGTAGCCCCCAACGTGATCTTATTAAAATACGGGGCCTGGGCGAGGTGATGTGGCATGAGGTCATGAAGGGGACTTGTGTCCTTATGAAAAAGAGACTCCAGAGAGCTGGCTAACCCTCTGCAGCTAGGAGGTGTCCACTCCGTGGAAGAAGACCTTCCCCAGACACCAGACCTGCCGGTGGCCTGATGGTGGCCTCCCGGCTTAAAAACTGTAAGAGGCATCTCTGTTATTTCCGGGCTGAGCGGTCTGTGGGATCCAGTCCAGGCAGCCCCGGACACCGCGCTCACGGATGTGAAAGATGGTGATTCAGTGTGAATTAAGATGAAAACTCTCCTGACTGACTCTCTGTGGTGCCCCCCAGGCTGGCACCTGGGGACAAGTGTCCCTTTTGTTCTCCCTTCCCCACATCTCTGGGACAGATGGGGAAACTATGACTAGGGGAGGCACAGGGTGTGGGGGGGTGAGAGCTGCTGGGGACTGCCCACTTCCGTCCCGTTAGCCGGGCCACACGTGGGGCCCAGCCGCTAACAGCTCCCAGCCCCCCCTGTTCTAGAAAACTGCTCCCAGACCCCTGCCTGGGAGGCCCCGCCCCCACCTACCCCAGGCCTGTCACAGCAATGACTGCCTGATGAGACGGAGTGGCCCAAAGCGGGTCCCCTGCCTCCAGGGGCCAACTCTGCCTGCTGGCCAGGCTCCAGATGTCCCCTGGGGCCGGCCTCAGCCTTGCCTGGCTTCCGCCCTCCCTGCCCTGCCCCCAGGCTCCCCTGCACCCACCTCTCCTCCTCCCCCCGTAAGTCACTAGCCAGGACTCCCCAGGACAGGCTCTGCTCACAGGGAGAAGCCAAGCAAGGTGACCCCAAGGCTGTCCACCCTGAGACCCCGGGTGGGGCCCAGCTTCTCTTCCACCTCTCTGGGGCTCCCCCGGGGCAGCTCCTCCCACCCCTCCGGTCCCTCTGCAGACCCTCAGTAGTCACTGTGCGCTGGACTCCGTAAAGATGGAAGAGACAAAAGCCCAGTCAGGGGTTTAGGTGGGACATGTTTGTGACAAGGAATCAGCAAATGCCAAGACCCAACCGTTGTCAAGGGGCCGGGGGAGGGGCTGTGCCGAGGTCCTGGGTGAGTGCCAGGAGCATGGAGCCTCCGGGAGGGTGCCCAGGCCACCTGCCACGTGGAACCCTGCAGAGAAACCAGGTCCAGGTGGCCTGTAGGAGAACCAGGGGCCAAGGGGAGACTGAGGTGCAGGGACAGAGTGGAGGAGGGCAGATGGAGGGCAGCAGGCACACGCAGGATGCTGTCTGTCTGTCCACTCCCCATCCCCGCTTGCTCCAAAGGCCTCACATGGAGCTGGGCGCACAGTAGGTGTTTTGTATTTGCAAAGCAACAGCTGGGCATTGGGAAGGAGGGGCCGGCGGGGCCTCCCA
>NW_025999982.1:5659808-5671312 GCF_001458135.2 Marmota marmota marmota | reverse complement strand
GGAGACACCCTCACCTGACAGGACAGCACAGGTCCCCACAGAGCCCGCAGCCACCCTCGGGGGCTCTATTACATAACAGCTGGGGCTTGGAGCTAGATTCAAGAACTCTAGCCAAGCTCTGAGTGGCCTTGGACAGTCACCAAGCCTCTCTGGGCCTTGGTCTTCCTCTTCATAAAATGAACATAGCTCAGGTTTCTGGTCGTGGGAGGAGGAAGTGGAATTACACACCTAACGTGCGAGCAGAGTCTGGCGTGTAGTTACGTGCTCAGTAAGTTTGCCGCCACCCATCCCGGGGGGCCAAGACCAGGGCTCCCTGGCCAGGGCTCAGTTTGGCCCTCCGGGCCTGGTTGCCTCTCGCTTCTGCCTTCTCTGTCTCGGAAGAAGAAGACAGGTTATTAGTACAAATTTGATCAAAATGACACGTGGATTAGCATGTACGCTTCGAAGTCTAATTCTGTTTACCGTTCTAGGGGAGCATGCAATTATTACAGGAGCTGGGACAGAGTGTTTTTAATAACATTTCTTGTTAAGATTTAATTACAGGAAATTGTATTTTCTTAATCACTGAAAACTCAACTGGCTAGGAAAAGAATCGTGATAATTTTGTTTGCAGTTTATTAAATCCTTAGGATATTCTTTCTCTTACATTTTCTTTTATTATGTGCTGCCGCTAAGTGCTTTTTAACCCTTGGGGCTGTGAGGAGGCAGGACTGTGGGAGGCCACCCCCTGCCTCCCCCACCCCAGGGCCTCCACTCCTGGCAAAATCAGGTGCCAAGGAGCCCGTGGAACCAAGCAACTTAGGAAGCTGAGCTGTTTGGATGTCTGCCTGTGCAAAGGGCAGGTGTGTTCTTCTCGTCTGAAGTCGGTGGGCTGCAAAGCCAGCCTCAGCGGACCCAGCCCTCACGCCTCCATTGGAAACCCAGGGGTACCTCCATTACCGCCACGCCAAGCCCCCCGCAGAAGATTGCAAAGGGTGCTGTCACTCACAGGCCCGCCGCGGGAACCTAGAGCAAGGCCCTGCTGCAGCCCCTGCCCCTGCCCCACCTCTTCAGATAGGGCAGACTGTGGGGAGGTTTCCTTTTGCACCTGGCCTTGGAGGAGACCTCAGCCAGGGTCTCTGTTGTGCTAAGAAACAGGAATGGCAGGTCCTGCCCAGGGTCCCCGATGCTCCTGCACCCCTTTCTGCAGCCTCTGTGTTTGTCCGAGGAGCACAGGGAGGTGGGGCCGCCCATGGGCTGGTGCCACCGGGGCTGAGGGAGACCTCTCCGACATGGATCCTGTGACCCCACGAGTGTGTGTGTGCGTGCACATGTGCAGCGTGTGTGAGCACATGGGTGTGCTGGGACACCTCTCGGCCTCAGTTCCGTCTCCATCTCGACCTAAGCCAGGGCCATCTCCTGCAGGTGCTGTGGCCACGGTAGCCTTTCCTCCAGAGAATGCCACCTTTACATCAACAGTCTCACTGGTGTCTAGCCTCAGGCTCGCCTGCTGCAAATCAAACCTGTGTCCTCTTGATCTCTTGGGAGGAGGCGGAGGAGGACTGATTCCGAATTCCTGATAGACGCCTTGATACAGCTAGGCAGGAAGACAAGCAGGAGGACCGGCACCTAGTGAAGCAAGACAGAGGGACACGCACAGAGAGGGGCTCCTGGGCACAGGACTAGAGAAAAGACCACACGCAGACCATGGACAGACCTCCAGGGCCTTCCGCTGACAGTCCCTGGGTGCTGGGTGTCGACCGTGCTGGGGGGCAGAATGGAGGAGTGAACTCAGGGGCCCCAGGGAATGGATGGTTGATGGATGTGATCAGAGATGACAAGTGGCCGGGCGGGCGGGCAATTGATCAGGACGATCCTCGCTTGTGCCCCGGCCTCCCTCTGCCCCGGGTGTCCATCATGGGAGGGGGCTGCAGCTGGCTGATGGCCCGAGTTTGTTTCCATGACGCCCGGCTCACGTGACCCCTCCCTGCTCCTCCCCTTCATAAATAATGTCACTGGATGAAACTGCTCCCCAAGGAAGGTCAGAGAAAGGCTTCTTGCTGGCCAGTGCGAGGCCCAGCCTCCGAGTGAGCTTTGAAGCCGCCTGCCTGCCGGGGCTGCCCGTGGGCTCCGTCTCTCCCTCCGCTGGTCCTCAGCCCTGTTTCAAACCCTTGTCCTCTCGCCTCCCTGACTCGTCCTCCCACCACCCCCGGGTCTCCCTGGCCCCGCCAGCTGGACGGCAGCGCAGAGAGGGACTTGCCCGGCCTGTCCCCCTCCCCACAAAGGGTAGGGAGTGGCTGCATCCAGGATGCGCAGCTCCGGGGACCCTCCCTGTGTCCGGCTCAGCTGCAGAGGGGGAGACAGAGGAGCACAGACTCAGGAGGGGTGGCCGCAGAAGGCTGGTCCTGGAGCGAAGTCATCACTGGAAACAAGACACCTACGTAAGCCCACGGGCTCAAGGTACCCACCGGAAGTCAGGGGCACAGGTGGAGCCCTCTAGAGGAGACCATCTCTGCTGCCCCAGAGGCCTGCACTCAGCTGTCCTCAGCAACCACATCACCTACCCCAGGGCCTCTGGAAACAGAACCTTCCACAGAGAGGCCAGCCAGCAGGGCCCAGAGAGGTTAAGTGACTAGCTCAGCCCAACACAGCCTGGCAGGGAATTCTCAGTCCCCAAGAGTAGGAAATCAGCCAGGAGGGAAGAATGTGGGACTTTGTGGAGAAAGCAGTCAAAAGCATGGGTGGGGCGTTGGGCAGCACTGGCTTCCCGCCCAAACCATGGCTTTTATCCCCTCCTCCACTTCATGGCTAGTTGATTTCCTTTGAGATTTAAAAAAATAATAATAACCTGGCTGCTTTGCCTCTGCCTGGAGAAATAACACCAAAACGGACTTTAAGGTGCAGTTAAGGTGGTGTAGGGCTGGCCAGAGACCCGAGGAGGCACAGGGCCATCTCCAGGCAGAAAGCAGAGGGGCCTGGCCCAGGGGGACATCCTGCATCCCCAGGGAGAAGGCTCACGATAGGGAGCCAGGAAGGTTTCTGACCAGGAGCAGCATTCAGATCTGTAATACAGAGGGAGGGTTGGGGGGTTGGAGACTGGGAGGCCTGCTAGGAGGTTTCTGCAACAGTCCAGGGCAGGCGAGCGAAGGATGGGGTGTTGGAGAGCCACGTCCACTCAGTGAGCGCGGGCTGGGGAGAGAGCCAAGAAGTAGCTTGGGAGGTCCAAATGTCCATCACGTCAGCTTAGGGACCGACTTCCTCAACAAGACTCCCAATGCACAAGAAGCAAAATCAAGAATCAATAAATGGGATGGTACCGAACTAAAAAGCTTCTTCACAGCAAAAACAATCAGAATGTGAAGAGCGAGCCCACAGAGTGGGAGAAGATCTTTGCCACTGCACCTTAGATATAGCAGTAATCTCCAGGACACACAAAGAACTCAAAAAACTTAACACCAAAAAAAACCCCAAAACACAAATAACCCAACCATTAAATGGGCTAAAGAACGGAAGAGTCACTTCACAGAAGAAATACCATCAGTCAACAAATATATGAAAAAGTGTTCAACAATTAAAACCACACTGAGATTTCATCTCACTCCAGTCAGAATGGCAATTATCAAGAATATAAACAACAATAAATGTTGGCGAGGATGTGGGGGTAAAGGTTCACTCATACACTGCTGGTGGGACTGTAAAGTGGTGCAACCACTATGGAAAGCTGTATGAAGATTCCTCAGAAAACTTGGAATAGAACCACCATTTGTCCCAGTTATCCCACTTCTCAGCATATACTCAGAGGACTTAAAATCAGCATACTGTAGTGACATGGCCACATCAATGTTTATAGCAGCTCAATTCACCATAGCTAAGCTATGGAACCAACCTAGGTGCCCTTCAACAGATGAACGGATAAAGAAAATGTGGTATATCTATACAATGGAATATTACTCAGCCATAAAGAAGAATGAAATTATGGCATTTGTAGGTAAATGGATGGAACTGGAGACTATCGTGCTAAGAGAAATAAGCTAATCCCAAAAAGCCAAAAGCCAAATAGGGGTCTGGGGAACGAAGGGAGGATGGGAATAGGAAAGACAGTAGAATGAATGGGACAGAACTTTCCTATGTTCATATATGAGTACTCCACCCGCGTAACCCCACATTATGTACAACCACAGAATGGGAAGTTGTACTCCGTGTATGTGTGATAGGTCAAAATGCACTTCACTGTTGGGTATAACTAAAAAGGAATGAGTAAAGATTAAAAATAAAGAAATATTTTGGAGCTTCAAGCAACAGGACCCAAGAGGATGGACCCAGAATAAACAAAATGGGAGTCGAGGCGGACAACTGGTTGGTGGGAACTGCATCGCCACCCCAGGCCACACGGGAGGACCAGCAGGCCTGGGGGAAGAAGTCCCGTTTGGAACCTGCAAGGTTTGAGGTACCTTGGGTGTCCCAGACCGGCTTCCAGGGGTGGCCGGACATTCTGGCCTGAGCCATGTGCAGAGGCTGGACTCGCCAAGCCCAGTGGCTGGAAGGCCAAGGGTGGGGTGGGGCGGGGCCAGAGCAGGGAAGGCAGCTGGTGGAGTGCTGTGCTGGGGACAGAGCAGGACAGAGGGGCTGGGGGTGGGGGGATGTGGCTGCAGCAGGTCAGATGCAGCGGAAAGCGCCAGTGAGAAAGGCCCAGGGCGCCCTGCGGATTGGGCACTGGGCATCTCGTTAATAATCCAGGTGTGCGGGAAACTCAGGGAGCGTCCCAACTGAGCAATCCAGTGAGCTGAAGGAAGGTGGGCGCGGTGCAAAGGTGTGGGTAGCCTTGAAAGCCAGCACGGCATGGCATGCCGGAGCCCAGGGCTGGTCCCAGGGGAACTAGGCTCAGAGGGACAAAGCACAGAGAGACGGCTGTAGCCCGGGGAGGGACACTGCCATCCTGCTGCAGCTCCAGGGGAACAGCTTATGGGAATAAAGACCTCAGGCTCTGCTCCCTCTCTCCCTCCTGGCTCTCCGGGGGCTGGCCACTGGTGGATCCAACCCCAAGGCAGAGGGCAGGGAACCTGGCCACCAGGCCAGCGGCAGCCCTGGAGCACAGCAGGGCAGGCTCTGGAGGAGGAGAGCCGCCTGGCATTGGTGGTCTCTGGGGAGCAAGTTCAGGGCTGGGAGCCCACGGAAGCTCTGCTGCTGAGAACTGGGAGAAAGAGACGCAGGAACCCTGGAAGGGGGGACAGGAAAGACTTGGAGAGGAGGAGGAGGAGGAAACCCAGGCCCACTCCAGCCAATCCCAAAGCCCCAGAGAGGGGGGTCTTTAGGGTCAGCAGCGGAGTGTCTCTCCACCAAGGACCAGGGGCAAAACTCCCAGGTGGACTTTCAGAGTACAGAGGGACACGGCCCAGCCTGGGCCTGGACAGGAGCTGGGGGCTGGCCACAGAGAAAGCTTCACACTTAGAAGATGCAGAAGCAGTTTCTGGAGAGGATTGGAACGCCCATGATTGAGGTCCACACAGATCTCCCCCATCTAAAGTGAGAGACTTCCTGCAGCAAGTCCAGATGATTTAACAACCACAATCCCGTCAGGGATGTGTGCCCGGGACCCAGGCTTTCCACAGATTGTGGTCATCTCATGGACAGGCACCACCATTAGTTCCTTCTTGTGGATTAAAACGCAGAGGCTGTGCAAGGTCATGTGTTCATGGGGTCCCACAGCTGGTCAGAGGAAGAGTCAGGACTGCCCCAGGCCTGCCTGACCCCCAGGTCCCTCCTGGGACCATCCCAGACTAGCAGGGACAGGGGAGAGCTGGCCTGGGCCCGGAACATTCTCACTGGCGCGTTCTGTAGTTGCTCCCGCCAGACAGACACCAGGATGCCGTCTTGCTGCCCTCTGTCGTAGCTCCTCTTGAAAAATAAGACTGGCCAGACACCTAAAGGGATCTCTCTTCGTGTTTCTGAGCCAGGAGAAAAAGGAAAAGTAGGGAAACCAGGTCTTCTTTGCAGCATCAGATTGGGAAGGGAGAATTCTAATGATAATCAGGGTCATTTTCATGGCCACTCACCCCAGTTTGGCAAGCGGTCAGGGCTGGTCTCAGCTGCTCACGTCACATCAGCACTGTCCTGAGCATTAATGGGAACCCACTGGGTCCTCAGGGTGATGCCAGCGCTCCGTCACTGTCACTGCACAGAGGAAACAGAGACATGGAGAGAAATAATGAGCCCACAGCACTTAGCTAGGAAGTGGCCAGGCTAAGATGGAGCCCAGCCAGCTGGGCCCCCGTGTCCCCGTACGTGATGAGCAGGTGGGTGAACACCCAGACCCATGCCGTCGGGGGGACTGGAACAGGGCCTCCGGTTCCCTTCTCATTTTGCTTCTTTCTGTCTGCCCACTCAGTCCTCCGTGGCAAGGACAGTCACTCCCTGTGTCTATCACCCTGAAGGGAAGAGGCATCCTCCCCCACGGCCAGCTCCAGCAGCACATTCCCCGAGGTGGCTGTGACCTGGCCCAGGTCACATGACCATCCCGACTCAGTCACCTGCCTTGGGTGTGGGAAAATAGAAACTGGCTGGGTAGGCAGGAGCAATAGCCACCCCAGGGACACTCAGGGAAGAGGGTGGCAGCTGCTGGGACCGGAAGATTCGTAGGTTTAAAGCTGTGTACGTGATCAGGAGGCAAGATGGCACCAAGATGATGTGGCCCTTTGTGTTTTGACAAAAACAGGAAGCAAGAAGGGAGCAGAGGGAAACTCACCTTCTTTGATTAATGCTGGTGTATGTGACAACTATACAGAGATTTGTACTCACAAATGCCATAAACGCACATGCACATATATACATAGGTAGACACATAAGCACTCTTAAAAAACATATCTGCTCACCCTACACTCACAGATAGACATATATGCAATCAAACGTATACAGGGAGAGAAAGAGAGAGAAACAGACATACTGTATCAGTCAGGATAGGCAAAGTCATGCTCCATTAACAAACAGCTCCAAGATCTCAATGATTTAAAACACAAAGTCTTAATTCTTGCTCATCCTATGTGATATCACAGACTCTGCTCATGGTAGTGTCTCCAGGACTCACAGATGCAGAAGCCATTATCTCAAAATTTGCTGGTCTCTGTGTTAAAAGGAAAGAGAGAGCTCTGGAAGATTAGACAATTAAATTCTTCTGCCCAAAAATGTTGTTAGCCAGAACTGCTCATATAGCCCATCCAATTATGAGAGGGTCATAAACAATAATCATGTGGAAGCTGGGAGACCCTGAACTATTTAGCAAAGAGCAATAATGACTAGCACACGTGACACAAGTGTGTTCCCAAATACACATACTCACCACTCTCCCGTGACTTCCTTATTCTATCCTTTGTGTCTTGGATCCTTACCTACTACCTGTCCCCAGCAATTAGGGCCCAAAGTCCTCTGGTACCCAGGCATGGTGGGGCACCCCTGTAATCCCAGTGGCATGGGAGGCTGAGACAGGAGGATCGCAAGTTCAAAGCCAGCCTCAGTAACTTAGCAAGACCCTAAGCAACTCAGCAAGACCCTGTCTCTAAATAAGAAATAAAAAAGGGCTGGGGAGGTGGCTCAGTGGTTCAGTTTCTGGTACCAAAAATAAGAGTCCCCTGCTAGGAGCTGGAGGCTATGGAGACTGGCATCCCCGGTATTTCTGTAACCTCTGTCTCTGGGGGGTGGAGGGAATGCCATCTTTCTCCCTTCCACGCCCATTCTCCTGAGCCTCCCCTGCCCTGCTCTTGCCTCCTGCCAAGAAGAGATAAAAGGGACAGCTATGTGTGTATTCAGTGCCACCTCACGGCTGCCCCTCCACTAGCAAGCTCCCTGCTAGAGTCCCCTCCCTTCTTCTTCCTAAGATGGCCTCAAGAGCTCAATAAGTAGGAGCTAGTGACACCTGGAGAGGCGGCTGCTGTGGAGCTGGAGAAGGTGTGGTCCAGAGGACCCTGGGCATGAAGGGAGAGCAGGCAGACGCAAAGGAAGAGGATCCCCGATGTGGAGGGACAGTCAGAAAAGAGACCTAAACTGCAGCAGAGAGGGCAGAGACCAGCCAGTGAGAGGCCGATGGAAAGAGACACAGATTGACAGAGACAGAGAGTGACAGAGATAGGTGGAAACACAGCAGAGACGGGCAAGAGGGAGGAAAGAACACAAAAAAGGAGCAAAGAGACAGAAAAGACGGTTGCACTCAAGGGTGGAAGTGGGGGTGCGGCCAGAGAGAGCAAGCGAGTGTGTGTGCACGCTCTGATCTTCAAGGCAAGCTGTCTCTTGTTGAAACGGACTCATGAAAGCAGGCATCAAAATACATTTTTTTTAAAAAAAATCATGATTCCAGGTGCCATGGTGAATGCGTGTAATCCCAAGGGCTTGGGAGGCTGAGGCAGGAGGATCACAAGTTGGAGGTCAGCCTCAACAATTTAATGAGGCCTTAAGAAAATTAGCGAGACCCTGTCTCAAAAATTTAAAGATATTTTTGAAAAAGGGTATGGTTAAGTGCCTCTGGGTTCAACCTCTGGTACCAAAGTTAAAAAAAAAAATGTATTGGTGATGCATTATAATCATGCATCATAGAAGGATTCATTGTGATATATTCATACATGCACATAACAGGATTTGGTCAATTTCACTCCCCAGTACCTCCCTTTCCCTCCCTCCTCCTCCCCAGTCTCCTTCCTCAATTTACACACCTTCTTTTTCTTTTCATGAGGTTCCCCCGGCCTCCTTTTTCCTCTCTAGCCTCCACACATGAGGGAAAACATATGACCCTTGTTGACTTTCCGAGTCTGGCTTATTTCAGTAACATGATGTTTTCCAGTTCCATCCATTTTCTTATAAATGACATCATTTCTCCTTTACGCTGACTAAAACTCCATAGTGTATATAGACTCCATTTTCTTTATCAACTCATCTGTTACAGATACGTAGGCTGATTCCTCATCTTTCAAGATGAACTCCATGCTGATTTCCATGGAGGTATACTAACTTACAATCCCACCAACAGTATACAAATGTTCCTTTCCCCCCTCATCCTCCCCATTTATTATTTGTATATGTATTATCTTCTTTCTTTCTTTTTCTTTTTTTCTTTCTTTGTTTCTTTTTTTTTCTTTTTTTCTTTTTTTTGGTACCAGGAATTGAACTCAGGGGCACTTAACCACTGAGCCACATCTCCAGCCCTTTTTGTGTTTTTATTTAGAGACAGGGTCTTGCTGAGTTGCTCAGGGCCTCACTAAGTTGCTGAGGCTGGCTTTGAACTTGTGATCCTCCTGCCTCAGCCTCTGGAGCACTGGGATGACTGGCCTGCACCTCTGTGCTGGTGCTTGTTATTTGTATTCTTGATGACTGCCATTCTAACTGGAGTGAGATGAAATAGTGGAGTTTTGATTTGCATTTTTCTAATTACTGAAGAGGTGAACATTTTTTTCCATACATTTCTTTGCCATTTGTAGTCTTCTTTTTTTTTGTTGTTGTTGTTGTTAAAATTTTTTAGCTGTAGATGGACACTATATCTTTATGTGGTGCTGAGGGTCGAACCCAGCGCCTCACATATGTGAGGCAAACACTGCACCACTGAGCTGCAGCCCCAGCCCTAAATATTTCTTTTTTTAAGAAACATCTGTTTAGTTCATTTGCCCGTTTATTAATTTTTCTGGCATTAAGATTTTTGCATTATTTATTTATTCTGGATATAACCCCCCCGGTTGGAGCAGCTGGCAAAGATCTTCTCCCATTCTGTGGGCTCTCTCCTCACACTCTAATAATTGTTTCCTCGACTTGTAGAAGCTTTTTAATTGGACGCCTTTCTTGGTATGATTTCCTGAGTCCTAGGCGTCCTATTGGGGAGGTCATTGCTGCACTCTGCTGAATGTCGGCCCTACCTTTTCTTCTAGAAGCTGCAGAGTTTCTGATAGAATTCCTAGGTCTTTGATCCACTTTGAGTTGACGTTTGTGCAGGATGAGAGATAGGACCTGGTTTCATTCTTCTGCATAGGGATATCCAGTTTTCCAAGTATGATTTTTTAAGAAGGCCATCTCTCTTGGGCTGGGGTTGTGGCTCAGGGGTAGAGTGCTCACCTAGCATGTGTGAGACCCTGGGTTCGATCCTCAGCACCACATAAATATAAGTAAATAAAGGTATTGTGTTCATCTACAACTAAAAAATATTTTTTAAAAAAGGATGTCTGTTTCTCTAACATATGTTTTTGATACCTTTGTCAATGATGAAATGAGTGTGTTGGATGGATTTTCCTATGTCTTTTTCCTATTCCAGTGTTTTGTGTGTCTGTTTTTATGCCAGTGCCGTGCTGGCTTTGTTACTATAGCTCTCTAGTATAATTTAAAATCAGTTATTATAATGCTTGTAGCATTGCCCCCCACCCCCCAAATGACTTTGACTATTCTGGGTCTTTTATTCTTCCGTGTGAATTTTAGGACTATTTTAGTTCTACTAAGACTGACATTGGCATTTTAATGGGGATTGTACTGAATCTGCAGATCCCTTTTGGTAAAGTGACCATTTTAAAAACATTAATTCTGCCTATCCAAGAACAAGAGATGTCTATCTTCTAGTGTCTTCTTCAATTTTTTTTTCAGTGTTATAATTTTCACTGCAGAGGGTTTTTTCCCTCCAAATTTGTTCTTTTTAGTTATACATGACAGTAGAATGTATTTTGACATATTATATATCAAAGCAGCGCGGGCTGCTTTGTTCTACCGACCTAACAATATATACATGTAGTATAACGTCCGATTCTTGTGGTTGTACATGATGAGGAGTTACACCAGTCGTGTAATCATAGAAGAACAAAGGAAAGTTCTGTCCCATTCATTCTACTGTCTTTCCTGTTCCCATCCCCCCTTCCCCTCATCCCCCTTTGTCTAATCCAAAATTCTTCTATTCTTCCCTACTCCCCACCCCCCACCTTACTGTGAGTCAGCATCTGCATATCAGAGGGAACATTTAGCCTTTGATTTTGGGGGATTGGCTTATTTCACTTAGTATGATAGTCTGTAGTTCCATCCATTTACCTGCAAATGCCATAATTTCATTTCTCTTTATGGCTAAGTAATATTCCTTTGTGTATATACGCCACATTTTTTTTTCTTTTTCTTTTTTTACAAAAAAAAAATTCTGCCAAAAAACTTGAATTTTATTCTTATGTGAATTTTATTCTATGTAGAGCTTTGAATCTTAGTTGCTTTATTGTAAATATATGTAACATATGTGTGTGCATTTAAATATATGTGTGTATGTATACCTGTATAACTACTGTGTGGCACACTCTATTTTTGATTCTTTTTTTTTATTATTAGTTGTTCAAAACATTACAAAGCTCTTGACATATCATATTTCATACATTTGATTCAAGCAGATTATGCACTCCCATTTTTACCCCGTACACATATTGCAGATTCACATCGGTTCCACATCCACTTTTTTACATACTGCCATACTAGTGTCTGTTGTATTCTGCTGCCCTTCCTATCCTCTACTATCCCCCCTCCCCTCCCCTCCC
>NW_025999982.1:5657674-5658722 GCF_001458135.2 Marmota marmota marmota | reverse complement strand
TGCCCTTCCTACTCCTCTACTATCCCCCTCCCCTCCCTCCCCTCCCTCCCTCTTCTCTCTCTACCCATTCTACTGTAATTCATTTCTCTCTCTTGTTTTTTTCCCCTTTCCTCTCACTTCCTCTTGTATGTAATTTTGTATAACAATGAGGGTCTCCTTCCTTTACCATGCAATTTCCCTTCTCTATTTCCCTCCCCGCTCTCGACCCTGTTTAATGGTGATCTTCTTCTCATGCTCTTCCTCCCTATTCTGTTCTTAGTTGCTCTCTTTATATCAAAGAAGACATTTGGCATTTGTTTTTTAGGGATTGTCTAGCTTCACTTAGCATAATCTGCTCTAGTGCCATCCATTTCCCTGCAAATTCCATGATTTTGTCATTTTTTAGTGCAGAGTAATACTCCATTGTGTATAAATGCCACATTTTTTTTTATCCATTCATCTATTGAAGGGCATCTAGGTTGGTTCCACAGTCTAGCTATTGTGAATTGTGCTGCTATGAACATCGATGTAGCAGTATCCCTATAGTACGCTCTTTTAAGGTCTTCAGGGAATAGTCCAAGAAGGGCAATAGCTGGGTCAAATGGGGGTTCCATCCCCAGCTTTCCCAGGAATCTCCATACTGCTTTCCAAATTGGCCACACCAATTTGCAGTCCCACCAGCAATGTACAAGTGTACCCTTTTCCCCACATCCTCGCCAGCACTTGTTGTTGTTTGACTTCATAATGGCTGCCTATCTTACTGGAGTGAGATGGTATCTTAGGGTGGTTTTGATTTGCATTTCTCTGACTGCTAGAGATGGTGAGCATTTTTTCATGTACTTGTTTCATGTACATGATTGTATGTCCTCCTCTGAGAAGTGTCTGTTCAGGTCCTTGGCCCATTTGTTGATTGGGTTATTTGTTTTCTTATTGTTTAATTTTTTGAGTTCTTTGTATACTCTGGATATTAGGGCTCTATCTGAAGTGTGAGGAGTAAAAATTTGTTCCCAGGATGTAGGCTCCCTATTTACCTCTCTTATTGTTTCTCTTGCTAAGAGAAAACTTTTTA
>NW_025999982.1:5638347-5657105 GCF_001458135.2 Marmota marmota marmota | reverse complement strand
TTGGGATTTTGATTGGCATTGCATTAAACCTATAGAGAACTTTTGGTAATATCGCCATTTTGATGATGTTAGTTCTGCCTATCCATGAACAGGGTATATTTTTCCATCTTCTAAGATCTTCTTCTATTTCTCTCTTTAGGGTTCTGTAGTTTTCACTGTATAAATCTTTCACCTCTTTTGTTAGGTTGATTCCCAAGTATTTTATTTTTTATTACGCCACATTTTTCTTATCCATTCATCTGTCGAAGGGCACCTAGGTTGGTTCCATAGTTGAGCTATTGTGAATTGAGCTTCTCTAAACATTGATTGGAAACATCACTACAGTATGCTGATTTTAAGTCCTTTGGGTAAATACCAAGGAGTGGGATAACTGGGACAAATGGTGGTTCCATTCCAAGTTTTCTGAGGAATTGTAGAGGTTTTTCACCTCTTTGGTTAAATGGATTACTTTTTTTTAAAGGTTATTATGAATGGAATTGTTTTCCTGATTTATTTCCCAACAGATTCATTAATGGTATATAGAAAAGCTATTAATTTTTATATGTTGATTTTTGTATCCTGCTACTTTGCTGAATTTATCAGCTCTATAAATCTCGTGGAGTTTTTTGGCATCATCTAAGTATAGGATCATATCATCTGCAAACTGCTAAGATATCTTTAAAGACGGGGAGATGAGGTGGTCCTTTTCAAGCAAGAGACAGGGATTTGAACTAATCCGTAAGCTCAGGGATGTGTGTGGGGTTCCTGAGGGTTTCCACAGCACCGGCTCTGTCAAGGGAATCTGTGGTGTCTGAGCTAGGAATACCTCCCCTCTGCTGCCTGCTCCAACTCCTGGCTCAGACGTGGCAGACTGGGCCTCCCTAAATTGCCCCCAGGCTGGCCTTGAATTTGTGTTCCTCCTGCCTCAGCCTCCTGAGTCACTGGGATTACAGTCACTGTGCCTGGCTTTATGTCGGGTATTTGTTACAGCAATGATTTACACCCCCCCATCTCCTCCCCACCTGCCGTTCCTCTTGGCGGGGTCAGAGTCCCCTCCAGGCCTTGGTACACGCTGTCCCCTGCTGTCCCCGCTGTCTGAAGCACCTCTGAATCTTTCTCCTCCACTGGCCCAGCTCCCAGGCATCCTGCAAGATTCAACACCAGCCTTCCTTCTCCTGGGAAATCTTGACTGCACCTGGCCCCTCTTTGATAAGATGGACCCCTCCCCCTGTGGGCATCTCAGGACGGGGCGTCCCAGAACATTCCTCTGCTTCCTAGATGAAAGCAGAGGCCGTGGACTCGGAATCCCCAGGTGAATCCCAGCTGCGCTCAGGTAGCTGATTGGAGGCAGAGGGGGTGTTCCAGTTTCCACGCCCCCAGTGTCACCTGAGGGTCATCAGAGCTGAGCCCTCAGCTTGTAGGAAACAGACGGGGAACCAGAGGCTGGGAGGTTAGGCTAAGAAAAGTTTCATAGCAATGAATACGGATGAAGTTCAGCAGGAAAGGCGGGGTCACGGTTGGTGGTAGGGTTGGGGTCATGGTGGTGATGAGGCGTGGTCATGGTTGGTGGTGGACAGGGTCCTGGTTGGTGGTGGGGCTCTGAGCTGGGAGGAAGAAAGTTGTGCTGAGAAAACTCTAGATCATTAAGACAGGGATTTGGCAAGAAGGTCAGGGAGGGCAGCTCCTGCCCACGCTGCTCTCAGGGAGTCAGTGGACATGACTCAGGGCACAGTCTATCTGGGAGGCCAGTGTGAAAGTCCTAATCCCAGGAAAGCGAATCTGCCACAGAGAGATTTTTATCCAATTTGCCACCATCGCCCTCCCGGGGCTTTGAGTGCTGCCAAGGCAGAGGCAAAGAGAAAGCCGGTCCCCCTGGAGATGACCTCTCCCAGACTCGGCTGCGCTTCTTTTCTGAGGAGGACACGGGCGTCTGTGCCACCGCATCCTCTTGGGGGGACTCGGGCGTGGGCGGCCAGGGACAGGGCAGAGGCATTGAGGAGAGGGAGCAGAGGTCAGAGAAGAGAGCAGGGGTTGAGGGAGCCTGGGGAGAAGACGGAAGTTTCATGAAAAAGTGTGGAAATGCAGGAGCCTCCTCCTCCACCCCCCACCCTCAGAAGCAGCGCAAGTCAGGCACACTGACAGAGCCTGTCCACTGAGCGCTTAACCACTGAGCCATGTCCTTAGCCCTTTTTTGTATTTTACTTTATTTAGAGACAGGGTCTCGCTGAGTTGTTGAGGCTGGCTTTGAACTCGAGATCCTCCTGTCTCAGCCTCCGGAGCCGCTGGGATTACCAGAGTGCCCCACCGTGCCCAGTTTCTTAAGTCCAGTGTGGTGTTGGTCCTCACGTCAGTCCCTAGAGGACCACACAACTAAGCAAGATCTGTGAACCACCACACAGCCTGTTGGCACCCACTGACGCGGAGACAGTACCTGGCACTTGGAAAGAAGGCCCCAGTCTGCCCTGGACCTGAAGGCCAGCAGGACCACATTCAGCCTCCATGGATGCCAGGGCAACTTGGAAGACTGTGGGTCGGAGATCTGAATGGGAGGAAATGGGCAGAGAATAGACTCACTCCCGACCGTGGGGCACAGACAGGAAGTAAGGCAGGGGCTGCACAGGGATGGGAAAAGGACCAGACAGTGCCTGCCGCTGTAACAAGTGAGCCCTCCATTGCAGTGGCTGAACCTACAAAAGTTCATTTCTTGCTCAGTCGTAGACCAAAGCCGGTGTTGCTCTGAGGACAGCTTTCTGTGTGGCTGTTTAGGGCCCAGGCTCCTCTCCCTCGTGTTCTGTCCCCTTCAAGAACTCCAGCTCCTCTCTGTGCTGCCAGCAGGCAGGGAAGGACACCAATTTTGGTCCTTTCTGCCTGGAAGTAACATACCACACCTTGCACACCTTCCCTTGGTGAGAACTAGAAATGTGACCTCCCCTAGACATAGGGGGTCTGAAAAATGGGGCAGCTACTTCTTAGCCGTAAACGCCATGCCACAGAAAGGGGTCCTGAGTTCACAGTGCGCTGGTGGCCAGCTCTGCCTCCATGACCAGCGTGCACTGGCCGTCTATTCTGAACCAGGCCTCCCATGGAATGTGAGTTATTTTGGTCTTTATGACAACCACTGGAGCTGAAAACGACTAGACCCACTTTGTACACAAGAAACAGAAGCTCAGAGCTGTTAAGGGACTCAGCTCGAGGTGGAGAAGCCTGGACTTGAACTTGCCTGCCAGGTTCTTGCATGCCAAGGCCCACGGCGTCCCCTTGTCCCAGCCCATCGGTTTATTTCTCAGAAAATGGCCCAGAGATGGAGACAGAAAGGAGGAAGTACAGGGCATGGTGGTGCATAACTATAATCCTAGCAGCTGAAGCAGGAGGATCGTGAGTTCAAAGCCAGCCTCAGAAACAGCAAGGCGCTAAGCAACTCAGTGAGACCCTGTCTCTAAATAACATACAAAATAGGGCTGGGGTGTGGCTCAGTGGTGACCTTGAGTTCAATCCCTGATACCAACAGAGAGAGGAGAGAGAGAGAGAATGAATCAGAGGTCCCACAGAGGGCTGGCCAGCAAGTAGCCAAGCTTGAGATGAGAGCTAGAAGGAGGACCCAGGAACCCACAGGCCCTGGGAGGGAGGTCCCTCCCTCGCCCTCCCACCTCCTCCTGCAGGATGGGCTGTTCTCACAGAGAGGGCCCAGGCTCCTCCCCTGTGGCACTCTGCTGGCTCTGGGGCCAGCCCAGGGTCCTGTCCTCTGTGGTCTTCCCTGCTTGGCCTGACTTCTCTGTGGGAAGAACCTGGCTCTCCGCGGCCCAGCAGCCCTGGGTTCAAATGCTGCCCTGGCTTTACTAGCAACAGAACCTGAGCCACCGAAGGGCTCGGGGAGTGGGTGGTAGCTGGATGAAAGCTCTTTGGAAACACAAGTGAGAGATGGTTCCAGATGGTTCCAGATGGTTCCAGATGGTTCCAGGTGCCTGCTCTGAAGGGCAAGACGGGAGCAGCCCTGCTCAGCTGGGGAGCTGGGGCTGCAGGGAGGGAGGGACGGAAATCAGACTTTTCAAGGCCCCCAGTTGCCCGAGGCGGAGCCGCTTTCCAGACAGGGGGGCTGCGTGGGAAATGAAAAGGGAATAGGGTGTAAATGTTTCCCTTCCCCTGTCGCTGTCCTTGGGAGGCTTTAATGAGGGGCCATGTATCACCTGTCCCCTCGCCCCAGCAGATGACAAAGGGTGACGCCCCCTGCCCCCGCCAGGCCCCAGCACAGCCCTCGGGTGAAGGGCTTGTAAATTGTTATGGCTCAGTGAAGAGCTTGCCCTTAAATGTCACTCACCGGGAATTAAGGGGAAGACGGGCAGGGGGACCTGCCACTGGCACAGCTCAAAGCGGGGCTGGCAGCGGGGTCGGGCTCCTGGGGAGGGCAGTCGGTACAGACACGGGGTCCGGAAAGTGCCCCCTGTCCCCTGAGTGATCATTATCTCCAGTAATTGTCCCTGCTCCTGGGGAGAGGGCCAAAGGACCCCCTGAGGAACTGGCATTAGAGAGGACTGGCTGGACGACAGAGCTGGGTGGGTGGCAGGCTGGGGTCCCAGCCTCTCGTCCCCTCCCTGTGGGACTCTCTCCTGCAGCCACCGGCACAGGTGGGTGGACAGGGTGAGCAGGAACCTTAATGGGCCAGCCTCCCTCCAGCCTGCTTCCCCAGGCCAGGGCTCAAGGGGAGGTTGGCTTCCTCTCCCCTGGAGACCTCCCTACAAGCAGGTAAGGCTCCAGGCTCTCCCAGGAGGCAGGTGAGCTTCCAGGGCCCCGGGTGGCCTCCCCTCCTTCCTGGCCAGCCTCCCTCCTCCCCTGCCAGCCTCCCTCCTCCCCACACCGTGACCTTTTCTTATTGTAAAATAAATCTCACGTCCAGAAAAGGTTATGAAACAAATGTTCCATTAACAAATTATTTTAAAGCAAACACCAGGGTGAACACCTCTGCAGTCAAGGGCTGGAACGTGCTCGAACCCGGCAGCCCAGGGCCACATCCCTAGGGGACACCCCCTCCCCTGTGGCTGCGGCCACGCCTCCTGCTCTCCCTGTGTGGTCATCTGCTCCTGCCCCCCAATCGCTCAGTTCCCCCAAGTTTTTGAACTTTAGAGGAATAGGAGCAGGTGTCATATGTTCTTTCCTGGGACCGGCGACCTGGCCGTGTTTGGGGGACCCATGCGTAGGGTTGGCACAGTCACAGTCCGTTCATTCTCAGCATCCTGGGGACTCGTCCCTGTCTGTATGCTGTGGCCCCATCGTCCTTCTCCCCAGCCCTCATACCACCAGCTACAGCAACCTAGAGCTGCAGGCCACCTGCAGGATAGGGATGTGTCTGGTCCTTCTTACCAGGAAGTTCCCCTGAGGTCTAACCTCCATCCCCCACACTGCTGGATTGCTGTCTCTGGTGAAGGTGGGAGAAGAAGGAATATAAAAATAATACCCCACTGCACTGGGTACTCTCAATGCAGGAAGCACGTCCTAATAAACTAATTGAGTGAGATGGTTATGATCATCCTGTTCTCAGTGTTTCACATCTCTAACTCCTTCCGTCCGCACACCCACCCCTGAAGCAAGTCCTCTTATGGCCCCCATTTCATAGGCCCGGCAACTGAGAAGTTAAGACACTTGTTCAATACAGGGCTGCCAGATAAAATCCAGAATGAGCAACTGAATTTGAATTTCAGATAAGCAAGCAATTTTTGAAAGTATGAATATATCCCAAATGTGGCATATTAAATTCAAATGGGCATCGTGTGTTTTTAATTTCCTATTCACAGCAACCCCGGTCCAAGGTCGCGTGGCATGTCACCGCAGAGTCCAGAGTGGAACCCCAGCCCCACTCCGCAGCCTGTGCCACTAGCCGCTGCCCTCCTGCTACCGCGGGACCTGCGCTGAGGTCCTGGCAGCCGAGGAGACAGCAGATGGATTGGGGACTGTTTAGTAAATCAAACCAGCAAGGCGAGGAGACACATTTTATATGGAAACTGAAGGAAAGGGAGGAAGTTAGGAAGGAAGCTCAGGCTGGGAGTCGGGGCACAGGCCGGTCCTCCCAGCAACTTGGGAGGCTGAGGCAGGAGGATCCCAAGTTCAAAGCCAGCCTCCTCAACTGGGCGAGATCCTGCCTCCAAATAAAAAATAAAAAGGGCTGGGGGTGCAGCTCTGTGGTAAAGCAGCTCTGGGTTCAATCCCCAGTACCAAAAAAAAAAAAAAAAGAAAGAAAGAAAAGATCCAGGCTTCAGTAGATAAGATCAGGCGAGGAGCCTCCTGGTTGGGGATCACTCAGCTCAGTGGAGGCCATAGCTCCCCACCTGTCACCGAGGTGCTTGCTCAGCCCTGCCTGCTCTCCCAAGACCCCAATATACAGCCTCAAAACCCACAAACAAGCCACCTCATCCAACATCCAGGACTTCCCCTACCTGCCCTGGGACCTCCGCCCAGCCCTCTGCCCGGGCTCCCGGCCCATTGGGACCCAGCTCCAGGCTTCCCAACAGCAAAAACTGCAAAAACACAAAACAACAAAAAATGAACCGGATGGTGTCAGAGGCTGCGAATATGGATGCTGCTTTTATTTTGCAGAGAATAACGCATTTAATTACTTCTTGGAGGGGGTGCTGCTTGGCAGACAGCAGAGGCTGTTCTAATAATAGCACCTTGCACCGGGGGCCTCACGGGGAGGGAACCATGAAAGGGGCTCATTGCTGTTCCCAACAACTTGAAAGCTCCTGCGAATACGCGCGCCTCCTTCCTCAAGGGGCAGAGGGAACTGTGCAGAAAATGCTGTGGGTTCTCACTTTTAACTTGCTGTTTTGATCCTCTGCAGCCACGAGGATGCAGGACCCCAGAGAGATGGGGGGTGCGTCGTCTGGTGGAAGCGGAGGGTGGAGGGGGCCCCTCTCCTCCCTTCTCCTGCCCTTCCCAACCGGTGGGACCCGAGGGAGCCCTTCAGGAGATGCCTGCCTGGGCTGGCAGGGCTGGGCAGAGCCCCTGGGTGACCAGATAGGAAAAGGATTGAGGTCCTGACCTCTGGCCCCAGATAACCTGACCTTGGCCAGCCTGAGACTCAGTGTTACACAAAGAGTGTTGAACAGCGAAGTCGGGCCAGTAATGCTCCGTGTCTGGGCCGTGGTCCTGCTCACGGGAGCTGGGCAAGTTCTTTCACTGGCCCGGCCTCGGGTTCCTCATCTGTGAAGTGGGCTCCTACCGAAGCCTGCTGCAGAGGCAGGTGGTGAGGGAGTGATGGATCTATTTACATAAATGAACAGCGTCTGACAGGAGGGAGAGAGAGCTGGGTAAATTCAGCCCTAACGACAATAATAATTGTTATCCATTTCTGAGAGATAACAGGTTTGGACCAGATCAGTGCCCAAGGAGGTAAGTGTGTGCAGCCACCTGGGTGAGACTGTGGGGAGTGGAGTGGCCCAGAGGCGACAGCCCACGCAGACAAGTTCAAGTGTAAGTTAAGACACAGCAAGCAGGGTGTGGTGGGGCACGCCTGTAATACCAGCAGCTATGGAGGCTGAGGCAGGAGGATCACAGGTTCAAGGCCAGCCTCAGCAACTTAGTGAGTCTGTAAGCAACCTAGTGAGACCCTGTCTCAAAATAAAAAATAAAAAGGGCCGGAGATCAGTGGTCAAGTGCCCTGGAGTCCACTCCCTGGCATCAAAAAAAAAAAAAAAGACACTGCCAGCAAAGTGGGTCCACAGGCCACTTGCAGCTCTGGGACCACCAGTTTCAGCTGGCAGAGATTTACGGTCCCTCCTGCCATTAAACATCTCTGGTTTAAATTCAAGCTCCACCACTCAAATACAGACCAGACACCTGGAAGCCCCTCGAGTCTCACCAAGGCCTTCACCCATTTTTCAAATGGAGAACTGAGAGCCAGAGAGGAGAAGTGGCTTGTGAATGGGTTTGGGCTGGGACTCCAACCCTGGCTGTCACTGTCTGTCACCCGTGCAAGGCACCGTCCATACATTCTGCGGGCCTGCTCGCTGTGTGCTCTTGAGGAAGTCACTGTACCTCTCCAGGTTTGGTTTTGCCTTCCCTGTAGAATGAAGGGCTGGGACCGATGCAGCCCAGTGTGGTGTGGGTATGAGCTTAGACAGCAGAGAGGACGGCCAGGTGTGTGGCGCACACCTGCAATCCCAGTAATTTGGGAGGCTGAGGCAGGAGGATCCCAAGTTCGAGGGCAGCCTCAGTAACCAAGGCAGGCTCTAAGCAACTTAGTGAGACTCTGACCCAAAATATAAAGTAAAAAGGGGGCTGTGGGAGCTGGGGTTGTGGCTCAGTGGTAGAGCACTCGCCTAGCATGCACGAGGCACTGGGTTCCATCCTCAGCACCACATAAATGTAAAATAAAGATATTGTGTCCACCTACAACTAAAAAATAAATATATTTTTTAAAAAAGTAAAAAGGGCTGGGGATGTGGCTCAGTGGTAAAGTACCTCTGGGTTCAATCCCCAGCACCAGAAAGGAGGAGGAGGAGGAGGAGACGAAGATGGCCGAGAAGGCTAGAATCAAATCCCAAATCCCAGCTATGTGATCTGGGTAACTTCAGCCCCTGGACTTCGCCCACCTGTCCCCTCCTGCCACCACCCTCACACAAAACCCTCTGTAGGGTTCGCTATGGAGACAGCATTTACAACCACCCTGAGAGGGGAGTCCAATTTTTTTTTTTTTGTGGAGGAAGGGGTGGAGGGGTCCTAGGGATTGAACCCAGAGGTTTACCACCTGAACTACAGCCCCAGTTCTTTTAGTTATTATTACTTTTTAAATTTTTGAGACAGAGTCTCACTAAGTTGTTTAGGGCCTCACTAAGGTACTGAGACTGATCCTCCTGCTTCAGCCTCCCAAGTCATTGGGATTACAGGCGAGCACCACCACTCCCAGCCCCAATCCTTTTGTAATTTTGAGACAGGGTCTTGCTAAATTGTAGAGACTAGCCTCAAACTCATGATCCTCCTGCCTCAGCCTCCTGAGTCCCTGGGAATCTAGGTATATGCCACGGTGCCTAACATGACAACTATCACGATCCCTAACTTAGAGATAAGACAACGGAGACCCACAGAGGTTGAGTAACGAGCCAAGGTCCTGCCCCTCTTACGGTCATCTCTGGATAGGAGTCATTGTCCAGTGCAGCCCAGCGCCAGGCATGCATTGGGCTGAGCACTCTGGAAGCATCTGCCCCACGTGCCACCACGCCACCCCTGGGCATCAGTACCGTCCAGGACTGCATCCTCGCAGCCAGCGCTCCCAGGAGCTGAGAGACCTTTTTCGGGCCCTATGGCTGTGGAATTAATAATGTGCTATAACCGAGGATTGGAAAGGAGACCAGGGGACTCGGTTCCTGGAGTGGAACTATGAATAGAGAAAGAGCCGCTCAGCTCTGCTATCGAGCACGGGAACGAGGCCCAGGCCTCCTCTTAGATGCCGGGCAAACACCGGGCAGGGCCTCCCTAACCAGCTCAATGCATCTGCCGTTGGCCGTAAAGAGGGGCTTAGTGGCACTCGGGTGCCGCGAGGACCAAGGAGCACGGAAACAGCTCCTCTGGAGGGACAAGGAGGAGGCTTACTGCCTTCAGCAAGGAGGGCCGGGCCGAGCCAGCCTCTCCCCTAGGCGGAGGCTGAGCCCACCCTGGCAGCCGGGGAGGCCACTCCACAGCCTCTGGGTGCAGGAGGGAGAGGCCAGGCTCCACAGGCAGACATGCTTCCTGCCCTCTGATGTCCTGCGTCTCGGCCGCCCAGGCCGACTGCTCACCTCCCTGTCTGCACCAACTGATGGCCCCAGGTCCACTGCAGCTCTGGCCTGTCCTTCCTGGGCCCCGTGCCAACGTCTGTCCAGTGGGAATGATACCAAGAGCAGCCACCTCATGGGGTTGGCGCAGGGATCACAGAGGCCTCGTCAAGTGTCCAGCCAGTGAGACTCAAGGACCAGGCGCAGGCACCTGAGGAGGAAATCCCTAAGGGTACGTGATGGGGGTCAGGGCCCCGCCTCAGAGCTGTAGGCTTTCAGAAAAAAATCTGCACTGTGTGGACTGGCTCAATACGAGGGCAGATGTGGAGGAGGTCAGTGCTAGGCCCAAAGGCTCTGGTTCTGGAGCTAGGGGCTGTGTGACCTTAGGCAAGTGACTTAGCCTCTCTGAACCTGTAGCAAGACCAAGATGACAACTGTCTCACCACACCCTCTGTGGTGCTTCAGATGGGGACTGGGTGCCTAGCCAGGGAGCTGCCTGAGGAGGGCCGGCCACTCCTCCTGGCCCAACCTGAAGCCTACAGAACTCCCTTCCCTAAGAATGGAGCAGGAGCAGCCCCGTCCCGAGGAGGAGAGGCAGTGAGTTCCTTCCTTCCCAAGGACACACCAGTCAAGCCACACAGAGGCAAGACCTGCTTCCCTGATTCCATCTGTCAGAGCCACGGTGGCCTCGCGCCTGAACCAGCCTCTGGCGCACTTTCAGGGAGGGGCAGAACAGTGAGCAGGGGAAGGGGCTCTGCAGCCAGTGGGTTCAACCTCCAGTGCTCTGCAACCTTGGATATGCCACTTAGCCTCTCTGTGCCTCTGTTTCCTCAACTAGAAAATGGATCTGATAATGGAAGCCAGCTTCTAGTGCTGCTGTTAGGATTCAGTGATCTCTTAGGTAAGGGTGTCAAGTGACCCTCGCCATCAGCAACGGGTAAATGCTCCATTGTCCCTGCGGCTGCTGGACCTGCCTGCTCGGGCCCTGGGGGTGGGGTCTAGAGATAAAAGGGAAAGAGGTGGCCTCCAGGGCCAAGGGGTCACTGGGGATGGGGGAACCTGGTGTTTAACGGGTCAAGAGTAGAAGGGCTGTGTGGTGGTGGGGGACAGGGGCTCCCTGAGGGGCAGCAGCAGTGGCCCGTGGGTTGCCGGGGGGCTCCCCTCCCTTTCTGCCCCACCCCCCGGGGACAGAGCAACATGGAGAGAAGTCACCTGCCTTGTCAGGCTGCGTCTTCCCACGGGGGCTGCCACTGGCCATTGCTTAGGGCCCCCACCATGGTGGATGGGTGGCTAGGACTGCCCGCGGGCCTGTGGTCACTGCTCTAAAGGACACAGCCTCGTCTCCCTCGGGCTGGGCTTCCCAGGTGACCACCCTTATCGCCTGCGACTAGACTTTGGCTTCGCGGGTGCTCTAGGTGGGGACGGACACTTGCTCTGTTTAATGCGCCAGGTGGATGGGCAGCATGGTGCAGCATCGAGTTCTGCATGGAAACGGAAGGTTCTGGAGGGCACGGTGGCAGCGTGTGAGGAAGGCAGCCTGCCGGGGCCTGCTCCCAGCTCCTTCCCACACCCGTGCCTGGCCTGGCCAGCCGGCTCCCCAGCGCCCAGGCCCCTCCGTGGCCCCCGAGGGACCCTCCAGGCTGAGGAGCCAGAACACCCATCTCTGCCCAGAGCCGCAGGATGCTGGGGCTTGAGTCAGGCCTGGCCCCAAACTCCCAAGCCAAATATTCCCAGCCCTCACTTTGCCCACCTCCTTCTCTCCAAATCCTCCCGAGCTGCTGTGTCCCCAGCCCAGCCACATCCTGCAGACTTCTCTGATCCCCTGTTCACCCAAGCGTGGGTCTTGCCTCCCGCCCCCAACCTCAGGACCTACCGTTGGCCTCACCAGCAGCCGTGCCTGGCAGCACCCCTAGAGTCTAGCTCCGTTGGCTGGGGCAGGGGGATGTTGAGTCTTCTCGATCCCCGGGTAGAGCTAACCTGCAGCCAAAGATGAGAACCAAGAACCAGGCTTTGCCTCTAAATCCTAGGGCCCAGCACTGGGCGTGGCTTATAACAGGTGCTCCATAAAGGTTTGTTAATTGATGACTACCTGACGGCTGGGCTGGCCCACATTCCAGAAGTGCATGAGACTGACATGAGCTGTTCTTCCTCCCGGGAGGTGAGGCAGTGACCAAATTCATCTCTGTTGACTGACACATCGGGTTCAAATTTTGCCCTCTCCTAGGCCTTGGGCAAGTTGAACCTCAGTTTCTGTAAACGAGGTCCCTACGTCTCCTACCCTACAGTTGCTTTGAGGAAGGACAGCATTTCCGTAAGGGCTCAGCTCTGCTACGTGCTGACCTGGATCCTAGCAGGGCACAGATGGTCCCTTCAAACCACAGGGTTTCCACCAAAGGGTTGTTTGCAGAGAGACGAGCAGAAGTGGGAAAAATCACCATGGATGGTAGGAAGCCCGGGTGGCCCCCTGGGGAGCTACCACCCCTGCGCCTGGAGGGGAAGGGGAGGGAACAGTCGCAGGAACCAGAGGCAGAGCCCGGCTGTGGGAGAAGGACCAGTCCTACCTCCATCTCTCTCCCTTCCTCCCGGTTCCTCCTGGCGCCTGGCTTGGGGCCAGGGGATGTGCTCCACAGAGGCCAGCCTCCCTGGAGGCACAGCCCAGGGAGGAGGAGCGCAGAGAGGAGCCGACTGCAGAGTCCCGACACCCCACACTCTGGCCAACGTGGACTGAATAGCGTCACTACTGCAGCTCCTGTGGCCCGCATGGCCCCCAGGTGGTGTCTGATCTTCACACTGGACTGTGTCACCCGCCCACCCGGGGTCTCCCTAGCACAGCAGACAGCCCAGGGGCAGGTCCATGGAGCCCCGTCCGCTGGTGCCCCGTGCACACTGCAGGGAGGAGAGACGGTGCCATGGTGCGACACCCGGTGATCAGCCACGCAGTGAGTGTGTGTGACAAGCCATCAGAAGGGCTTTGCTACAGCGAGCTTCATTAAAATGGAAACACATCGCTGGAGTATGCAGATGGGGCCACTTTATTACTTTTTAATTTGTTTACAGAAAGCCCTTGTTTGGTGTACACCATCTTTGCAAATAGTAACAAATGGGCATGTTTGTCGCCGCCAAAGCGGGGGCGTCCCTGGATAAATAGGTGGCAACCGTGTTTGTTGGAACGCTGCGCCTGGTTCTCCTAATAGAATCTGACGCGTTGGAAACCGTGCAGGGGGCTGGAGGGAGGGAGCCACAGAGGTGCGGTGAGGTTCTCTGTCCCTCTCCACACTCAGCGACCCGGGCCTCATCGTCCCACTCCATGACCTCGCGGTTTCTCTGCTTTTCCTGCCAGTTTTCACGCAGAACCTGCAACCTCCCTGGCCCACCAGCTTCTTGGCTCCCCAGGGCAGCCCCCGGCCCTAAAATAAGGTAAACCCCCACAGATGGCCAAGTGCACTGTGACAATGGGTCAAACTGAATGACTATGACTCAGCGGAGTGTGATTGTTCAGGTGACAATTCAAACCCCCAACAGCGATGACATTCACAGATGGGTCAGGAGCCTCCGGTCTCAGGTCCTTCCTGATCAGCCTCTCTGAGCCTCAGTCTCCTCATCTGTAAAGTGGGAATAATGAAGATCCCTGGGCCTGGGGATGTAGCTCACGGGAGAGCACACGCCCCCCCCTCCCCGGTTCCATCCAGCACCGAAAGATCAATAAGTCATTAACTATAATGACACCCTCATCCTGGGGTTTCCGTGGGGATTGGATTCTTTGTAATTAGCACGTGGCCCCAGCCAGTGTCACTGGTTGTCAACTCACATGGTGACGACTGTGGCAGTGGCAGTGTCTCCACTGCAGAGACAGCTCTGTGATCTTACAGAGAGTCACTGGTCCAGCAGGATCTGTCCTGTCCTGCCCCGTCGACCCCCGTCCCTGCCCCTGTCTGCCATCCCCCCCACCATGGTACTCACTGCCATCTCAACGCCACCCCCAACCTCACGGGGCCCCTCGAGGGCAGGGACCACCTCGGCCACCTGGCCGTCTCTCCGGAGCCCAGGACAGCCTTTGGCTGGGTCCCCATAATACTTATCAAATGAAGGAACATCCAGGTCCCCAGAGCCCAGGTGTGTGAACCGGGTGTGAGGACATGCTCTGGGAATCCAGGCGGTTGTCTCCGCGGCAGTGTCAAGTCAGACCCGTGTCACGTTCAGGCCGCTGCGTGTTCTGTTTGTGCACAACCAGCCTCTCAGGCCCTGGCCCTGGGGAGGGTCCATCACTAGGTGTTTGTTTTAACACTTAGAATGAAACAAGGCCAGAGAAGGACAGCGACAGGACACTGCCCTCTAATCCTGGGGGAGCCCAGGCCCAGCACCGTCCCCTGGGGTCCCGGGCTCAGGTCACTTGTCCTGCGATGGATGCCCAGGTGCAGAGCCTCCATGGGGAGTTCCAGGTGACTCTGCAGCCCCTGGTGTCCCCTCATGAGAAGGGGAAGCCACCCTCCCTTTGGTGTGACTCCCCCATTTCATAGACGTGGATGCCCAGGGGAGAGGCGCACAGGGGGCTCCTAAGCCTTCCACCGGCCTCCAGGGCTCTGTTTCACACCCCACTGCCTCGTCAGGAAGGGACATTAACAACCCTGCTGACTGGAGCAGGAAACCAGATCTGTGCATTTCAAATAAATCTCCAACTACAAGAGAAGCAAACCAAACAGCAAGGGCCTGTCCGTCATCGAGGGTGCTCCATTAACCAGAAACGCGCCGCCCCTCGCTAACCAGGAGTGCACCTTGAAGGTCACCCCTCGGTGAGCCCACGGGATTTCAGACATTATATGTCTCTCTAATTGATCACTCTAGCAAAGACCTGTGGCTGGCATGGTGAAAACAGAGACCCTGCCTTTTTCTTTCTTTTTTTTTCGGGGGGGGGGACTGGGGATTGAACCCAGGGGGCGCTTAACCACTGAGCCACATCCCCAGCCTTTTTAAATATTTTATTTAGAGACAGGGTCTCACTGAGTTGCTTTTAGGGCCTTGCTAAGTTCCTGAGGCTGGCTTTGAACCCGCGATCCTCCTGCCTCAGCCTCCAGAGCCACTGGGATCACAGGCCAGCACCACCATGCCCGGCTAGAGCCCACCTTTGCTGAGAAGCTGCCCAGGAATTGTGCTTAAGTTGTGGTCCAGCTAACAGTACTCAGTGGTCACCGCATTTGCATGGACCAGGCGCCAGACACTGGTCTAAGCCCTTCAAGTCACCATGGTCTTGTGATGTATTATTCTAACTTTACAGATGGGGAAACTGAGGCACGGGAAAGTGAAGGAACAGGCCCCTGGTCACATGGCTGGTGCAGGGTGGAGCCGGGAATCAAAGGCAGGAAGTCAGATTCCCACACTCCACACTTTTCCCTCCTGTTGACTCACCAAGTGGGGGAAAAAGTCTCAGGACAGTTTAAAGCAGAAAGATCCAGAGTATTGGTAGCAATCGATTTTATTGCTAAAGTTTTAAGTCTCAAAGACCACTGCTGGTGGTGAAAGATCACAGCTACCCCCATTGGGTGTGAAACAGCATCATCAGCAAAAAAGGTTGGTGGGGTACAGTGCATCACTTGGACTGGTGGCCATGAGGGAGAGTGTATTTGGGTCACAATTATAAAACACTGTGTCCCTCCTGGTCACTCATTTTACATAGAAAATACCTGAAGCCCAGAGAAGCTAGGTGATTTGCCAGAGGTCACACAGCACGTTATCAGGCAACCTAACCTACTCAATTCAGTAAATGTTCAATAGGACATCCACCAAGACACTGAAGTAGGTTCTTTGCCCTAGACGTCAGAGAGGAAGCCAACCACGGGGCTGAACCAGCTCCTCCCACAGCTCCAGTCACAGTCCAGGGCTATTTTCTCCCTAAGTGCAGCTGCTGCTGTGGGATAGTCACTTAAAGGTCTTAGCCCCTGGTTCTCCTCAGGAGAGGAAAAAGGAAAGGCCAGTCGCCTACGGATCCTTTTGTTTGGGGGGCCAATGAATCTCTTTCACCTCTTAGAAACTTCCAAATAATCCTCTCCCTTCCAGTAATTCTAGGAAAAGGAAAATCGACTCCCACCTGCCTCCCCTACCACCATTTAAGCTAATGGCTCAGGGAGGAGGCCGGGGTGGCTTCTTTGTGTGCCCACCCCCTCCTCCTCACAGGCCCCAATAATGACCCTGGCAGTGATGTCACGGGACAGGGTGGGGAGGAAGTCACGGCCCTGCAGGACAGATCTCCAGCCAGGTGACCAGGAGAGGGGGGGCGTGGAGGAAGGGGCAGGAGCCCCCCAAGGGTCTGCGTTGGAGGCTTTCAGGGAGGCGACAGCGGCTTATTACAGCTAATTTCCTTCCCCTTGCTGCAACTGGAAATCCACAGGGTTTTCACAGCATATTTGTGTATCTGGCACTCTCGGCTCACCTCCCCTTGGGGACCATAAGAGATGCCGAGGAGAGAAACAACACGGTCCTCCATAATTTCAAAGTCAGTTTCAGAGTTAATAATAAATTAAGAGCTGGGGGCGGGGAGGGGGAGGGCTGTGTGCGGAGGGAGTCCTCCAGGAACACCTTCTGGGAGTCAGGAGACAGAAGGCCTTGGGGTGCTGCCCGAGGTAGAGGCCTTCCCCGGGGCCCATCTGTGGTCCCAAGCCTGCGGGGGCCACCCCCAGGATGGCCAGGGACGCGCGGGGAGAACTGAAGAGCCTCATCCCTCTTGCACCTCTGTCTCCCAGTCAGGGCAGGAGGGGACACCAGGGCAGGACACCAGGTCCCCCGCGGGGCACCCAGACCCTGCACACTCTGAGGAAGGGCAGGATGGCTGCTTCAGAGAGACCTGGAAGACGCCTCTCCCTGGAAGAGTGGGCAGAACCCCTTCCCTCTGAAGAGGTTTCCTGACTGGCAGCCATGCCCGTTGGAACCCAGCAGGCCCAAGGTCTGTGTGATGTGCTACTCTCCCCAGGCTCCGAGACTGGGGGCGCCCTGAGGGCTCTAAAGCCCAGTCGGTTCCTGTCAGAGCCAAGATCAGGAGAGAACTCAGAAGCAGCCGAGTGAGGAACCCGGGGCAGATTTAGCCCAAGACGACGGTGGCATGTAGACAAGAGGGCTGCCCTGGAACCCCCAAAGGGACCCACCCCTGTGTCCTGCTCCCAAGAAGAAGAGCCAGGATTCATGAGAGAGGATCCAGGAGACCCGACTCTGGTTCTGGACGATGATGAACTTGCCCAGGGAGGGTCAGTGAGGGGTGGGGAGAAGGGAGCTTCTGCCGAGGGGCCCAAGGCCCAAGGTGGCCACTGAACGGGGATGGCCACCGAGATCCTTTCCCAGCCCAAGGGTCGGTGAGTAACGGGTAGATGCTCCGTCTCGGCCACTCCCCACCTGGGCTACCTTCCTGATAAGCACAGGGAGGGAGCAGGTGCCAGGAACAGAGGCAGCCAGGGAGCCACCAAGCAAACCATCAGGCCAACAGCCACAGACAGAGGAGGAGCAGGTGGACGGTGCGGCTCTGCCTCCCGCCCACCACGGTGGACACAGCCCCCTGGTCGGCCAGCTGAACCAAGTAGGAAAGTCCATCTTCTTGTGGACCAGCATGGACCAGCGTGGTGTTCTGTCCTGAGCGCTGCAGGACAGCCAGGCCCAGCTGGCTCTGTGCACTGCAGGGGACCCGCTTGTTCTTCCCCAGGGAACAGGCAGGGTGACAGGACCACAGTCACACTGCCCATAAAGGGCGGGGCGGGGCAGGGCAAAGACTCAGACTCCTCCCTGTCCTCGGCCGCCCCAGGGCACCATCTGCCCCTATGGCAACCTCCTGAATAACGTCTCAGACAAGTCCCCAGGAGGACAGAGGTGACATGTCTGTTCTTTGCCAGCCCAGGAAGAGCGGGCAGAAGGAGCTCCTGACATTTCTGGGATACCAGGGAATGTGTCACTCTGGTCTCCATGTCTGCTGTCCCCACCATTCTGTCCTCAACCACTGGGAAGCGCCAGGCAGCTCTCAGCCCCCCCCTTCCTGTGCCCTTCCCCACTGTGAACCCCCCCGGCACAGCACGGAGGTGTGAGGCTACTCCTGATGGATGGGCTGGTGAACTCCTCTCCTGGAAGGCTTCGAGGCTCCTGTGGCCCCTCCAAGGACAATTTACATTTTTAAGACACACTAAAGAGAAGGCTTCATCCAGAATCCAGACCCCCTGCATTGAAAATGTTTAGGGGTGATAGGGACACGAGGGTGGAGTGTCAGAGATGCCCCCCAGGCGCCTCCCTGCTCCCTGATAGAAAAGGAGGGCTGGGTTGGGTATAAGAAAAGTGGGGCCCTGAATATGGTGCACATTGCTGAAGAGTTAGGGGCAGTTTAGGATTGTCCCCAGCCAGGTGTGTCCTGCAGGGATCAATCACCTCTCCCTATTTGATAGAAAGTTCTGGAGAACAAGAACTAGCGCTGGAGGAATCCACTTTTAGGCACAGCCACCCAGGTCACCCTCCTTCACCCACCAAAACAGCCCCATCTCCGGGAGCCCCCTCCTCAGGCTCTCTACCTCACATTGTCTGGTAGCCAGAGACTGAATGCAGTGACCTCTAAGAAATTTCTAGCTGGATCAACCCAAGGAGCAGGAGACACAGGGTGGATTCCCCAGCAGGGATTCTAGGAATACCAACCAAAGCACACCAGCTATCGCATACCAACCAGAGCAAGCTGCTTGTTCTCAGGCTCAGAGCAGGGCAAGAGGCTCCGGTCCCCTCCCCCGCGACCCCTCCTCCCAGACCCAGGGCAATTTCCCCAGAAGTGTGCTCACGCTGCGCCCTCCGAGCCTCTGAGCCAATTGACTGGATTTCAATCAGAAATCCATCTCCCTTAAGGACCGCTTTGGATAAAAGCAGAAGTAACCTGCAATCTAGATGCTGATGCCAAGCCATAATGGGGGCAGCCGGGGAGAGGCCGGCTGCCCAACTTCGCCCACAGCCCCCGACCCCCAGCCTCAGCCAAGGCAAAACTGGGCATCCGCTGAGGCAAATGCAGCTACTAGATATCCAGCAAAAGAATCC
>NW_025999982.1:5574188-5638334 GCF_001458135.2 Marmota marmota marmota | reverse complement strand
AGAATCCCTGAGGCTGGCCGCTGGGTTAACCCGCTACTAGCAGTTGGCCAGGAGCCGCAAGCCGGGAGCCGGCCGTGCGCTCCAGGGCGCGCTCTCCGTGCGGTTCCAGGGGTGTGTGCGCGCGCGACCAAGGCCCTTATTTGCCGGCTAAGGAGGGTCAGGGGTGTTCTTAAGAGCCAGAAGGAGCTGCGGGCTCAGCATTTCTCTCCACCCACCCACCTTCACTCTCATGGCCAGCTGCCACGTTGGCCACTCTCTGGGCCTATATTGCGGTCAGAAAAGGGTCACTGCAAAAGAAAGGGGCTGCTCCTGTCCTGCCCCCACTGCCGCTCAAGACCTGGCACAGCGGGCAGAGGAGGGCTGCAGGGACAAGAGGGACCCCGCAGAGCGCCAGCGGCTCTAGTGCGCTGCGCATGCAGCCTCCCTGGTAAATAATGCACGCCTCCCGGGCCGGGCTGCAGCAGGTAGTGTATCAAAGTAATATCGCGCCGCGAATTGCAGTGTAATCGCCATAATTTAGGGCCCCGTGGGTGAGCCCGTTTCGGAAAGGCTGTGCGCGCGGACAGACAAGGTGACTGGAGCGTCTGCGCCGGCTTTGACCTCTGGATTTCCTCCAAGCTAAGTGAGGCCATAAAAAATTCAGAAGCCCAGGCTGTCTCCCAGCAAATGGGGTGTGGGCAGAGAGATTGTATTATCTATCCAGACCCAGCGAGATGGATGCCCCGGCCGGGAGAAAGGCGCTGATGCTGAGCTCACACGGCCCCGCGCTTGGGGTGTCCGCGCACTGCGCCCATCCTCTCCCAGGAGAAGCCGGGCGGTGCGTCGGGGGCGCCCTGCCAGCAGCGAGGAGATGTTTTCATTAGGATTTGGGCGGCTCCTGCCGAGGGCTGGCGGATCTGGGCCTCCGGCGGCGCGCGGCGCAGCGACCCTTCTCCCAGGCCCTCCCCGGACCCGGCTGGGCCGTGCCGCCCTCCCCCTGCGCTGGAAAGTCGGGGCATTAATATTCCTGCCCAGGTCCTCCGGAGGGGCCTGCTGCCCGCCTCCCCTCCCCCAGCCCCGCCAGGGAAAGTCATTCGGGAGAAGAGAGATGATAACAGGAAATGTATTTTCAGGCTCCCTTCTAACTTCTTGATGGGAGCCAGCTGGAAGCGCCCGAGCTGTGTTGTCCCTCTGCGCTGTTCCTGGTGACCTAGAAGGTGATAATCATGAGTTTCTCTCAGGAAAGACAAAGAAATGAAAAAAAAAACTTATCAGGCACTGCAGCGCTGTCACATTGCATTAGCAGAAAACCTAGTGTCTGCGGCCCCACCCTGATGGGGGGAGCTATTTTGTGCATCTTTAGAAGCCCCCTGAGCACCTAATTATCCGGGCCTAGAAGTTCCTGTCTCCTCCTTACCCTTCTCCAAATCATTTTATGGCTCTCTATGAAGAGATTCGACAGACACCAAGCTTTCCTGGGTCGACGAGGAGCTGATATTCCCCAGCCCCAACCCCTCCCTCCCTTCCCCTCCCCCTCCCCCCTCCAGCCCTTTCTCTTTGCCTGGACGGTAGGCTTGAGAGCTAGCCGGGGGCCTTAGAAACAGGCAGCATTGAGTAAACAAGCCAAGGTGCATCCTTAAGGCAGAACATTCTGCAGCAACCAGAATGGGAAAGATTTATGCGTGTGTGGACATGGAAAGATGTCCGGGATATATTGTTCAACAGAAAAGGCAAGTTGCAGAATAGCGTGTAAAGTACAATCTCATTTGTGTTACATTTTAAATAAAGGCTATATATACTCCCACAGCTTGCATATGCATAGGAAATTTTCTGGGAAGATAAAAAAAATAGAGGCTGTTAACAATGGTTGTCCCATGGGAAGAGAGGGGGACTCTCACCTCTCACTCGTAAATTATTGTACTGTTAAATTTCTTTCAACAAATAATCGCATTTATTTTCATAATTTAAACATAACTCTCTCTTTAAAAAAAAATCTCCCTTTAAAAAATAAAAATAAAAATCTCCCAGTCCAATCTCTACATAAGGCCCAGAGAGGGGGGGAAAAAGACTTTCCTAAATTGCACAGCATTCATATCCTAGCCTCAGCCCTGGTCCTGCATCAGCCCCACACCAGGCACATGGCCTGACCAGCCAGACCAACCAGGCCCACAGGGAATCCCAGACACCCCTTCCCAGAGCAGGAAAGGTCCCTGACAGAAGTGTGACTTGATTCGAGGAAGCAGTCAGATAAGGGTGATATCCAAACACAAGAGCTGGAAACAAATTTAGAAACAGAGACAGATAGACTGCTCTTGTCACAACCCTGACCTCGTCCAGGTCCCAACTGACCCTGAAACAGCTGACCCTGAAACAGCTGACCTCTCCCGTCTGGGGTTAGCCATTGTGGGGAAGGAAGGGCCTCTTCTAGGATAACCAACCGTCTTGATTTTTGTCTGGGGTTCCCAGGATGTTCAGTGCCAAAACTAGGGTAGAACCAGGTGAAGCCGGGTAAGCAGGTAAGCTCTCTTGCCAGACATGTCTGCAACAGACCACGGAGGCTTTGGCCAAGACATGAGCTCTTGGCAACTTGAGGATGAAGATTCTAGAATGTTGCCTCCGGGTAACGATAACCATCCCCTGCTCTGGTTTTTCTGTGAAGTATGAAGCTTCCAAAGTTAATTTACATCTTTTTCAGTTGTATTTTCTCCTCAGTTCAAGCGTGAGTGTGAGCCAGCACACGCGCACACACACACACACACACACACATGCGCACACCCACCCCCCCTTAGCCTCCCTTAGACCACTGAGGGGCATGACAGGCAGCACCCAGCTCTGCCACCCATAGCCTACGGAGTCTCTAAGCAACATAATCCTCCAGAAATTCTGGAGCCTTTAATTATACACAGGGTGCATCGCAATTTCTCATCTCTCCCTCCCCACCCCAGGAGACAAAAAGGAAATTTCACACCCTAGTGAACTCAGCTCCTCTTTTCCTCTTTGATGACAGCCTGGGGTTAAAAAGCAGGGACAGGCGACACACGCGTCCTCTGGGTCCTGATTCCTTTGCTGATGTAGAGATTCGAAGCATGCATCTTAAGATCATAATCTGATTGTGTCTTGCCCGCCTTCCCAGCCGATTAATGGCCCCGTGGCTTCCGCTCTGCAGCTCCCAGCCGCTGCAGAAAGCCACCACCTGTGTCTGGTAACCCGGAGCAGAAAGGGCAGGGCAGGGGCCGGCCAGAGAGGGAGGGAGTCCGGTTCCTGGTCCTGCCACAGCTTGCAGGGGGACCTTACATTGCTCTCCTTCTCTGGTCTTCAGTTTCCCGATCCATCAGTGAAGGGTTGGCCTGGGTGGTGTCTAAGGCCCTTCAGACCTAACAAGCCAGACTTGCCCTGTTAGAATCCTGGCTCTCCTCCTAACAGGATGAACTTGAGCAAGTTACTCCCCCCTCCACACCCCTGAGTCTTCATTTACTCATTGTGGTTAGCGGAACACAATGCACGAGTTAATATTTGTAAATGGCTCATAAATGGCACCCGGCACACCTTAAAACACTTGTGACAGATATTGGTGCTGCACTCATGGGCCCTCAGCACTTGCAGGTCTCCTGCATGGCACCTGTGGTTCTCCGCCTGATGGATTCTTTCCTTTGTACCGGAGATTGAACCCAGGGGCCCTTAACCACTGAGCCACATCCCCAGTCCTTTTTATATTTATATTTTATTTAGAGACAGGGTCTCACTGAGTTCCTTAGGGCCTCACTAAATTGCTGAGGCTGGCTTGAATTCGCGATCCTCCTGCCTTGGCCTCCTGAGCTGCTGGGGTTATAGGCCACCACCCCTGACTTCTGATGGGATTCTTTGATGATCCCCATCACTCCAAGCCTGCTTGCTTCCCACTTGTGGGGAAGGCAAGTGGTTAGGGTAGCCCTCCCTGATGACGGTAGGGAGTTGGTGTATCAATGTCCCTCTGTTCAGTTAACTCTGAGGTGTGTTCTGCATAGTCTGCCAGGGGTACTGGAGGATTGAGCACTGAACCTAGCACGGCAACTGCTCATTAATACACCTTGTATTTGTTTCCCTCCGGGCCCTGCCCCCTCATTCATTGCTGCCCTAGATCACTCTCCAAATATATCACTTGCACCCCCAAGTCATTGCCTTTGTTATCACTATTACTGTTTGGTCGTGCTGAGGATGGAACCCAAGTCCTTGAGCGTGCTACGCAAGTGCTCTACGGAGCTACCCCGGCCCCTTCCCTCAGTTATTACTTTGTGCTAATGCACTTTGCAAACATGACCTGCTCTTCACAATAACCTGTGAAGTGGATGTGTGATTGTTCCCATCTCACAGATGTGGAAACCAGGGACTACGGAGCTTAAATGCTTTGCCCAGGACCCCAGGGCAGTGAGTGGCCCAGCCAGGAACTGAACCCAAGCATGTCTGACCCATGGGCTCTGCACCCCCACCCACCTCCCTCTTCCCTGGGAGGCTCCAGCATGGACACCTCTCTCCTCAGACCTGCTTCATCCTGTGCTACAGCCGCAGCTTCTTTGCTCCAGGCAGGAAGAAGGGGCTCAGGGTTAGGGCCATCTGTGAAATGTTCTCCTTTTCCAATCACACAGACACCTCAGAACCCTTAAGGGGCATGCTCCCTGGCAGAGCAATCAGGCATTTGGCACCACAGCCTCCAAACTGCGGGGGCCTCTTGGGAAGAAAGTGGCCTCCCAAGGTGCTGGGGATGGCCTGAGCGGCTGCCTGCCCTGAGGGGGCACAGCACCCCTGGGCCCCGGCCAACCCGCCTTGGATCCTGGCAGTGTGTGCTGATGATGATAGCGATGGGCCATCTGCCAGAGATGCGGGGAGCCAGGCCCCATACCATCCCCGGCACGGAGATCTCGCTTCAGACTTGCGCTCAGTACTGCTCTGGGTGAGATGCTGGGTTTTATACATATCAATACCTTTTATATCCATTTGGTTCCAAATTCCCACAAGCCTTCCTCTCTTCCCTGTACCCTCCCTGAAGGTAGCAGCCACTGTTGCTGATCCCTGTGAATCCTTCCAGAGCCTTCTAGGGCAGTACTGCCCATGGACACTGCCATTCCAGACAGAACCTCCTTTTTCTCTGGTCCAGTCTGTCTTAGAGATCTTTTCATGGGGTACATGAAAACTCCCTTGTTCCTTTCTATAGTTGTATAGTATTCTAATGTATCTATGCCCCACCATTGATATAACTGACCACAATTGGACAGATAATTAGAGTTCTTTCTTTTCTTTTCTTTCTGCTAATTCAAGTCTTGTAAATAAGTTATTTGCACACCTGTATTTATAGGAAAATTAGCCAAAGACAGAATTGCTGGGACAGGGGCATGTGCTCTTGTAATTTTGAAAGATACTGCTAAACTGGCAGTGATTCATTTATAGTCCCCCCCATCATGTAACACACTGAGGGACAACTGCATGCTGGCTTTGGCCTCACAACATCCCTGAGCACTTTTATTCTTATTTAGTGAGAAAATTGAGATTTAATCTTTACCCAGATGACCCAACAAATCTTGTATTGAATATGTCATTACAAGCCAAGCTCCGTGCTGTGTGCTTTACGTTTATCCTTTTTTTGGAGGGGGAGAAGATACTGGGGATTGAACCTAGCAGCACTTAACCACTGAGCCACATCTCCAGCCCTCTTTATTTATTTATTTTTTAAAAATTTTGAGATAGAGTCTTGCGAAGTTGCTGAGGCTGGCTTTGAACTCATAATCCTCCTGCCTCAGCTTCCTGAACCACTGGGATTACCAGTGAGCGACACTGTGCATGGCACATTTATTCTTATTTAACCTTCACAATAACTCTATGAACTGTTCAGAGTTGCTTGGGTTCAGATCCTGGTTCAGATCCACACTCATCACTGTTGCCCATTTTACAAATGAACCAAGTTTTGGAGCTCTGAGAAATTAAGTAGCTTTCCTGGCATCACACAGATGATGTGTGGCACAGCCAGGTGTGAAATTTCTCAGTGTAGCTACAGAACCTGGGACACACCTGCTCCCCAGTGACTTATAGTTTGCTGCCTGTATGCACCCCAAACTTCTGTAGCAACTGTGGGGAAATGTACAAAGCAGAGTCTCCTTGATGTATTAGACATAACTAAGGAGTCAGAGATTGGTAGATCAGAGCTGGAAAGGATCAGGAAAATGCTTTTCAAACCACACTCCTACCCTGAGGCATGGAGGGAGGGATTGGAAACATGAAGGGGCGGTTCTGCTTGCCTCTAAGTATGCTGGGGGGAAAGGGGAGGCGGTGCTAGCTGCTGGGGTTCTCAAATGCTTGGACGGTCTCATTCAACAGAGTTGTTTCTCCCCAAAGGCCCATAGCGCCCCCTGCCGAGAAACTCCAGAACCATTTCATTTTGCCGATGAGGAAATAGAGGGAGGAGCTCTTTGGGGAAGGTTCCCATAGAAAGCGTCTTGGAGGGCAAGCCAGGACTAGACACAGCTCTGCTGACTCCCAGACCACGCCCTGAACTCTGCCTGGCAGTTGCTTCCTCCACGCGCTTGAAACAAAGAGAACCAGACTGAGCAGCCTTGAGTGTGTCGGCAGGGCGGAGGTGCTCCTTCATTAAGCACCTGGCTATTTGAGTGTCAGCCAGCTTTTTTGTTGCTGTGACAAAATGCCTGAGAAAATAAACTTTAAGGAAGAAAGAAAAATAAAATTGAAGGCTCATGGTCGGCTGGACACAAGATACAGTCCCAAGGGCACGCTCCCTTCAATCAAGTCCTACCTCCTACAGAGTCATCCCATTATGATGGACTCATCCACTGATGAAGTTGCAGCCCTCATGATCTGATCACTTCCCCAAATCCCCCCAAAACCTCTGGATGTTGCTGTACTGGAGACCAAGCCTTCAACACAGGAGCCTTTGAGGGACACTCCAGCTCCCACACAGCAACATGCTTCGTCTTGTAAGTTCCACTGATGATCCGATCCTTTTGCAGAAGAGGAGAGGGCTTCACTCCAAGTACCTAGCTGCAGGTGGGGCTTGAGTTGGTGAATCTGGAGTAAGTAAGTGGCCACAGATTGGGAAGAAACTGAAACCCAAGCAGAAGGACTTTAAATCGTGTGCAACATGAACCATACATAGTGAGCTCACAGGGCTGTTACAGGTTCTTGCGCCAAAACACAATTGGCATGACTTGGTCAAATTTGTGTTTCAGGAAACTAATTCTGGTCCCAGTGCTTTGCACCTACTGTCCCCTTGCCTGGAATGACTTTCCCAGGCTTGTGCACCCGGAGACCTGCCACTCAGATCTCTATGCGAAGCTTTCGCTCTCACCCTGGGATCTTGAGCAGGTGCATCCATGCCCCTCTATCAATCGGGGAGGCAGGGGCTGGGCCTCATATTTACATCCCCAAGCTCTGATCTAGGGTCAGACACATATGTGGGTGTTCAGCAATCATTTGTGGAATAGATGGAGGAATGGATCGATGGAGCAATGAAGGTATGGAAGAGGAAGAAGAAGGAAACTGAAGGCCAAGATGGGCGGGACCTCTTGACTGCTAGAGGCCCTAATAACAGCTTATTCTTACACAGTACCTACCTTAGACCCGCCTCCATAAGGATGTGCTATTTATTATCCCCATTTGACAGAGGAGGAAACTAAGGCACAGAGAGATCACACAGCTGGGTGTGATGGAAGGTCTGGCCCAGGATCCGTGCTCTGCATTCGATATAACTTACTAGGACTGAAAGGGGTGAGTAAAGTCAGAACCACCCCCCCTGGGAAGCAATGATGTAGAGGCCCAGAGGTCCAGACCGGGTCTGCCACCTTGTCCCTCTCCATCCTCCTCCCCCTCCCATTCATCACCTCCTAGATGGCTCAGCCCAACACTCCATCAGGACCCCAGCCTCGGTCCCCACAGAAGGCGCGTCCTGGACAGGGGGGACCGTGTGCTCTGGAGTCGTGCAGAAGCGGGGCTGGGCAGGGGTGGGGTGCGCAGGGCCCCGAGACCCACCTCTGGCGCTGACGCTCCCAGGGCTCGGCCGGGAGCCAGGCCGCCGTGGGGCGCTCTCCCGGTTGCGCCTCCTTCCTCACCCCGTCACACTCCACATGCTCAGGCTCCTTTGTAGTGGGTGTTTTGATTAATTTTATTCTAATTAATGCAGTAATCTCAAGCTGTTTGCAAATCTGCACCGAGCGCGGCTCCGTGGTGGATCTGCAGAGGGGCTGCAGACCGGGGCCCGCGGCGCTATATATAGCCTCGGCTGGGGGGGCGGGGGCTGGCGGCGTGTCACTGCCGGTTCCGACCCTGGGTGCGCGGGCTGCGCCTGCCCTCCGTGTGCACCGCTCGGTTGAAGGACAAAGACCCCGAAGGTTTTCTTGTAAGCGGGCGCCAGGCTTGATGGCAGGGCGTGGAGCCCTAACTTTCCCTCTCTCTTGGAGCCTCGCCCACTTCAGCACCTCGCCTAGAAACAGACGTGGACACCTGCACGGGCCACTCCATGGGCCTCGGAACTAGCTAGAATAAGACACGGACCCGGGCGACTAAAGAACTATGGAAAGAGGGGCTCAGCGGTAGAGAGCGTGCTTAGCACGAGTGAGGCACCGGGCTCCATCCTCAGCACCGCATAAAAATGAAATAAAGGCATTGTGTCCACCTCCAACTAAAAACATGTTTAAAAAGAAAGAAACAGGACACGACTGACCTCATTATTGCAGAGGTAGTAAAGAGGGCCAGTTTAGATTCCAGCCAGATTTCCTGGGAGTGGATTCTGCCCCAACCTCTTACTTGCCGGGAGCCTTAGAGAAGTTACTGCACCGCCCCAAGTCTCAGTTTTCATTCCGTGAAATGGGGGTGATAATAGCCCTCAGCTCACAGCTTCTTTTTATTTATTTATTTTAGTTCCCAGGATTCAACCCAAAGGTACTTAACCACTGAGCCACATCATCAGCCCTTTTTCTTTAGAGACAGGGTCTTGCTGAGTTGCTTAGTGCCTTACTAAGTTGCTGAGGCTGGCTTTGAACCTGAGATCCTCCCGCCTCAGCCTCCTGAGTAACTGGGAGTACAGGCCTGCACCACCATGGACAGCACCTCATAGGCTCTGATAAGAATCTAATGAATATGAGCAAAGCTTTTAGAACAGTGCTTGGTGTGGAGTGAGCACTTTGCAGAACAATGTACAGTTTTCTTAGAAGATTTCGTCCCTTTATAATTTTTCCAGTTCCAACACAAGTGTCCTCACCGATGAACCAAAATGTAACTTGTACCCCAATCCCAAAGCACCCATCTCTCCCTCATTTCTCTGGATGTGCTAGAGCCTTGGGTCTCAATCTCTGCTTCCTCCCTGCATGGCCCATTTTTATTCCTGCTCAGTGGAACACTCCAGGCTACAGAGCCCACCTTGCCCTACGAATTGGGATTAAAGGGCTTGGTCCATGGCTGTTCCAGAAGTTCCATCCAAAGGACTTGGGCAATAGGATGGGTAGAGGGGAACTCATCCTAAAGCTGGATTTGCGAATTACACAGAGTATTCTTATTTAAAACCTATATTCATACAGGAAGCTTTTTAAAATTTGAGGCAATGTCAATAGGCTATATGAAGGGTTATTTTTTGTTTATATGGAGAGATGTATGGAAATGGGAGGGGCATCCTTCCCAATTCATCTTTGGATATGTACTAGTGCCAGGAGGGGAAAATCAAATGCCAACCAGCAAGGTAATGGCACAAGGTGGAAGGGGATGTGCCCGGGGAGCCAGAGCGAGTCCCTCCCAGGAGGCACCATTACAGCCAGGCCCTGAGTGACGGGAAGAAGCCCACCAAGGCTTGAGGTGGGAATGAGCTTGGGGTATGTGGAGCCGCGGCTGAGGGGGACCACGGGATGAATCAGGGTGGTGGGGCCACGAGGTCTAAACCCAAGTGCCTTGAAGGCCACGGCCTACAGTGAAGAACTGGACTTCATCCTAAATACACTGGTGACCGTGGGAGGGTTTTAAGCAAGAAAATACCTGACCACATTTGTGGGTTTGGGGTATTTTTTCTTGTTGTTAGTTCCTTTTGTTTTGCACCTCTCACATACTTGAAGAAGGCTCTACCACTAAGCTACACTTTAGCCCCTTGTTTGGGTCTTTTTGGGGGGGGGGTAGTGTTGGGGATTGAACCCAGGGCCTCATGCATGCCAGGCAAGCGCTCTACCAACTGAGCTGTATCCCCAGCCCTTGTTTGGGGTCTTGAAAAGACACTTTGGCTGCCTCTCTAGCATTCATCCACCCATCTCTGCATCTGCTCATTACACAAATTTGCTGTGTGCCTACTGTGTGCCAGGGTCTGTGCCAGGCATGGTTGAGCAGGGCATTGCCCTCCCTCATGGATCTCAGCACTGATGAGAAACAAATGTCTAGTGCTTTTAGAAACAGGAGGTGGGTGCGGTCCCAGAGCTGTGTGCAGGCCGTGTACTAGAGGGAAGGATAGGGCCTGGAACTGGGAGCTATTGAACAATAGCTATTGAACAAGCTATTGAAAGCAGTGGTTCTCCAAATTGAGGGACATCAGGATCCCTCAGAGGGCTTGTTAAAAACAAATTGCTGTTGTGCACCCCCTTCCCACGCAGATTCTGCCTCTGTCAATCTAGGTGGGGCCCAGGAATTTGCATTTTTAGCAAATGTCTAGGTAGTGATGATATTGCTGGTCCAGGGACCACACTTTGAGAACCACTGGGTAGGAAGACTGCCAGCTGCCGAGGACCAGAAAGAGCTGTCTCCCATAGTCGATCTCAGCACCTGGGGCTGGACAGCTCCCTGGCTCCCTTCTGTTATTATGCACCACCCCTGCCTGGGTCAGCCTCCTGGGACAGCATTTCCATGCCATCTCTCCCCAGCCCCTCCCTTGACTTCCACTCACCCCCCCACTTGCCTTCTCCTCCCCAAACTGCCCACAACTGAAAGAGCAATTTCACTCTCAGTTGCCCTCATTGATTCCCTTCAGGATGCAGAAGACTTCAGTTACCACTACATCTGGCCCCTGGCCAGCCGACAGCCCCCATCTGTCCCTTTCCCCAAGCTGTGTCCTGACCTTGGGGACCTGGAACCAATGCCAGCTCTCTCCACAGGCCTAATTCACGTCACATGCAAGTGGTCAGATATCTTGCCTATCCTCCTCCTGTCCCCTTCTCTCCCTGTCACATTCCCAGCCCTCCCCCCTGCTCCCCTCCCCCACACCTTGCTCATCCCATCTGTGCCAAATTTGACAAGTTCTCCCAGAAAAAAACGAACTTACCACAGTTCCTGGTCACGTCGGGTCTGAGTTCCCTGAAGAGACAGGGCTGACGTTTCTAAGATGAACTAGAACCTGGATTTTAAAACTGATTTTTTAAAAATCCTCCAATTTGGGGTTCCCGCAGCTATCCTGCAAGACCAGGATTTTTCAGTGGGAAGCTGAGCTTGAACCTCTCTCTCCCACCAGATTGTAAAACCCCCCAAAGCAAGGGGCTCAGCTGCTCCAGCCTGAGACCCTACCCAGCCTCTAGTAGGTGCTCAGTAAACAGCCAGTTGATTATTAATACCATCATGACTGGCTCTCTGTCACCGCTGTTTCAACCCCCTCTCCTTGTGCCCTGCCAGTCCCTGACATATGGTGGGGTCTCAGCACATTCCTCCTGGTGCACGGATAACTGAATGCTAGTTGTCATTCCACCTCATTGGTCCTTTGCTTCTACTGCCTCATTCTCCTATAGCGGGTTCTCCCTCACCTCGCCCCACCCTCTTACCTGCTGCCATCTCTGAGCCGGAGCAGGGGGGCCATTGTGGTGCAATAATTCCCCACTCCCACTCCAGACCCTGACGGCCCAGGAGATCAGTGTCAGGAGATTTGGTGGATAATGGGACCAGCCGTCGGAAACGGTTCCCCTTACAGGGATATAATGACACAGGTTACACTTCCCGGGGCTCGGACACAGATCTCGGGGGTCCCAGTTGGTGTAGGTGGAGCGCAGGGCCCCATTCTGTGGAATATTCTCCACTTGCTGTAAAGCTGTTGACAAATATATGTGAAACAAGATGGTTTTCTTTCCTCCTCTTTTTTTTTTCCTTTTCTTTGTTAGCCAAACACTGCAGGCCCTCGTGAGTCACAAAAGTTTTGAGATATTACTCAGGAATATAGGAGGAAAACTCCATATTTTCCCTTGTCAAAGGTTCGGTTTTCTTATTTATTTACTAGCGTGCCACTGGGTAAATTGAACCCTGAACAACATTAAAAGGAAATCAACATACCTCTCGGCTGCTCACGGACCCGGAGCTCACCAGGGAGCTGGTTGGCAGCAGGCCCTGCCTGGCAGCCTGCAGGAGGGGTGGGGGCAAAGCGGGGGGCCGGCGGCTCCCCACTCCCCACCGCCAGCCTGCGGGACCCACGGCTGACACACGCGTCCACGTGATGTCCACAGCAGCTCCCACAATCTCACACACACACACACACGCACACGCACACACACGCACACACACATGCACACGCACACGTACACCAGCCGTGACTAACGGACCCAGACCACAGGAGGGAGGTCGTCTCAGAGTCCCGTCTGCAGGGCTGTCAACCGAGGGTGGGATGCTTGACAGCATTCTCATGACGTTCTATGATGCTCACCGTCACCGAGAATCAATACTCACTTTTGGGAAAGAAAAAAATAGATATTTAAAACAAAATAGACACAAATAGACACGTAGACGTCTGCTGTGGATGGATGGATCCCGCTCACCCTGAAAACCATGACAGATGAGTTTTCTTGGGGCCTTTATGCATTTTAAAGGTGCACTGAAACTCGCTGAATGAGAATCTGGCTCCGTGGCAGTGCCCCCCCAGCCCTGGGTCCCCTCTCTGCCTCCGCAGGGCGCAGCCCACCAGGTCCTTGCTCAGAATTCCATCTCTCCTCAGAGGCGTGCTGCTTCTCGGTCTGTACCCAGTTTCTGTGATGAGGGAAGCTGGGCTCTCACCCTGGGGGACAAGCCTGGATTCTGTGGGTTTATAGGGGGAAGGCAGAGGCCCTGCTGCCCCACGGTCCTTAGAGGGAACTATCATCATCCTGTAGCTCAGCTCCAATGGGATCAGGGCAAGGAGTCCATCCGGGCTTCAGAAATACAAAAACCTATCTGTCATTCTCTTGCTCAAGAACCTGCAGTGGCTCCCAATTACCCAGAGCAACTAAGTTCCCTCTCAACTGCAAACCATAGGCAGGGGCTGCTGAGGGCTGAGTTGAAAACCTCTCTCAAAGTTGTGTGGGTTCAGCAGAGCCTCAGACGAAGGAGGGGAGGGTGGAGGCACCCACATGGATTATATGTCCTCCCTGCATTGCAGAACCAAGTCCAAATGCCTCTGCTGCTCCACCAACTCTCCACCATCCGGCCCTCATTTCTCACCCAGTGTCATTACCCACTCCCCCCCAAAAGGCCACCTGGACCAACTGTGCTTTCCTCCCCTCCTGCTACATCTCCTCCTGCCTGTTGGAGTTAATTCCTACTTCTTTGTTTGGGGTTCTTTGTTGCTTGGTTTGGTTTGGTTTTGGTTTTTTGGTACCAGGAATTGAACCCAGGGGCACTTAACCGAACCCCGGACAACATCCCCAGTCCTTTTTTCTATTTTATTTAGAGACAGGGTCTTGGTAAGTTGTTTGAGTGCCTCACTAAGTTGCTGAGGCTGGCCTCAAACTTGTGATCCTCCTCCCTCAGCCTCCCAAGTCGACAGGCGTGTGCCACTGTGCCCAACTCCCTACTAACAAGGTCCAGCTCAGACCCTCCCCTTCCATGGAGCTACCTCAACTGCTCCAACTCGTGCACCTCTGAGTCCTATCCCCAGCACCACGGAAAGTGCTGCAGGGGGGCAAAGGAGAGGACGCACCTCTTCCTCTCCTTTGCCCCCCTGCAGCACTTCCCACAGTACTGGCTGGGAACCTGTGGCCACAGGAATTTGCTGAGCTCGATGCCCTCTAGGGGTTCCACCCTGTGCCTTGAGATTCCCGGGAGGGACAGCGAGTCCGAAGGCCCCACGCTGGTCTGAGAGTGCAACCTGTGCCCTGATGGTAGGAGTCCCTTAATTAAATGTCCAGGCCTCGATGTGTCCATCGGCAAAATGGGCAGTTGCTCTCTGCCCATTCATAGGGGCAGAACCTCAGTCTCTCTCTACCCTGTTGCTGCAGGGAGCCAGGATCCAGCCCTCCTGGAGCCCCTCCGTCACATGCAGTGCTCTTGGTAGGAACTGGTGGCAGGCAGGGCTTTGGCCCTGCTCCTCTGAGACACGGCAGGGGGCTGGGGAAGAGGTGAGAAAGGGAGGTGGCAGGTGGGGCAGGAGCACCTGCATGTGCAGGAAGAGCTCCCAATGTCACCCCAGAGAGGTGCTGTGGAGCTTGGGCCACGCTGCCTCTCAGTAGCTGTGTGATGTCAGCAAGGTGCTGGACCTTTCTTCTGTACCTCAGCTTCCTCTGCAAAACAGCGACAGTGGATGTCGGTCCCCAGAAGCCCCTAGAACATTTCTGAGGCTCTGCTGAACCCACATTGCAGCTCATCATGTAGAAGCCTGGGACAGGGCCCAGAGGTCACAGACCTCCGTCTCTGCCTCCTCTGCTGTGTCCCTAAACAGAAGGATGTCCAGCACACAAGACACACAGACATTTGTTGAGTGAGTGAATGAGGGGAGGGGGCGGGGGTCACCCACTCTGGTCAGGGGCCCACACCGCCAGCTGTGCCTTTCTCCTCACAAAGATGGAGCACTTGCTAGATGCCCAGCTAGGTGCAGGGATGGCAGGGGCACAGCGCAGAGAGATTGCAGAGACTGTCAGTTGTCCCCATTCCACTCCCCACTCTCTAGTCATGGAATTTGGGCCAGCCCCGTGGCCATGCAGAATAAAGACTATTTCTTACCCTCCCGTTCAGCTAGACATAGTCCTATAATTAAATTCTGACCAAGGCAGTATGAAGGGAATTGTCAAATGCTGGCTTCTGAGACTCTGCTTAAGAGATGGTTGGCTCTTACTCTTCCCCCAGGTGATTGGAAAGTGGATGAAATGGCTGGCACTGAAGCAACCATGCTGGACTATCAGGGGATGTTGGACATGGAAATCACTCATCACAGCAATAAGCTTGTGAGAGGCTGGGTCTCAGAGGACCAGAGGAAACAGAGCCTAATATCAGCCCTGGACTGTAGACTTACAAAAGAAAATGAAAGAAAAGTTCTAAATTGCAAAGGGCAATCTTTGGGGGCTTGCTACTTGTTACCTGCAGCCCATGCAAGTCATAACTAGTACCGACCCATCATGAGAACCTCAGAGCGTAGGCAGGCAAGGCAACAGGCACAGGCGGCCTGGGAGGGCAGGGAGGGGTGGAAGTCCTCTGGCAGGGATCTTGCCATATCCAGGATAGAATTCTGCTTAGAAGCTGCGGCCGTCTCCCCGTCCCTCCCCACCTCCCACCCAGCTGCTGCAATCTGTAGTCAACATATGCCTCAAAGAGGCGACCAAGCCACAGATGTCCTCAGAGGTTTTTAGAAATGTAGTATTATCGTGCAAAAGCTGAGCAAACTCTTGCTAGAAACACCCCTTGCCTTACTTGATCCTGGCAGGAACCAACCTAAAACAGGAGTCTGAGTGCCTTCGGGCTCCCAAGACCTTGGCCCCTGCTCTGAGGAGGGCCTCCTGCAGGCAGGCTGCGCCCGGCTGGGCAGAGAAGGGTCCTCCAGAGCTGGGTGAGGAGGTGTGTGCTCCCTGCTGGGGACCCCCAGGTCAGGAGTGCAGGTGGCACACTGTTCCCACCGCATGCAGGGTGTCCCTGGAGGGCGCCACCAGCCACCTTCCCCACCGACTGCCCGCAGCCCCTCAGCTCCAGCCACATGGCCCAGCCAGGCCATCCTTTGGGACCCTGGCCTTGTGGCATCTCAAACCCAGGCTGAGTGTGACTGACGGCTGCAAGCTGGGCGGCCCACTCGCCTGGAGTCCTTCCCGGGAGAAGCCCCAAATACAGCCCAGTAAATCAATAAACAAATTAATAAGCAAATAGTGCTGTCTGCTGAGCCGGGCTGGGGCTCCCAGGCGAACAGACTTAAAATCAACAACAGACGGCCGCGGGGCAGGCTGGGAGGCCGGGCAGTTTCTGGGTGGGATGTTCAAAGCCCCAGCTGTTCCCAGGACTAGCGACAAAGTGGGTGGGGGGCCTCCCAGGCGGGGTGGGCGGGAGCCGCAGGGGACAAGGCTGCTGTCCTGGGCTGTCTTTTATCCTCCCTGGTTCCAGCCGGCTGTCTCCTGCCAAGACAGGGCCTGGTGCACAACTGGCAGGACCTTTGATCCCCATCTCACCCACATGACGCGGTGACAAAGGAACCCAAATCACAAGAGGCACTAATTAAAGGAGCTGGTGGTTTGTTACAGCCACGGGGCCACCGCATCTGTGCACTTGTCAGTAGGGCTGCCAGGGCAGGGGGAGGGAGGCCGGGGACACAGGTGGCTGGGGCAGGGGACTGATGCCCCATTTGTGAGCGAGCAGGTGAATGGGGGCGGGGGCGGGGCCTGGCAAGGCCACTGCTGGGCGCTGGGCGCCTGGCATCAGGCCTTGCGTGTGGGGAGGTCCTGGCAGAAACCACAGGCGACAGCCACCCCCCTGCAGGGACTCCCCCCGCAGGCCCGGGAGGCCGGGGTCAGCATGCCAACAGAAATGCCCTGGCTGCCCAAAATAGACTCCCTCCGACCCCAGAGGATCTCCAGCCAGGAGGCCTGCGGCGCCCTTCTCTGAAAGGGCCTCGCTGAATGGCCGCGGAGTCTCTTTTGTGCTCACAAATGCCACCCAATCACGGGAGGCCGCCGGAGCTGAATAACAAGGCCCAGAGTGTGCCCCGGGCGCTGGCCTCCGGGCTGTGTGCCAGGGCTGTCAGGCGCCCAGACTTCACTACCCAAGGAGTCAGCGACAAGAACACAGCTCCTGAAGGCCGGGAAGCAGGGAGGGAGGTGACCTGTCTTGTGAGGGGACAGAGTTCCAGCCTCACGGGGCCTTCTGACACGAGGCTGTCTGTTGCGAGGCCCGTGCCTGCCGGCTGTGCCCCACCACGTGGGCACTAATGATGCCTGGCAGCCGGCCTTGTGAGCACTGCCCTGTCTGGCTGCCCTAGTCCTCAGGTTGCTAATGAGCCAGGGCCCACCCTTCTTTCCCAGCCAGCAGGGAGCGGAGAAGTCAGGCTGCTAAGAACTTTCTGAAAAAGAGGGAAGATGCCAGCCCCAACACCTGGGGACACCTGGAGACGTTTGATCAGGAAGCACTCGGTCTGTGACCCCCACTTGGCCCACGGAACACAGGATATCAAAACCCTTGTGAATATCCAGCTTTTCCCTCTTTGAGTCTGACGTTGACTGATACCTGCTACATCCCAGAGCACCACTGGGGAAGGTGGGTGGGGACAGAAGGGAACAGGTGAGGCTCCTGCCCTGCCTGAGCTTGCAGGGGGGACGGGGAGGCACCTCCCAGATTTAGAAGTTGGACAGAGAGGGCAGGACACTCTTTGAGGGACAGTGGAATTCACTAGCTTGGAAGACCAGGAAGTGTCTGGGCAAGAGCCCGAGCCCACTGCAGGGGGAGGAAGGAAGATGGACGCCAAGGGCCAAGGTCAGCAGAGGTCGGTCAGCCAAGCAGAGAGAGGAGGAGACAAACCAGCAGAAGGATGCCCGGTCAGTACTACTGTCCCTCTTCCAGGCTGGCGCTGCTCCTGCCTCCCTGGCCACCTTCTCTAGGGTGCTGCTTATTACCCAGTAGCCACAGAGAGGAAAAGACATGGGATTTGGGTAAAATAAGAGAAAAAAAGCAATTGGCTTGGACAGAGACGAGTTCCCAAATGCAGTTTCGTCGCTCGCTGTCCACAGGGACGGCCCGTGGAGCTGCCTGGCTGTGGGTCAGAGCACAGCCCCAGGGGCCAAGCCTCTGCCCTGCCCTGACTGGCTGCAGGACCTGGTGAGCATTCCCCTCCCTGAGCCTCAGTTTCCTAGTGTGGAAATGAAGGTAAAAATGATGCTGTTCGTGGGGCGTCATGGGGATCGAGTGAGTTAATACACACTTAGTGTCTAAAGCTGCTCCCAGTGTAAGAGCTAAATAAAGAGACTCGTGATGACCCCGAGAGGTCAAGGGGCTGGGCCTCCCTGTTGCCATGGAGGTACCTGAGCCTCACCCCTCCAGCGGTGCAGAGGTGGGAGAAGTGAGAGGGGCAGCCCTGGAATGCCGGGCTGCTCCAGATTCCTAGATAGCAGTGGAAGTAAAGAGGGAACCCCACCCCCTGCCCTGTGTGTCCGTGTGTCCGTGTGGGTGTGTGTGCATGTGTGTGATTTACCTACAGGCATTGATCTTTTTTGGGGGGGGAGGGGTAGCAGGGATTAAACCCAGGGATTCTCAACCACTGAACTCTATCCCCAGGCCTTTTTATGTTTTATTTAGAGACGGGGTCTCGCTGAGTTGCTTAGGGTCTCGCTAAATTGCTGAGGCTGGCTTTGAACTTATGGTCCTCCTGCTTCAGCCTCCTGAGCCGACAGCGTGATCTTAAGTGCACAGCTTGGTCAATTTTTACATGTGTGTGCATTCCTATAACCACCCTGAGTGATTCTTGAGGGGCAATGGCCTTTTGACAGTGTTCATTGAGGCAGAGAAAACATACCCCAAGGGGGCACGAGAGAACCGATTAGGTGCCAGACAAACTTAATAGGGCTTCCACTTCTCTGTTATTTCCTCCTTCTCAAGGCCCCTCTCTGTGTCGGCTTCTCAATGTGCGTGATGTATTAGTCGTGCACATCTAGAACTTGCTCATGGCCATGCAAACCACTCTGAGGACCCCTTGTCTGCCCGGCAGACCTCCCTGCCTCCTCTCCCTGTTGGCTCAGCAGGACTCAGGGAGGATTTGGACTATGGGAGGCACTGGGAGGAGATCAAAGGACAGGTGGACAGTGCAGTCTGTCCCTGTCCCTGGGGACCACCTGGGGCGCCCCTTGCCTGGGAGACTCCTTGCTGGCCATCTCTCTCTTTCCAAGGGTGATAAGCACTCCCTCCACTCCCTTTGGACAACCCCTGCCTAGTCACTGCCCCTGGTGGTTCCCTGACCCCCACACCTGTACAGAGTCCCTTGTAAATAACTCTGGCATTGCCCCCACTTTAAATGTGGCATCTGTTTCCTGCTGAGAGCCTGACAGGTCCTCAAAGTGACATCCTCACAAACATTCTAACCACCGGGTATATGAGCAAAATCACCCAGTGGAGAAGGCTGTCATTGCCCTGGGCGGCACCCTGTGGAGGTGGGTGTAGTGGGTGCCCTGGAACCTTGACTTGGTGTGCGTGGCCCCCCTGCCCAGGGAGGAATGAAGGAGCGCTTCTCGGGGTCTGGCTCCCTCAGCCGGGCAGCCAGACAGTCCCTGGGGTCGATGAGCCTCCTGTGACTTTCCATTCCTGGAGATGATGAGGGGCCTGGCGATGGTAGCCCCTCCCTGCAGGCCTGTGTCTTGGTCCTGTTTCCTGCCCCGGGAGCTCAGCTCTTTTTCAAGTGGCAGATGGTGGTTCATGCAGGGTCTTGATAGCAGATGAGCCTCACCCTGGGTGGCATGGGAGGGTTTAAAAAGTGGTTTTCACCAAAGGGGAGGCAGGGTTCGGGCTCTATCGACAATGACCAGACAGACTCCATTTGCCCTGAGACTCCTCCACCTTATGTAAGAACTGCTTCTCCCTTGGGAAAGCCACCACCCACCGTAGTTAGCATAGCTTGTTGGGCAACACAGAATGGCAACTATACAAATTCTTATACAACGCAAAATTTTTCTCTCTTTGGTTCCCATTTTTCCTGGAAACTGTACCCTGTCAGAGATTGATTGTCTAGAGGTTAGTGACTGTTCTTTATTTACTCAACTAGGGACCTTTTGACCCACTCCCCCTTCTGCTTATAATTTTAGATCTCATGACATTTGTTTATGGTTTTGAGTCATAGCAACAGTCACTTATGATGAATGTGGTTTTGGACTTTAAAAGGTGGACTCAAACCCCAGGAGGGGGTCGAAGGGTGTCGACTTGCAGCCCACCCCTTGGCCCACGAGCTGGTGGATCCAGATCACCAACTGGTGAATAAAGCTTCTGTCTCCTGCTTTAAGATCAACGGGGTGCCAAGCGCTGTGGAGCACACCTATAATCCCAGCGGCTTGGAAGGCTGAGACAGGAAGATGGCAAGTTCAAAGCCAGCCTCAGCAAAAGCGAGGCGCTAAGCAACTCCGTGAGCCCCTGTCTCTAAATAAAATACAAAATAGGGCTGGGGATGTGGCTCAATGCTCGAGTGCCCCTGAGTTCAATCCCTGGCACCCAAATAAATAAATAAATAAATGAAAGATCAACTTGGTGATTTACTGCAATCTCACCATAACAGTAGCATCCTAGGGCTACCCAGAGTGGGGAGCCCCATGCCACCCCTCTGCCCGCAGATGGCTGCCTGACAGTATCCTGTGACTGTGGGCCAAGTGACACAGCCAACCCCTGGTAACATTGCAGGGAAGAAACTGGAGTAATAAATTCCCTATGCTTACCAAACCGCCCTCCAAACCCAGCTAGAAGCCAGAGGGCAAGGGAACCCTTCTCTACCAACCAGAGAGGGTGGCCTTCCAGGCCAGGGAGCAGGGTGATAAAAGGCGGGCGGGGATCAGAAAGGAAAGGCTTCCTGCACAGCAAGCGATGACTGGCCCCTACCCACAGGGCTTGCTCCTCGTCCCTCACAGCTGACCATGTCCCTCCTCCGCACAGCCCTGCAGGACAGTGGTGGCAGGGAGTGCTGGTGAGAAAGGGGGGCTGGAGTAGGGGGCTGGGGTCCTACAAAACTGCTTCCAACCTCCGAGGAAGGGGGCTGAGTCTCCAGGCGGAGCAGGGGTCTGGCTGCAGCCCGGCTGAGCCTGCCACCCAGACCCCAGGAGGCCAGGCAGGTTGGAGAGGAGCAGGAGGAGAGCTCTCACCCCCTCCTGCCTTCCCTCGCTGCTGTTCCTTAGGGAACAGGAGGACGGGACAGGCGGCCACAAACACCAGCCCCCTGAGCCTCTGGTCTCTGCCACAGGCCGCTCCGAGGCCCCGCTCCCCTCCAGGGCCCAGTGGTGGTGGCCCAGGCTGGAACCTGGGGAGGAGGTGCTGGTGGAGGCGGGACCTGCTCCTCAGCCTCAGAACCGGCTGTGGCTGGCTCTGCAGCTTCCAGCCCTGGGCTCCAGGAGGCTTCCCGCGTTTCTCTGGGCCACCACTGTGTCCTCGTCTGGAAAATGGCAGTAAAGGCCCACCTCCCAGGGCTCTAGGAGGACTGAGCGCGACAGCAGTGTGAGAGCAGATGTCTTTCACCCGAGGAAACAGAGGGTGGTCGGCGAGTGCCACTTTCCCGGAAACCCAAAAGGAAAACTTGTCTTGAAAAGTGTCTGGTGGAAATGACAAGGACTTCCACCCCCGTCAGGGCCTCCTGAGGGGCGCCATGGACCTCCCCGGGCCTCTGCCTCGTGTGCCGCTGGCAGGCAGACAGGTGGCTGCTGACAGGACAAGGGAGGGTGTGAGGCCACCACAGGCAGCCCTCATCCTCAGGCTGCAGGGAACAGTGCCACATTCCCAGAAGGGGACACGGGAATGCAGGCCCAGAGGCAGGGCGTGTGGCTGCGGGGAGGGCAGGCTGGAAGGTGAGAATTCCACAAGAAAGTTTAGGGGGGAAATGATCAATGATCGGGGAGTGAGGGCCTTGACCTATGAGAGCACTAGGCCCCCATAGGGGTGACCTGGGTGGTACCTGCGGGCAGGTGGGTGCTGCTGGAGGAGGCGGTGGCTGGAGGCTCGCCTTTGAGGTTTATATTTTATTCCGGTGATTGGAGAGCTCTCTCTCTCTCTCTCTCTCTCTCTCTCTCTCTCTCTCTCTCTCTGCTTCCTGACTACCAAACCCTGAGCACTTTCCTCAGACACACCCTTCTGCCATGACTCTGGGCCAAGGAGAAGTTCTGCCTCACCTGGGGCCCAGAGGAATGGAGCCAGGTGTTTTGGTGACAGCAATGAAAAAGCTGAGTAAAACACGGGGTGACTCAGACAAAAGGGGGACCTGGGATAGGAACCCCACCTGGGAGGGGGCCAGGTTCTCTGTGCCAGGAGAGCTTGTGGGAAGGGCTGGCTTGGATCCTGGAGCCCTGCTCTTTTTTTTTGGTACTTAACCACTGAGCCACACCCCTAGCCGGTTTTTTTGTTTGTTTGTTTGTTTTTGTATTTTACTTAGAGACAGGGTCTTGCTGAGTTGCTTAGGGCCCTACGAAGTAGCTGAGGCTGGTTTTGAACTCATGATCCTCCTGTCTCAGCCTCCCGAGCCACTGGGATTACAAGCGTGTGCCCAGCACCATGCCCAGCAGAGCCAAGCCCGTAAACACCATGGTGTGCCCTGCTAAACGTGGACATGGAGACCAGACCCCCAGCAGCCCCTTGAAGCCTTGCCCCTCTAGTGGACTCTCTTTTACCTGCTGGGAGCACAACCCCGTGCCCAAGTGAGCCTGGCCATCTGCTGTTCTTCTGTAGGCCACTGGGGTCAGCGACTTTCCTGTTGAGCCCGATGTGCCTACGGATTCACTCACTCATTCAACAAATACCTAGTGAACATCCACTATTACCATCCGCTCTGCTAGGCCCCGGGGATGCATCAGTGAACGCAGGGGAGCTACATTCTAGGGAGACAATAAACAAATAAGCAAAATATATCGTAAAAGCTGTTGAGGAGAAGGAAGGAGGATAAGGGAAGTTCAGGGGGTTCCATTTACAGAGAGAGCAGCTCCGAGGAAGGCAGCTTTGAAGTACAGGGGATGAGAGAGGGAGAGCATTCCAGGTGAGAGGAGATGGGGACACCAGGTGCAGAGGCCCCAAGTGGGAGTGAGCCTGGCAGTCTGAGCAGCAGCCCGAGGTCAGTTTAGCTGGTGGAGTGAGCAAGGGAGGGCCATAGAGGGGGACATCAGAGAGGAGGCAGGGGGACCGAGGGGGACCTCGTTGTGGAGGGCCTCATTGGCCACCGAAAGTTCTCTTCCTCAACTGGGCCCCAACACTGCATTTGGTTTCTTTCAAGCCACGTTTTAATTATTTCAAATTTCAAATCATTAGAGTGCTTTTGGCTACAACAGAAAAACCGATTAGTGGTAGCCTAAACCAAAAGAACATATATTATGTATTGGACAAGTGTCCAAATGTAGTGGGTCTCAGAATAAGTTTAACAGGTCACCAATATCATCAGGGACCTAGGCTCTTCCTGTCTCCTTTTTTTTGGGGGGTGGGGGGGTACAACGGATTGAACTCAGGGACACTTGACCACTGAGCCACATCCCCAGCCCTATTTTGTATTTTATTTAGAGCAGGGTCTCACTGAGTTGTTTAGCATCTTGCTTTTGCTGAGGCTGGCTTTGAACTCACGATCCTCCTCCTCAGTCTCCCCAGACACTGGGATTACAAGAGTGCACCACCATGCCCAGTTTATCCTGTCTTTCAGTTCCATCTTCAATGTGTCTCCTCATGGTGACAACATGGTTGCTGCAGCTCCAACCAAGCTTTATACCCCTTCCCAACTTCTTCACAAGTAGAAATGAAGGGATCGGGGAGAAAAAAAAAATGTATGTGCAGAGTAAGGAAATCGCAAGAATTTCTCATAACTCTCTCACAGAAGAAAAGACTTTCCCATAAGACCTAGCAGACTATCTTTTCTATATCATTGGCCAGAAGGGGGACATATGTTGACTCCTAAGCCAGGCAGAGGGAATGGATTAGTATAATTGACTTGTACCAGTGATTCATCTTGGGGCTGTACCTTCAGGACAGAGCTCCATAAACTTTGTCCCCACCCACCTACCTTCCCACCCGACTCTGATGGGTCCAGGTGCAGCTGGAGCCCTGGCGCACCCTCCAACACAGCTCTTGTTTGGATCGCCTTCTGCAGCATCACTGACCACCCTTGTTTGGCGCAAAGCAGCAGCCATGTTGTCTGCTCACAGAGAGAGTCTAGCAGGTTCCAGCAAGGATGGCTTTTCTCTGCCCCACGATGCCAGGGTCCAAAAGACTTGACACTCTGGAAGTGACTCAAACAGTCCGGCCCTGAATCTGCTGGAGGGTCCTCCTTCCCACTCAGGTGTCTGGGCAGGGATGTCTCAGAGGCCTGCTCACTGGGACTGGCAGCCAAGTGCCCCCTCCTGGCCTGTCCACTGACTTGCGAGTCTCCCAGCCTGGCATCGGCTCTCCAGGAAGTGCCCTGAGACCAAGCACCTGGCGGAGGGTCCCCAGGGATCCAGGCGAAAGCCAGATGGCTCTTTCCAGCCAAGCAGAAAGGCCTCACTTCTGTCACATTCCATCGATGACAAGTGGGTCAAAACCCCTGTCCAAAGAGGCGGGGAGGGGACTCAGGCCCTCCTCTCCGCAGGGAAGAGGCGACATCACATTGGAAGCAAAGGTGGGGTGGGAGATACTCTTGCAGCCATTCTCAAAAATAAAATAAAAAATGCAACTGGCTCTCCTCAGCCGCCCACGCCTCAGTCTCTCTCACCATCTCCCGCTCAACAGGAAGCCAAGTGAACCTCCCTGCTCTCTCCGACCCTCCCCACCTGGAGCCCCTCGCAGACTCCTATGTGCCCCTGAGCCACGGTCTTCTCGCTTCCATTCCTCTCAGAGCCAGGCTTCTGGAACAAATGGTCCGTGCTTGCAACCCGAATTTCTTTTCCAACCCCCCCCCCACTGGCTCCCTCCCCTCTGTGGCTGGCCCTGCCCCCACCGCAGTCCTCCTGTGGTCAGGAGCCCGAGTCTGGTATAGCCCTGACTCCCTGGAAGTCCGCAGCGCCTGACCCCAGCCACCACTGCCTCCCTAGAACCCCGCCCTGTGGCTTCCCAGAGGCCAGGAGCTCTGGTGGCCCTCCCAGCTCTCAGGCTCCTCCTGATCCCCTGCTGGACCCCAGGGAGCCTGAAGCTGACCCGGGTGCTGGCGATGGCAGCCCCACCCAGGGGGCTTTCTAGACCCCGCCCCTTTCTAGACCCGACTCCGCCCCTCCGCCCCTCTGGAAGCCACGCCTCCTTTCCACGCCCACTGTGACTGCTGAGCTCCAGCCCTGGACCCACACCACAGGCTCTTAACCAGGTCCCTGCCCAGGTCCCTGCCCCGGGTCCACCTTCTTTCCAACCAGGGCTGGGAGGAGGGTAACCCCCAGGGCCAGGTTTAAGGAGGCGCCCTCTCCAGGGCTCTTGTTCCCGCCCTGCTCCCCACGGTCCCACCTGCTGCCCGAGTGTGGCCTTTCTGAAGCTCAAATCTAACCGCAAATCTGGCCGCTCAAGCTCGGGCCTTCCAGGGGCTCCCCACTCCCCGGGGGCCGCCTTCGTATGAACCGAACTCCTTAGAATGTTCCGCACACCCCACCTGTCTCCCCGGCCTCCACTTCTCGTTTCTCCCTCCACCCACATCTCACGCCTCTGCCATTCTAGTCCACAAAGGCTTCGTCCTGCCTGGGCCTCTATCCATATATGGGGACACCTGTCCCCTCCTCCTTGCCCCTAGCTTTTATTATTTTTCTATTATGAAATATTTAGGAGCTGCCTAAAAGGTATGAATTGCAGTGAAATCAACACCCGTGGACTAGCACCATCCTCCCAGCCCAAGAATTAAAATCTTACCAATGCAGCAGAAGCCACTGGGTGCCCAACCCAGTCACATCCCCTCCCCCCAGTTACTGACATCCACATGGTCCTGTTTTTCGTGTGTACCCTCCCGCAACCTATGTTGGATTAGCGCAGCAGTTTCTGATGTCGTTTTGAGTATTGTGAATGTCTTCAAACTTTAGGTAAATGTTGTCATCTGGTTTACATTCCTCTACAGCTTGATTTTCATGCAACGTTATGTTTGTGAAATGTATCCCTGTTGCTAGGTGTAGATGGGAAGTCCAAAAGTTCTGCAAGAGACGGGGAGTCAATATTTGAAATATTTGAAGCTTAGTAGGCCCAACAGTCTGTTGAAGTGCTCCACCCTGCCAGTTTATTGCAAGAGTAGACAGAGTACAAAATGAGGGAGTGTGGCTGTGTACCGGTGCAACCTTGTTTACAAACTTGGCCCACAGGCCCTGGCGTGCTGATCTAGACCATTCGGTTTCATTGCTGTGCAATATTTCATTGTATAACTGTGCCATAACTTATTGATCTATTCTTTATTGCTGCTATGGTTGATTGAATTTCATTCACAACTATTTCTTTTCTTTTTCTTCCTTCCTTCCTTCTTCCTTCCTTCCTTCCTTCCTTCCTTACTGGGGATTGAACCCAGGAGTGCTTAAGCACCGAGCCACATCCCCTGCCCTTTTTATATTTTATTTTAAGACAGGGTCTCACTAAGTTACTTAGGGCCTGGCTAAGTTGCTGAGGCTGGCTTTGAACTTGTGATCCTCCTACCTCAGCCTCTAGAGTTGGAGGATTACAGGTGTGTGCCACCATGCCCAACATCATTCCCATCTATAATCTGAGACTCTATACATTTCCCTACCCTTTGACATTTGGAGTACTTGGAGAATACATCCCTGCCCCATTAATTTATGGTTGGCCCAAAGGAATTAAACCAGCCAAATGCTAAAGAATGGGACACAAACATAGTTTTAAATGCATTTGTATGTTTTAGCTTGGCCTCTTGCTGTCCTCTCATTTGCTATGAGACACACATGCTTCCGTCATCTGAGTTCTTAAATGAGAGTTGCAGGAAGCCAATGAGCAGAAATATCCCAGTTCATTTGCAGTCTGGTGAGCAAGAAGTAGATGGTGTTGTAAATCACTGAAATTTTTTAGGATTATTTGTTACACAGCATTATTGTAGCAGTAACTAACTAATACAACAGACATTTTGCTGTACTTTGTTGCAATAACAAAGACCCAGAAATACATTTGTACATGTCAACTGATGTCCAAGCACATCTTCAACATTTTAATGCAACTTATTTTCCAAATTTTTTTTTTACCAATTTACACTCCACCAGCAATGTCTCAGATTTTTTCAGTGTTCCACATCCTTGTCAACACTTGGCTTTGTCAGATGTCTGTGATCTGATGGGTGTGAAATTACATTGCCCATCTGACTCTCACTTATGTGTCTCTCCCTCTGGGCTTCCTTCCCCAGGGCCCCAACCTGAACTAGGTCTATACTCACTGCACCCTCGCTCCTGTGTTTCCTCTCTCACAAAAACATAGCATAGCATTGATCTGTGAGATTGTCCCTGTCTCCCAGCCCCAGTACAAAGCTCAGCACATAGTACACACTTAGTAAGTAGTTGCTGAATGAAGGTGTGATCAGAAACTTCAGTGGGGCTGGCCAACCCACTCTAGAGGAGCATGGGGGCTGAGACAACGCCTATCACAGGCACAACACACAGATCAAGGTTTGTCAAAGGGCAGAGACACAGCTTTTCATGTGACTGCTCCACATAGACTGAACAACTTGTTTTTATGCTAAAAATGTGATCAGTCCAAGGTGATTCTCAGGGGACTTGGAGTAGCTAGAGAAATGTAAGGGAGGGCTGGGGATGTGGCTCAAGTGGTAGCGCACTCGCCTGGCATGCGTGCGGCCCGGGTTCGATCCTCAGCACCACATACAAACAAAGATGTTGTGTCCACCAAATACTAAAAAATAAATATTAAAAAAAAAATTCTCCCTCTCTCTAAAAAAAAAAAAAAGAGAGAGAAATGTAAGGGAGAGCTAAACCCTGAGGGCCTTTTGCTGGCAAATTGCATCTTCACAAAAAGCAGGTTACTCACACGGCAAACAGCATCTGTCTCACACTGTTCCAGGCACTTCGTCCATCTAGGAAGCCCGGGGCACACGCCTGGGGAGTGGAGGGCCTGGAACGTAGGGGCTCGGGCAACCTGGCAGCAGGGCCTGTACTTTTAGCCACCATCTCGGGTGTTTTCTAGAAACCATCACACACATCCTTGAAACGATTGGTTTGGAGGCCAAGGAAGTTGGCACCTCCCAGAGATCTCTTCCTTGAAGTGTCAAGAACCCCTTCGGATGACATGGTGCATCCAAGGTTGTAAGCAAGAGTCGGAGTTCTAAGAGATCCTGGGGAGGCCATCTTTGCTGCCAGTCAGCATGGTGGGGAAACATGGGTCTTGGAGCCTGCGGACTGGGATTTAACCCAAGCCCGATCACAGTCTTAACTTAGATTATTTTTGTTGCATGTTAAAAACAAAACAAAACAAAAAAACCTGATAACTTCAAAACCTCCAAAATGAAGAGGAGAGATGAATTGTAAGGCATGGGTGGTGCTGGAGGGACACCCAAGGGCTGCAACCAACAAGGGATCATCAGTGGAACTAGGCAGTCACTCTGTCTCCTCCCTCTCTGGGCTAAAACCAGCATCTCCTTCCAGGTTCAGATTCCTGGCATGTGAACTCTGATTGGCCCAGCTTCAGCCAGATGCTTTCCTCTGGTCCAATGAGCTGTCACCAGGAAGGCGAGATCACATATGCCTGAAGAAAGGGAGGCCATTTTAAGAGACCAATGCTCTCTAGAAGTCACCAGTTCACCATGGCGTTCAGGGAGGCCATGTTCCTTCCTGGGACTTGCTGTTGTAAAATGAGAGATTTGATCTGTGTCTGTTTAGCCATTACATTTACTATGCCTGGTGCATGATGGGTGTTTAATAAGTGCATGATGGATGGATGAGTAGACTAGAGTGAACTCTATATTCTGGTTCTGGCAGCCTGTTTTCTAGAATTCTTCTAGGTGAGACGTGTGAGTTCTGGGAGTTGGAAGAAAAGAAGGAGGGAGGCTAGACACTGGAGGAGGGTGCCCAGGATGTCACTTAGGCAGTCTTTGCTCTGGGCATCTTTCCAGTGCTCCTCCTCTGTCTTCACCAAGCAGCCTTCTGGCCAGAATTTGGCTTCTCTAATGGACTCTGTCCCTAGAGGAATAGTGCCCTTTGTAAGCTGTTAAATTGGCTTCCTAACAAAAGCCAGCCAGTGTCATTTGGGAAATATAGTCCACAGGAGAAGACCCTGGATTTGATTCCAATGTCCCAAATCTAGGCTCTTTCACTTATTATGTGATTTGGGTGGGTCACTTGGCCCTGCCGAACACCACAGTTTTCTTTGGTCAGATAGAGATGAGAACATTTGTTCTGGGCTGGGATTGTGGCTCAGTGGTAAAGCGCTCGCCTTGCGCGGGCGGGACCCGGGTTCGATCCTTAGCACCACATAAAAATAAAGGCATTGTGTTGTGTCCATATACACCTAAGAAATAAATATACATATTAAAAAAGAACATTTGTTCTGCCTCATTCATAGGAGTGTTTAAGGGGTACTGCACCTACAATTATTCAAGATAATTGAACTACCTCTGAACAGCTCAGGAAAAAAAATAATTGAACTACGCGTGTGGTATACTAACCAGGTGCCAGGTGCAATGCTATGTGCTGAAATAAATTATTTTGTATAATCCTAACGGGAACCTTATGAAGTAACTACTATTATTACTCCCATTTTACAGATGAGGAGACCGAGGCTCAGTGTTTAAATAACTTGCCCAAGGTCACACAGCTGATGGACAATAGAGTCAGATGCCACACTCTGAACCTCTGGGCTCTGCTACCCTATGCACAGTCCAGTCCTAGACAGACCCATTGTCATTATTCGTTTCCAAAGCCTAAGCCATCTTGGATAAACTGAGGACTAAGGGTCCAGGCTCATGGAGCTCAGAGACCAACACTTGGATTCCAGAGAAGCATAATTTCTGTGTTTCTTCCTTCTGAAAAACAAAACATAAAAACCCCCTTCAGTCTAAAATCTGCACTAATCAAGAAGTCTCTGGGCTGCAAAAAATGAGAGAGAACTCAAGTTAACTTACTCAAACAAGGGAATTTATTGGCCTGCATTCTAGGAGGGGCAATGGTGAGACTTGGGCACTGGAGCCCAAGTTTCAAATATCACTGGGGCACCCTCTCTCATCTCTTGACATAGCTGCTGCCCTGGGCACGCTGCCTGTCTTCTCTCGAGCTTTGTCATGGATGGAAGCCCAGCTGCCAGCAGTTCCCGGATCCCATGTCAGCAGAGGTAGGGTTTCCTTTCCCAACTACAGATGGAAAAATCTCAGGGAAGGACTCTCATTGGTCCAGGTCCTGTGTCCTCCCTCTGAACCAGTCACCATGGCCTGGAGCGTGTGGTTCTCTGATTGGCTGCCCAGCTTGTGTCACATGTCACCCATGTGAGCATTGGGGTGGGTCTGTTATCAGAAAAGCAGGGGGAGGAGGAATCAATGTGCATGTGGACCCTGGCCCGAAGCCACAGTCACCCCAATTTGTACCCTCTCCAACTGGCAATACCAAACCTGCTTTCCTCCTTCCTCCACCAACACCAAGTCCCCTAACAGGTTGTTCCTTTCACATTCTTTTCTTCAGAGGGGTCTGCGTGGTCTTCAAATTAGAAGGGGGAGTGGGGTCTGTCATTTTTTTGCAAGCCAGTTTACTCCAGGAGGTATTTCAACTTCCTTGACTGCCAAATGGGGACCACGGAGCCTACTCGCAGAGGCCTGTGGAGGCCCACAGAGCTAATGGATACAGAAATCACTTTAGAAAGAACAAAGTGCCATATTTACAAACACAGGATGTATTTATCGATTTATTTATGTTCCTTTGTGTTCCAAAAAAAAGGATTTGAGGTAGCTTACAAAAATGCACACAGTACAGTAGGATAAAAATAGATACAAGTGATCCAGCCCAAGGAACAACAAGGGTGGGAAAATGAAATAAAGCCAGGAAAATGCTCCTACATGGAAACTTAGGCTCCAAATCCCTGAACAGGTTCAGAGCAGAGCTTCGTCAGGAACAAAGGAGAGTGGGGAATGTGATCAGTTATGAAAGGTGGCCCCAAGAGAAGAGCATATTAGCACGTCAGGAAAGGCCACAAGGCTTACCTCGGGGCCAATGTCCGCAAGAAATTTTTTTCTGATTAAGAGGATTCTGTGGGATCCAGTGTCTGCCTTGTCAACAATATTTGGATCTGTTTTTATCATATCACCTGACACCTACTTCACAGTCTCATCTGGATCTTGTTTATTTGATTTCTTTTAACTAAAAACTGGACACAGAATAGCAAGTAAGAGCATTCATTTCTTCTGTCTTGTTTTCATTTGTTTATATGGTAAAGTGAGGCTGGGTGCAATGTATATATGAGTTTTCCCCAGCAAAGTACATGGGCAAAAAAGTTCTCGCATCCTGGCTTAGCTGAAACATAAAAATCACTAAGACATAAAACTGATCCAAGCAGACCATAAAGACACTGCTGCTTTTGCCTCAGAACTTGGGCTATAATCTGCTGCCCTGGAACAAAATTCAAACATAAATCAGCTTCCACTGTATTTTTAACCACCTAGGAAATTCTTCATTTCCTGCCTGAAATGCTTCTGTCGGTGAACGATGCCACTCTCCCTCACCCCTGCTCTGAAAAGGCTCCCTTGGGGCAGTGATGGGGACCCGAGTCTGGATCCTGGTTCAGGAAAGCACAGGATGTGATAACAGACAGAAGAAACGGCCTCCAGGATAAATAGGATCGGGCAGGGACTCGCCTATACAGTGCTTTTGTGCCAAGTTGAAAAGGGCGTGACTTTGGTAGGAAGAAGTCCCCTGGGTTCCTACCCGGGATGCCCCTTTCCCTCTGCCCACACTGTCTCCTCTGTCCTCTGAGACCCAGAGCCTCCACCCCCGCAACAGCATTTTCTTCTCTTTTTTCTCCTTCTTTTTATTTGTTCTTGTTAGTTGCACGTGACAGCAGAATGTATTTTGACATATTGTACATATAAGGCGAATGACTTGCCATTCTCTGGTTGTACATGGTGCACAGCATTCTCTTCTGAGTTTCAAATGCATCAACAGTAAGCACCAGACAGCTGGCATTTAATTATATGATGTCTGGCATTCCGTATTTCATGCTGTCAGTCTGTCTCTCTAACTAGATTAAAGCTATCTTGAGGATAGTGATTAGTTCTTATTTTATATGTCTACCTTACAGCTAACAAGTATACCTTATGTCTGGGCCTCTTAAAAATAACAGGATCATAAAAAACAGAGCCCCGGAGTGTCTAAGATGCCTAGTTTATCCTTGCTGTGCCCATTTTGCAGACAAGGAAATTTAAAACCAAAGAGGAGCCCTGATCTGTCCAAGGTCACAGAACAAGAACTTGGCAGGAACAGCCCCAGGGCTCCTGCCTGCCAGGGCAGGGCTCTATTTCCCCTAAACACTTAGCTCTAAAAACCTACAAATTAGGTCTTTTAGAACCACAGCTCACTGGGGAACAAAGACAGACACACAGACAGCCGGCCCACAGCAGTACATCTGCTCGTGGGCAGAAGTGTCAGCACAGAGCCGGCCAAGCTGAGGAAGACCCCGCCAACAGCCCTGTGGGAATCACACTGGGCCTTGGTAAGTGCCAGGGGGATGAAAGGACCTTGGTGGGCTCCCTGAGGTGCCCGCAGCCTCCCCTACACCCTGGAGGTCCCCACTGTGGGTCCTGGCTGGACACATGAAACTGATTGATGGGCAGTAAGGAAGGGGGTGAGGCCTTGCCCCCTGTGCAGGCTGGGCCACCATCTGCAGTGAACTACGTGAGAGCAGAAAACCATACATGTACTTGCCCCAAACGCATAACAAATACTCTACGGTAACGTTAAAGCCAAGAGAAACCAGAATCCAAACACCAAAAAACATCAACAGCAACACTCAGCAAAACCCTGCAATGAGAAGCTGGCAGCAGCCTCATCAGTCCTGTTCTCTCTCCCCGTCTCTCCCAAGCGGCAGCTCTGACTTCTCAGTCATTTCACAGTGACCCTGCAACCCCTGCCACGGTGAGTTCATTGGATAGGTATGGAGGCCCGCGCAGTGGTGCACACCTATAATCCCCGCAGCTCTAGAGGCTGAGGCAGGAGGATCGCAAGTTTGAGGCCAGCCTCAGCAACTTAGCAAGGCCCTAAGCCACTCAAAGAGAACCAGTCTCTAAATAAAATATTAAAAAGGGCTGGGGATGTGGCTCAGGGGTTAAGCACCATTGGGTTCAATCCTTGGTACCAAAAAAAAAGGTGTAGAAACTGAGGCTGAGCAAGCTGGACTATCTTGCACCACCCCTCATAGCTGCTAAGTGGCAGAACTGGGATCAGAATTCAGGTTGGTCTCTCAAAAATCTCTCCCCACCCCCACTATCCACTACAACCCACAGAGACTCCCGTTCTAGATCCACGTCAAGTGTTTTGTCCCATCCTCAGACCCGGGTGACAAGACTTGGTTGGGACAATGCAAGGCTCTAGCGGGAGAACAGCTTGCCCCTTAGGGAACTGGAGAAAGAGCCAGGCCTGGCAGGAGGCACACCCGGATCTCCGTGGCTTTTTCTTGGTGCCAAACAAACGCAGAAGGAGCCACTTCTAAAAGAACACAGTGTTTTTCCTCCTCTTCTCACCTCCCCTGGGCCGGTGCCTGTGATAATTGGGAAGCACAGAGTCTGGTTTTTCTGGGACTGGAACCAACGCTGTGAAGAGTGTTCTGACAATAATGTTGTTGATTGACAGCTGATGGACAGTGTTCCTGAGTGCGTTTTGCCTGTGCCGAGCGTTAGGCTGAGAACCACACTCAACAACTGCTCAACAGCCGGCGTCCTGTCCAGACAGAATTTACTGCACTTTCCCTCTGTGGGCTGCAGTCGGGCGGCCAAGTGAGATGCTATCTCAGGTCCTTCCAGCTCCATCACTCCACAGCTCTACCAAGGGGACAACACAGATCTGAAAACATTTCTTCCCCCAAACAATGAGTTGAGGTTATAATTCACACAGTAACACAGACTCCAGCAGAGAGAGAACTGGTCAGGAAAGAAGGTTCTCCGATTCTGGCCTCTTAATCTTTGACCCACTAATTCCACTTTTGTGAATTTCTCTTAAAGAATACAGAAGGACAGAGCTCTGGGTACAAAGATGTTTGCTTAAATGCTATTTGGAGGTTCTGTCCTATAATAATAATGTCCAATACAGGAAGGCAATGGGGCTGAGGTGTCGCTCAGGGGTAGAATACTTGCCTAGCATATGTGCAGTGCTGGGTTCAATCCCCAGTACTGGTGTGGGGGAAAAAAAAGGAAGGGGGGGGTGTATTCACCTGGTGGCATCATCAAAATGATAATTCTGAAGATGTGAGAAAATGTCTATAATGCTGTTTTTCAATTTGTACTTTGTCCTCCATTAGTGGATACCAATTTGTTAAGTCTCCTGTTACTAATTTTTTTTTAATTAAACAGACTATAGTAGAAAATATTACAGTGCATCACAGATGGTAAATATACTTATCGATAAAATTTGGTTTCTGTTATTCAAGTAACTGGGCCATGATATAAAATATATTTTTTTTTATTGTGGGGTCACAGTTGAAACATTTCAAGGGCCATGGGTCTAGAATGTACTAACCAAGAGTATAAAACCCTATATGTGAGTCCTGGCTTGGAAGGGAACACACTAAAACAAAGGTAGGAGTTGGTTAGATTGGCACAATAAAGGCTGCTGCTTCTCATTTACAAGTTTTCTTTGACTTTTTGTAAACTGTTCTTGTCCTACAATAAAAGAGAGAGAGAGAAATGAGTAAGAATACAAGACAAAAAGGAAGGCTAGCATTAGAAGCTCATCATCAGATCCCAAAGTGCAGAGGGCTCAAGGGGGTCTTCCTGTAGGAAAAGTGCTATAGGTTAGGCCTTAATTTTTTTTTTCTTTATTTTTATGTGGTGCTGAGGATGGAACCCAGTGCCTCAAGCATGCTAGGTGAGCACACCACCACTCGAGCCACATCCCCAGACCCTGGGCCTTAATTTGAGTGGAAGAGGGAAAGGTTGGCCTAAAACTGGGTAGGGTTGTAGCTCAAGGATGAGGGGTACAGGAGATGGGGTTAGAAACAGCGGCTCTCAGCCTGGCGCAGTGGCCATGCCTGTAATCCCAGCAACCTGGGTGGCTGAGGTAGGAGGACTGCAAGTTGGAGACCAGCCTGGGCAACCTAGCTGTGATCCTGTCTCAAAATAAAAAATAAAAAGGGGGAGCAGGGAACCGTAACCCACACCTGTAATCCCAGCGCTCGGGAAGCTGAGGCAGGAAGATCGTGAGTTCAAAGCCAGCCTCAGCAAAAATGAGGCACTAAGCAACTCAGTGAGATCCTGTCTCTAAATAGAATACCAAAAAAAGGAGCTGGGGACGTGGCTCAGTGGTTGTGTGCCCCTGAGTTCAATCCCGGGTACTCCCAAAATAAATAAATAAATAAATAAGATTTTTAAAAGGTGGTATGTAGCTTATGTACCAGGAGGTAAAGCGCCCCTGGTTCAATCTCTAATACCAAAGAAAAAAAATTTAAAAAGCTCTCAGTGATGTAAAGCGGCTTTCACCCAGTGACCGGCCACTGCCCCTCCCTAGGCCTTATCCGCTCCCTATCCCTAAATTGAAGTTTCAAACGGGACGCTGCCCCTCAAAAACATGGCTGCGCCAAGGGTGACGCGCCCCTCAACAAGATGGCGACCGCAGTAGCCCCACCTCCCGCTGCCCCGGTGACCAATGAAAGAGAAGCACGCGGACGTACGCATGCGCGGTGCACCCGAGCGGGCGTGTCCAGTGATGAGTGGGGGATCCCTGCAAGCAACATGACTAAAAAGAAGCGGGAGAATCTGGGCGTCGCTCTCGAGGTGAGGGGAGAAGTGAGGGTTGGGGCAACATCGTTAGTTGCCTTCTCCTGGCTGCAGGGGAATGGGTCGGTCTGGTGGCAAGGTTAGAGTGGGCCAAAGGGAGGAAGCGAGGGCAGCGCAGGTTTGGGAGAGGGATGAGAGGGCCCGACGCAGTCTGGAGGTGAGGGGACCCAGAGGTAAGGGGGCACGCCGCGGGCACCTTAGGAAGGCCCGGGGACGGGGACGGGGACCTCCAGAGGGCAAGAGATCTGGAAGTGAAGGGACCCCAGAGTAGGTGGGGACAGAAACGAGGGGACTTAAAGGGGAAGGACATGGGATTAAGGAGGACCCGAGGAAGACGTGTAAGTGAAGAGGAACCCAAAGGGACAGTTGACGCCACAGGCGGGAGGGCCTGTAGTTGAGGGGAACCCCCAAGGGCTAGGACCCAAACAAGAGCTGTCAGTGTATTATTAATGGCTTAAATATCGCCTGAGGTGGGAGAACTTTCCGCCAGAGTACCAAAGCCTGGAGCTTGGAGAGTGTTTGGGAGTTTGTCAAGAGAATTCTAGAAGTGGTGACGTTATCCAAAGTCTTCAAAATGGATTGATCGCATGTGGGAAGAAAACCAGCTAATGCCTAGAGCACCTACTGTTTGCTGCTTTCGCCCCTGTGAGAGTCGTGCAGATGAAGTTTCAGGTGGAACCCGGATGTAGAGGTGATGGAGCCAAGAATCAAGCACGAGTGGTCTTTGAGAAAGTGCAACAGGCTGCTGTAACAGGTTTCACCTGGAACTTCATCTGTACACTCTCACAGGCATGTAGTGAGGATTCATGGAGAATGCAAGAGAAATCCCAAAACTTAGTGGCTTCAGGAACAAGAAAGTCTGTCATTTTCTCTAACAGGCTGGAGCAGGGGTCAGCAGACCTGGTCTGGAAAGTATCAGACAGAAAATATTTAGGCTTTGCAGACTATATGGTCTCTGGGGTCACTACAGTTGATCCTTATTATTCACAGATTGCATATTTGCCTACTGACTAAATATATTCATAGCCTGTATTCGTAGCCCCCAAATCAATACTCTTTTGCATCATTCACAAGCAAATAAAAGAGGAAAAAAATGTTTGAGTCTCCTGAGAGATCCACATTTCCAGTTAAGGTTAAAAAAAAAAAAAAAAAGAACATTCTGCCTTTGTTTGCATTACTGTACTACACACAAATGTCCTTTCTCTTGGTGTATTTAGTGTTGTGTTTTTTGTATTTTTGTGCTTTTTATTGGTGATTTAGCTGTTTCAGATGACCCCCAATGCTAGAGTGCTGCCTGGTGTTTGAAGGTTGTGTGTGCCTTCTGGTGCAAAATGGGCTTGTTAGATAAACTTTTTTTTCAAATGTGTTGTAACTCTGCATTGTAAGGTGCTGTTGGTCATGAGTACAATGTTAATGAATCAACTATATATTGAATACGATGTATTTAAACAGAAACATATAAGTCAAGTTTTGTGTGAATCAGTTGATAAAAACATTGTGGCCAGAGGCTTGCAGGAACCTGGTTCAGTATTTGCTAATTCAATTTAATTTAATTTTTAAATATATAGTTTTGCAGTGCTGGGGATTGAACCCAGGAGCACTCTACCACTGAGTTACATCCCCATCCTTTTTAATTTATTTTTTATTTTTAGTTGTTGAAAGACCTTTATTATTTTTATTTATTTATATGTGGTGCTGAGAATCGTACCCAGTGCCTCACACATGCCAGGCAAGTGCACTACCGCTGGCTTCAAAGTTGCCATCCTCCTGCCTTGGCCCCCCTGAGCTGGGATTATAGGCATGTATCACCGTGCTTGACTTACTTTTGTTGTTGTTGTTTGGACAGTACTTGAAGTTGAACCCAGACCTTCATACATGCTAGACAAGTGCTCCACCACTGAGCCCATCCCAGCCCTTGGTGGTATTTTATAGAAAATAACTACTACGAATAAGAAGTAGTACCTGTCATAACACAAAAGCAGCCACAGGCTATTTGTAAGTGAGCAAGTATAGCATTATGCCAGTAAAACTTTTTTCCCTCCAACAAAAACAGGAAGTAGACAGTCTTTGGCTCTCAGCATCATTTGTCCACCCACAGTCTAAAGAAGGTGGTGGTCTGCCATCTCCCTGAGTCTTGTTATCATCTTATCAATGAAACCAGGGCACACTCCATTGATGTTTCCACTGCCAGGGAAAGAGAAAGTAGAAGAAGCACCCACTGTCTTAAGGATCCTGGGCCTGAACTCTGCATTTTCCATTGGCAGGAACCAAGATTTGTGGCCTTACTTGTCTGTAATGGAGGCTTAGAAATGTGCTCACCAGCCAGGGGGCCATGTGCCCAGCTATAGCTCCATTACTGTGAAAGGAGGAGATAGTGTGTTTTAGCAGACAGGCTGCACTGCAGTCGGCACCTCACCTCATGGTGTGATTTGAGGATTAAATGAGACAATATGTGTAAAGTGCTTGGCATGTGCCTGGCACAGGGTGGGTAATTGATAAATAGCAGCTCTTTCTTATTCTCACCCTTTGCAGTTCTTTTGCATCCTTTTACCGTGGCTGGGTCAACCCCTGTTTGGGGTTTAGTTTCCTCATCTATAACAAAAGATTTGCATTTCACCAGGAGTTATAAATTAATTATGTCCAAATAAAGATCATGATGTCTGGTTTGGCTTTTGAGTTTTGAGTTTTGACACAAGTGTTTTGATAGGTCATTTATTCTAGGGCCTTTTACTGAGGCAGATTCACTCTTCTTTTTGTTACCCTCTGTGTCTCAATATACACACAATTTATATAGATATTTCAAAATAGGCATATATAGATAGATAGATAGATAGATAGATATATCAAGATCTACATAAATATGCAGGTATTTGTCATACTGGTATCTCAGTCACTTTTTGCTTGGATAGTCAAGAGTTTGAAAATTGTAACTCTGTGCCTTGGAAAAAGCCCAGCATCTGGCCGCCTCCCATCCTTGCTCCTCGGTTGCCCCCAGCGGGTCTGAGCATTGAATGTGCATCGATGCTCAGTAGCAGTAGATATTGTCCTCTTATTAAAAGTCCTGTGCTTGGAGCCAATGAAGTGGTGATTTAATAAAAAATGTTTGTTAATCTGACGAGTGCAATAAAACCCCCACAAGTGAGTGATCTCAGCACCTGCAAACAGTCGCCACTTGTTGTAATGAAGCAATTATCAAGCAGGCAGCTTCACCCTCAGGGCGGGCGCAGGCCAGCTGTACTGGGCAGTCACCTCCTAGGACAACCAAGGCACCTTCTAGCCTCCGTCACTCGTGGTTCCTTGTGAGGTCTTTTTATCTGACTCATTTGCCACTTTGTGAGATCTCAGAGTTGGGGGTGGGGAACTGGCTGTGAGTTTTAGCTTCTGAGAGTTTATTCTGAATAACGAGAAAATTATAGTTCAAATGAGAAATTGCCAGCCTGGTACTGATTTTAATGTGTGGGAGGAGAGAAAGGTTTCTTATCAGTCTAAACTTACAGGAAGATTTTGGCTGATGTCAAACTTATTTATGTTTTTCAGTCTCTGATAGTAATGAGCTATTACTTGGTCATCGTACTTTTCTTTTGCAGCCAGACTGTTCAACCTAGTTTCATTGAACAATTGATCTTAACAGATGTATGATGTCTTGGCTAACATTTTAAAGGGGATCATTTGATCGGATCTGATCCCTATTACAGAAATCTGGAAGACTTTTGGCTACAAATTACAGAAAATTGACCTTAATAACTTAAGCAAATAGGAGTCTACTGTTTTTTTTTCCCCCCATAGAAATATGTGGATAGGTGGCTACTGACATTGGTTCAAAAGCTCAGTTATGTCAGAGGTAGTATTTCTTCATTCCCTTAGCTATTTCTTCATGGTCATAAAATAGCTGCCACGGCTCCAGTCATGTTCAACTTTAAGTCAGGAAGGAGAAAGGAATAGCAACACTATTTGTCCCTTTTATTGGCAAAATATAAGCTCTCCTAGGATTCTCCCAAATGATTTCTGGAATATATCATCATGACCAGTCCCAATGACAGTGAGGCTGGGAAAGTATCTGTTGCACTTTTCCAACTTCTGTAGTAGAGATGAGCAAAGGAGTGGGGTTGGGAGTCCCTGCTGGACTGGCCAACTAACAGTATCTTCTGTAAGAAATAAAAGTTAGTGGAGCCTTTAACTTTCTACCAGGAGGAAAGAAGTTTGACACTGTGATGATTTGTTTGATGCCCTCTCCTGCTCTAAGCTCCATGAGGGCAGGCAGGGGCAGAAGCAGTGTCAGTGAAGATGGTCTCAGCTGTTCTGGGACAGCAGAGCACAAGGCAGTGTTATAGAAGCAGCTTAGTGGACCATCAGTAAATATTTGCTGAATTGGTTTGAGTGATAGGAGGAGGCACTTGAACCTGCCACCCTGACATCTGGGCTTAGCAGAGTGGTTCAGTGGGCAGAGGTTAGGAGGCCGCCACAGAGCCCGCAGTTAGAGCCACCTTCCTGGGGAGCCACCAGCCAGTAGCTGGGGGAGAGGCTCTTGCAGCATGCCAAGAATGTTCAGGGCCCACTGACCACTAAATGAGCCTCACCTGCTGCCAGGCAAAAGCGACAGGTCGCCATTGGGCAGGTGATTTCTCTCAGCAGCCTGCGTCTGGCTCCGCTCCACTTGACGGGGGTCAGGAGACTAAAACCTCATTACCTAACGCGGCTGGATGTCAGCATGTGTGGAGTGGCTGTTTGCCAGCATCTTAATTAATGAATTCATAAGGCGCGGGGTGGATGCCAGCTCTTGAAAAGTGCTTTGAGCCTTCAGTGATGAAGAAGCTTTTGCTAATTTATCAAAAATATATATTGGGGGAGAGAAGAGAAAACAAACCCCAAACACCATTTTGGCTCAGGGACAGCTGAAGGCTTGAGGCTAGGACTGACCCGAGGCTCCTTTCCAAGGCCGCTCAGCCTCCATCTCAGCACCCCAGCCTCAGAGCTCTGGTGGACGGCAGCAGGGCCCCTCGCCTTCGTGCCCTGGGGTCGCGTGAGTGTCCAGAAAAGCAGCAAGCCCTTTGGCTCACCCTCTTCTTCCTGAAAATGGATCCTTGATTAAAATCTGGGGCAGCTCGCTGTCTTCACCTGCTCACCTGGGAGAGAAGCTGCTTCTGGGGCCTCTTGACTGGGAAGCCATGGGTTTGTTTTCTGTCCTCAAAGAGCCCTGCGAGCCTCCTTCACAGAAAAGCATCCCTTAAGTGTGCTGGGGGAGTTGGCTTTTTGGGGTTTATGGCTGGTCACCTGGAAAATTGAGGCCTGTGACCCTCATATGACTGGGCTGTGTGGCCTAGAGGCCCTGGATGGAAAGCCCCGGGGCTCCTGCCAGGGACCATCTGGGCAGGTCCTCTGGCTCCTTTACTCATCATAATAAACATCCTGGGGCCTCCTGACGTGGGAAGAGGACTGAGTTCTAGAAACTCAGTCCCTCGGCTGCCAGGCTGGAGGTGAAACAGCTGATGCCTTCTCCAGGCTGTGGCTTCAGGAGGGGAAGGCTTGTGCCCAGTTAGCCCAACTCCTCCTCCTTGAAACTGGATCTTTTGTGTGGGTTTTAGGGCTTGAATGGACAGTTGGGTGATTTGAGGGCAGATGCCTGGGGTGTCTGTGAAGTGGGGAGTCAGCACAGCACATGAGGGGGTCCTGGCCCCTGTATCGCAAAGCACCTGGATTCCAGTGAGGCCCTTCCCTCACAGCGCGTCCTTTGTGTGGACTGAGACCAAGCAAGGCCCTGCCCAAGGTTGTTCAGGGTGGAGGAGCTGCTGAAGCCAGGTCAGCATGCTCAGATGGCCTTCAGCTGAGGCATGGAGTGACCATTCCCAGAACCCTTTGCTTTGGATGTTTCCATGAGATGTTGGAGAGACGGCTTGAAGAGCCCCAGCTTGAGAACAGAGAAACCCAAATTCAGACCCCAGTCCTTCCACTTCCCAGATACATGGTGAATTGCTGCCGGTCTGTGCTGGGAGCTTGTTCCTTGTACAGTGGGCGCAGCCTCTTCCTTGCAGGGTGGACGCAAACATGGGATAACATCCATGTAGCTGCCCACAGATTGCCTGGCACTAGGAGTTGCCCAGAGTCCGTATTTCTCTGCTTTCTAGTTATGGGGTGATGGTTAAGGGCACAGACTTGGGCCATTTTGCTTCCCCATTTACTGCCTATGGGACCCCCCCCCCCCCACGAGTTACTTCATTCCCATCATCTCTGCATTGCAGATACGAAGACTTTACCCCTCGTTCTGCCTTAAGCCAAATGTGACTTAATACGAGCAAGCACCTGGAGCAGCAGGTGGCGTCTGGGACATGCTACAGAAGCATCGTGGCTCCTGTTGTGGTGGAGGGTTAGTTTTGCATGGACTCTTGGTTTCCAGAAACCACTGTGACTCATGCTGTATCATCCAAACATGTGAGACTGCTTGACCTGAGCTTGGCTCAGGTGTCTGGCACCAGGCCCCTTATTAGAAGATCTCACTGTCTGCCAAGACCTGGCCAGGCAGATGCAGGGTATGCCCATGGCCACTGCCTGAGCCTGGAGGCAGACCTGATCCCAGCATCCAGTGTCACCCACTGGTCAGAGATCTCAGGAACAAGACTCAACAAAACCGGAAGCCACTTTCTAAGACAGAAAGCACAATGAGTTGTATGGCCCAAAGTTGAGCCCCGAGAGTGCCTCTGCCTTTTCCTTGGACAGTGGTTCATTAGGGATTTGGCAGAGGGCCATCTAAATGCTCTGTGGGAGCACCATTCAGAGCCCCGCTCACCCTCAGTAGGAAAATGGGGCAAATGACAGCCTGGGACTTGTGCTGACTCCTGCTTGTGGGCAGAATAAAAGCTGCAGGTAACCCCTCCCTGCAGCAGTACCTGGAGCTGGCGCCCCGCAGGGCCTGACCTGACCGGTGTGCTCAGGCAGTTATCTGTGCAGCAGAGCAAGGTCCCTACCTCCAAAGAGGCCTCATTTGGGCTTTGATTCCTGGAGGCTCCACACTCCTGAAAAGATGCCTCATGGGGATTTCAGAGGAATTTTACAGTTTCTCTTAACACAGTGGTTTTATGGTGTATAGGACCCCAGGGAGACTTCCTAGAGCTCTGGGAGTGAGGTGATATTCCCCAAGTCTGTGCAGCAGAGGGGATTGTATTTTCCTGGCCTGGGGCTGCTGCACTGCCAGCTGAGGCACGGAGCAAATGGCCCGGGCTGCGCAGGCAGGGCTCTCGGGGAGGCTGCAGGAAGCCCTTTTCCCTGGTGACTGGAGGGAGGAAATCTTCCCCTGGCACCTGCCTGTAGGAGTGAAGGCCCAGCTTGGCTGGGGCCCTGTCCGCAGCACCCCTCAGGCCACTGCAGCCCCCACCAGCAGAGGGGCTCTTCTGCAGGGAGCCTCCCTCCTCTGTGGAGGCTCCTCGGCCTCACACTGAGCCCCAGGTTTCAATTCCTGAGTCAAATCCATGCTTGGGTGTGGAAAGGCAGCCATGCTCACCCTGCTGCGCCCGCCTCTCCTGGAGCTTTTCTGTTGAAGTGCAGACTTACTGAGTCCCCAGCCACAGGGCCCTCCCCAGAAACTTAAGGGTGCTTCTCCACCCCACCCCACTCCTGCTGTCTACCTCTTTCCCTCCCTTTCTCTTCCTTCTCCCCATGCTTCCCCCCTTGGCTGACTCTCCAGCAGGTCCTGCAGGCAGGAGTTAGCCACTGCTGGTCTCTAGGTCAAGAACAGCGCTCCTGTCAGGACACTCTGCACGTGCCCACCCACCTGTCTCACTGCCACCAAACGGCTTGCACAGGACCTGCCAAGTCCTTAGTCCATGAGGTGCCAAGGGGCACCATTTGCTAACTTAGAAGGAACTCTTGCCACCACCTTGATTTCCTGGGGTCCCTGTGCCAACCTGCAGACTACAGCTCTGCTCTACCTGCTGGCTTGGTGCAGGACTTGGACATGGTGCCCCGCCCCCCTTTGTAATAACTGACCTTGGTTTTCTGAGTGTAAACGTAACCCAGATGCTTCTTAGTGTTATTGTCCTCACTGTGAGTGAGGTGCCCGCCTTCACTGTTTCCATTTTGTCGGTGACAGTCATGATCTCCACTGCTGCCCCTTCGAGCTCCAGGCAAGTCCCAGGCACAGATCTTCCTGCCACTGTCCAGCCTGCCAGGCAGGAGTCCTGGGGGCTTCATGGCCTTCACCATGTAACCTTCCCTTCCCACTGGAGTTTGTCTAATATATCTTCTTACTATGGTTTCTGGGCTCACGTGTCTGCTGTTTAGCTGACTGCTAGGTCCCTAGAGCCAATGATGTGAGTGAACCCCAAGTCTGGCTGCCAGGCTTCTCCTGCCATTCCCTGGGTCCTCCGATGCTCAGCCCTCTGCTGAGTATGTTCTGCCTGGACAGCTGCCCTAGCTCCAGAGCCCAGCCCAACTCCATCCCCAGGCAGAACACAGAGATTCCCAGCATGCTGGGGGCTGGCCAGTGAAGGTGCTGCTGTCCCCATGGTACACCCTCTAGGTTTCTTGCTGTGAAGCCCTTGGTAGACTCTGAGAAGTAGTCACATCTGAGCCAGAGGGCCTCCCTGCCTCTGCTGCTGCCAGCAACCCAGGAGGAGTCCTCTCCTCATGCTGCACTTCACGCCTTCTCTTACTCTTGCCACCGGTTAACTTGGTTTTTATTCCCCAAAGATCTGGTGAAAACCACTCTCTGCTAAGAGCAAACATGTACTGCAGCCCTCCGTGCAAGGCTGTGCTGTGACACCGCGCTGCATCACGTTGTCCTCACACTCTGGGATGCGAAGTATGATGATCTTATTTTTACGAGTCAACCAAGCTACGGAACTAGGGAACTCACCAGTCACACAGAAATTAATGACTGCCAAAACACTGGTCACAGCCACGAGTCCTACTAGTACACTTAACTTGGAACCATGATTCCAAGCTTCTGGGCACTTGGGCTCCCAACTGCTGCCCAGCTCTGACCTTTACACTTCTAGAATACCCCTGACATTCTTGTCCTTTCTCTGGTTCTAACCCCCTTGTTTGGAGTCCTGGCCATCATGTTCTGTGTTGCCTGTAGTCTGTGACGTGCATGATTCACAGGTGTGTAGTTGAGAGGTGACGGTCCTCTCCCACCTTTTGGACCCTTCTTTCTTGGTCAGTCTGTAGCCACCATTCCCGATTGTGGTCACAACCAAAAATATCCTGATGCCCTCATCCTGCCCCCTATGCAGCCAGGTCCCCCAGAGTCTCTTTCCCCATTATTACGGCTGCTGAGAGCTGGCTTCTGTTCCACAGTGCTGCAGCGGGGTTGGTTGCCAGCTTTCTGAGCCAGGCCCAGAGATGGAGACCCAGCAGGGTCACCTTCTAAGGATGTGCCTGTGGCCTGCTGAAGAGTCTCTGACAGTCAGCCTTGCCTCCCTCAGCCCACATCAGGCAGCTGGGTTGTGAAGAAGGGGATCTCACTATTTAGAAGGAAATCAGAGAGAGCTGTCAGCAGGACATAAATATTCATAGAGGGAGGTTAGAACTTGAGTCCCTAAACCTTGATTTGTGTTTGCCCGCTTAAGCCTCATTAAAAAGTGGCAAATGAAAGTGGAGATATTCAGTGGAACTGCAAATAAATTGGGCTTGTTCAGATAAAGGCCCCCAACTGCCAGCTTCTCAGGCCCTGTCCAGAGCATAATGACAGATTGGCTTGGCTACTTAGGGTTTGCCAACCTCAATTTTAAGATTTTGCCTAGCATGAATTCCTAGCCTTGTTCTGGGACAATTAGCACTTGTTTGGGCACCTGGTAGCCTTCCAGAGGTGTTTAGGGATGGAAAGTCCCAATCTGCTCCTTCCCTATAACGACTTACAAACCAGGTCCTGGCTAAAGAGGGCACAGGAAGGGCTCTAACCTGGAACTGAGACTGCCTGGGCAGTCTGCAAAGCTTCATAGTGAGGGGGTTATGTGCACATGTGGTTGTCCCCTGAACCTGGGCCCTGTGTCGGGGTGAACTGCTTCGTGGCCTGAAGCATTGACATCAGCTGTTGCTCTTTGAGCCTGACTCCCAAGCCTTGTTCCTTTCCCTGCTGTGCGGCTCTAGGAAGGCCTCTGGCCCCGTCTCCTAGCTGGGGTTGTTCCCAGGACAGTCCTCCCTTTGGGTGCCCATTAGCTGAGAAACAGCACAATTAGCCAGGCAGTTAACTCGAGGTTCTGCAGTTGCTCCCTCTCACAGGGCCCTGCTTAACTGGGCTGAAGTTGGCAGTGCTGGGGGCTACAGGGAAGGTAGTGGGTGGTGCATCATTTGGACCAGGCCTCAAGACAGGGAAAGTGTCTGAGAAGGGTGCTGGCCAGGGAGGGCACAGAGGTCCACAGATTTCAACTCAGATGTCCTGACACCCAGTCCCCGAATGCCTGCCTGAGACTCAAGGGCTCTGACAAGCTACCTGGGAGGCAGGATTCTTTCTTGCAGGAGGCAACTCCAAAAAGGAATGGTGCACAGAGCTGGCTGAGACTGATAAGAAGGGAGGCCCCACTCCGACTCCTCAGAAAAGTCATTTCCTTTGGGGAGCCAGGTTCTCCCATTTGTGAAATAGAGGTCGTGCTTGCTATCTCTCCTGGGGATGTGGTGAGAATGAGCAAAGTCAGAGATGGGAAATGGAATACGGTGGGACTCTAAGCACTGTGCAGCCAGCTGCTCTGCAGGACACAGCCCCAGAAGCCAAGCCACCAAAATCTAGGCTCTCGCTAGCAGGGCTGGTGTGGAAGCAGAGCAGGCCCAGGCCTAGAAAGGCAGCCGATGAGACTGAGCAAAAGACTGGAGTCAAGAGATGGATGGGGGCAGGGGCTTGCTGTCAGTGCGTGATCCTGAGCCCAGGCTTGCACAACCTGCTGGTAGTTCACGGAACATTTTTTCCACAACTCAAATATTTTCCCAAGAACACACCTCTGGAACCATAATCAAAACAAATGGAAAAGGATATCTTTGGCAACTGGCCTTTCAGGAGCTTAGCTGTTTTGCCACACAAGTTACAGCTACCTCGATGATGGGCACTGTTTTTGCACGAGAACCAAGTCAGAAATAGAAGTGGTTTTGAGTAACTTTTTTTCCCCCTGCTAATTTTTATTGATTCCTGTAGGAAATGTCTGTTCTTACAGCTTGGACTAAGATCTGAAGACAAGCCTGTCGATGAGGAAAACCTCTGTGTTGTGGCCCCGGGTACTGAACCACCTGCCCGAGGAGCACCTGGAGCCTCGAGCCTTGTGTTGCAGGCCTGCCCTTGCCGGGCTCTGGCTCCTGCTCTCTGGGCCTTAGATGGGGAGATAGAGCTGACCACGGGGCTGCTCCTCTCTCCCCCCAACCCGTGCTTAGTCCAGTGGGTGAGGACAGCTGTGAGACCCTCATAGCACCCACTGCCCTGTTTTCAGGGGGACTCGGGCTGGAGCCCAGAGCTGAAGCATGCAGTGGTGGAGGACAGCAAAGACACTCTGGGGCACCGGTGCCTGGGTGCCCTGCCCAGTGGAAGTGAACATGGCCTGGGACAGGGTGGATTTGAGACTTGCCTGATCCCAGGGCATTATAGCTGCAGAGCTCTGCAACCTCTCTCCATTTGCCTTATGTTTCAGATTGATGGGCTGGAGGAAAAGTTGTCCCAGTGTCGGAGAGACCTGGAGGCTGTGGACTGCAGGCTCCACAGGGCAGAGCTGAGCCCAGAGGACAGGTAACGTTCCTGACCAGCCACCCCCTCCCCTCCCTGCCCTTGTGTCTGTCCTGAGTCCCCAAAGTGAACTAAGCTTAAGGCAGAGGGTTTGGGTCCTTAGCTTCTGAGGTCAACTCCTGAGACCTGGGCACTGGTCCCCTTTGTTCACACTGTCCTGTTTGCTGGCTGCCCCCAGGTGGCTAGAGGAAAAGGGCTTGAGCCATGAAATTCCTTCCCCACAGGAGGTCTCTGGAGAAGGAGAAAAACAGCCTAATGAGCAGAGCCTCCAACTACGGTAAGAGAGTTCCCTTCAGATGCCCACCTTGACCTCCAGGACCCAGAGTTTGGAGGGGCCAGGCAGCCCAGGGAATCTAACTAGGTGGCTGGGCACAAGGTGGTCCTTTGAGAGGGAGCCAGCCCCAGGAGGCTGAAGGAACCTGCCTTGTGGGAGGAGAGCTGGTCTATTCTTTGTTACAAGGGAAGAAGGATGACCTAGGGCTCTGTCTTCCCTCTGGGATGAAGGGGTGTGGCTGTAGCCAGGTCCCCTCCCTCCCCTCCCCTACTGCCACCACAACTCCCCTCCTGGCCAGGAACATCCTGCATTTGGAGTAGGGCTGACAGATACCCCCCCACACCCTAGCCCCCCCCCACCCCACCACACACACACAAACTTGAGTGCAGGAAGGGCTCCTGTGGGTAGAGCAATACTGCCACCTTCTGGGCACTGGGGGACAGGGCCAGGTAGAGTACAGGCGGGGCAAGCAGCTGGAGTGTGGCTGGCTGATAGCCTCAGCTTCCTGAGAGTTGGAGGAAAAAGATCTGTAGCAGGTTCTTCAGTTTGTCCCCTCTTGGTTCTCCCCTGGGGGACCAGGCCTGGCCAGGGAACAATACAGAAAGAACAATCTGACCCGACACAGTTGGGCTGGGGTACCCTGGGCTCAGTCTAGCCCACCCAGAGCCCCCTGTGAGTCCCTCCCTCCCTTGCACATGATGGGTGGGGCCTCAGTTCCCCTCCAGCTTAGCAGTTTTCACAGCAGTTTTCACCTCAGCATCGCCACTTAGTTTAGCCTTCATGGTGTACCAACCACCTGCATGTCACTTGGAGGGACCCATATGGGTGTAACCACGGGTGTGGCTACAGAACAGCAGGACTGGCTTCCTCTAGAATGGAGGATGGCTGCCTCCTGTCAGCAACCCTAGATTCTGCTGAGCTGGGCCCCCAGCAAAAGGCAGGATCTCAAGAAACAAATGTGGCCCTGCCTGGCCACTCCAGTATCTGGCTCAAGATGCTGTCCAACTCCACTGAGTTTCTGGTTGGCTGGATGAGACTCCTGGAAGGACGAGCACTGTAGAGCCCACTGAGAGGTGAGGACTCACCTGATGTTACACTGTATCCTAGCTTGGCTCTCAGGTGTGGCTTCTTTGGTGACCCCTCACATCCCATCCTCAACCTGGTTGAGCAGCCTTGTTATTAGGACTTTTAGGCCAAAATCTGTACCTAAAATGTTATGAAGATCTGGGCAGATCAAGGACAGGTCATGTTTAAGCGTAAGAGACAGGAGGGACACAACTTCAGTGGTGTGTGTATCCATTTTGGAAAGGGAGAAAGAACACTTATGGCCTCCATTCCCTGTCCCATACCAACTACCCCTTTATCTCCCAGAGAAGGAACTAAAATTGCTTCGGCAAGAGAACCGGAAGAACATGCTGCTCTCGGTGGCCATCTTCATCCTCCTGGCCCTGGTCTATGCCCACTGGACCACGTGAGTCTGCAATGCCCCACAGCCACTGCAGGCTTCCCCTCGGCTCCTTAATTGGGACCAAGCAGGCCCTTCAAGTCTCAAGAGGACTACAGTGCCGGGGTGCTTCCCCCACCTAGGCCTTGGAGTAAGGCCTCCTGACGTGTCCTCCCCCCACCCCCGCCTGCTGCCCCCCCACCCCTACCCCCGAGTCAAGGGAGAGGCAATAAAGAACATCAGGCTGCTCCTGTCTGCTGAGTAAATGTCACGGTCCGACTGTAGCTGAGGGGCAGCAGGAGAGTCACTCAGGAATCAAGGAAGGAGAGACATTCAAAAGTTCATGGTGTAGAATTCAGAAGGGAGAGGTAAAGGGGTAGTTGGGAAGGTGGGCAGACATTGTGCCACCTGCTGCCCACTATCAAACATTACCTGCCCTCCAGCCAGTGCCAGCACCTCCAATTATGGCAGAAAAATGCAGCCTGTGCAGTGAAGGGTGATTTGGACTTGAAGTGGTGGGAGGTCCCGGAGGAATGTGGAGGAATGCGAAGTTAATCCATCCTCAGGAGGCAGGCAGGACTGGGAGGCTCAGAGAGCAAGTGTGCAGCAAGAGCCATGATAAAGACAAGATTCATGGTGACAGTGGCAGTAAGAGGTGGTGGGGGTCAACCATACCCCTAACTCCACTCCCACAGTGAGGCCAGGAAGAAAGAGGGTGGGTGCTGCAGCCAGCAGAGGGAGACAGGCTGGGAGCACTAAGGTGAACTCCCTGTGTCACAGTGGGACCCCCAGATTAGGGTAAAGGAGCCCAGGAAAGTATAGGCATTAGGGGGATCCAGTATCCATGTGACAAAGGAGTGGGATGCCATCAGTTTCTGCATACCCTCTACCCTAAAGCAGGAGTGCAGCCCCCACTGGGGTGGGGGGGAGCCTGGCCACCTGGGGAGGAAGGCTGGCCAGGGTCGGTGAGTCCATTTCTCTCTCCCTCTCAATCCTTGGTCTAGTGACACTAATTGGTCTGACGCCTCTATTATTTTAGTCACAGACTGATCCTGGATTGTCACAGTGCCACCACAGAGTGAGCTATGTGATTTCTGTAAGAGGGGGAAGGTGCCTTGCTGCCCTCCTTGGGCTGTGGGTTCATTCAGTCCTCTGTCCCTACTTCTATCAGCAGCTGCGAGATTTCCCTGGGTTCCTGGGCTCCCTTCTCTAGCAGCAGTCCTGCGCGCCCTGTGGGGCCCAGGAGCTTGGACAGGCTCAGAATAAACAAACCTTCTTTTCTCCTCTCTTCTTTGAGTAGAGCTTCCTCTCCCTTCACCTCTGGCCCAGGCTGCCTCATCCAAGCCAGTCCCAGAGCACAAAGCACTGAGGACAAATAGCAACAGCCCCAGCACAGAGCCACACAGGCATTAAAAATATGTTTATCTTTAATGATCCAAGATTCTGCAAGACACACTGATATACCCAGAATTGGGTGGAAATACAGCATCTCAGTGGTGCTGCCGCCAGCCTGGGGGGGGGGGGGTAGGCTGGATGCTGGCTGAAGGACCCCCATGGTGGAGTCAATTCCAACCTGCCGGGAGCCTCAGTGCCCTATCTCCATGGAAACCAGCCTGGCACTGGGATGGGGCCCTAGGGAGCCTGCATGAACATCTCTGAGAGGTATTTCCCATTAAAAAACAACCACAGATGCCCTCCCCCACCCAAAGCTGCTGCCCAGCTTCCCCTCCTCCCTCTGCCAAGATAGAGGAAATGGAGTGACCACAGAGAGACAGACAAAAGCAGACTGTACCTCCAGATGGAGAGGAAAAACAAAGGAAAGGGTGGCTACCTCCAGCTCAGAACTCTGCCAAGACCCTAGGGTGGCTAGGGCACAGGCAGTATGCGACTGCCAGAGGGCTGGTGCTGTACTGACCCTAGAGGTACCTGTTACTGGTGGGGCCACTGCTACTGGGGGAGAGGCAAAGGCAGGTTTTCAAGGCTACTTCCAGCCCTCTGAGCTGCCCAACATTTGGATCAAAACGAGTGGCCCAGGAAGCCTCTCTAACCCCAGGAGGCAGTCACACCAGTCCCAAAGACAGCACAGCCTGCATCTCAATATGGTGTCAGTGATGTCGGACCCACTCTCTTCCTTCCCGGCCTGCCGGGACTATCAGAGGTCTAGGCTGGGAAGAATGCCAGGATGGGTGTGGGGAAGAGATGAAAAAGTCTTCCAACTTGGCATCAAAACAGAGCAAGTTCAAAGAAACAAAACTTTGATTTGTACAACAGCTGCTCCTGGCCAGCTCGTGACAGTGGGCGTCACCCACCCAGGATTGGCCCAATAAAAGTTGGGCAAAGCAGGGGCCTGGCCACCCTCAGAGGCAGTGCATGGAACTCAGAAAAATGAGTCTACAGGACTCTGGAGAGAACGGCAGAACCCAAAGCCTGCTACTCTCTAACACGTCCTCCACCAGCCCCACGTGCCCTGGGCACTGACCACAAACCTGCCTCAGGAGCAGCTTCCTTCAGGCTGAGTCCTGGTAGGGGAAACAATTCCCAGGCAGATGGCGTCCCAGAAGGAACATGTGTCCTCTGAAGGCCCTGACTGAGCTCCTCAGAGAGAGGCGGCTATTTGCTCCCAAGGCCAGGCTTAGCTCCCCCCAGTCCCCTTTCAAGAGGCAGAAGGAACCAGTGCTGGGAGCCCCAAGTGCAGAGTGCCCCGTTGTGGGGAATGACAGGGCATTCAGCAGGGGTGGAACACCCCAAGGCCCTCAGGCACTGTGCATCTGGATGAAGGAAAGGACGTCCTCCTTGGACAGCTTGTCTGGGTCCTGGGGCTTCTGGGAGTCATGCACACGGATGCCATCCCCCCACTCCCAGAAGAGTCGGCCATAGTAGCAGATGCTGCAAGGAGGAGAGGGGAGAGGTTAGAGGGCTATACCTGGGTGGCCCAGGACCAAGAGCCCACCAGCCCACCCCTGGCAACAGTGACATTGACCCTCTCAGTTGAAGGTCTTCTCTCTGGTAACCTAAAGGTACCCAGTAGGCACCAGCTCCTTCTGTGCTGCCCAGAACCAACTCTTCCAACAGACAGCTGCTGCTTACCGCATCCAACTGAACTGTAACTACTGATATTCCTGGATTGTCTGTCTGTGCTTCTCTAATGGAACAGTGTTAGTGAGGAGACAGAAACAAGTGTTAGTGGCTAGTTTTAGGCAACAGGGCTGCTGTCAAAACCTATGACCAGCAATCTGGCAGATGGATGCTGGGTCCTAATAAGGGACAGCTAGGACCTTGGACCTCACCATCATGGCAGGTCCAGGTACTGCTGCTCACTGAGCTCACCGCCCGGCTCGGCCACACTTGGGTGTTCCCAGGGAAAGAACCTGGCCCAGGCTCACAGGAGCCCTTGTGTGGCAGTGATCAGTCTCAGGCCTCAGGGTGTGCCCTGGGAGGGCTGGCACCTGGCAGGAGGACTTGGAGCTGCTAGGGAAGGCAGCTCAAAAGGGGGTTACTCACTGAAATGGGGCGATGGCATCTGCAGGAAGATCATAGGTGGAGTTCCTGGTTTTCTTGTTGTAGAAGAATTTCCTCTTGAAGTTTTTGCTGCATGCCATAGTCCACGGCTCTACAGGAAAAAGAGGGGAAGGAGCTCAGAAAGGACACAGTACCCACAGGGGTGGGTCTGGCATTGCAGGGGTGTGTCTTCCTTCCCTCTTGTTTGTCCTTCCCACCTCCCTTCCTCCAAGAACAGGCAGGGAACAACTTAAGTATGCCACCTCCACCAGCAGCCTAGAGGGCTCCAGGAGGATTACTGATTATTTCTCAACAAACACACACGTGTCCTGTCAACCCACCATCGCCCTACAGTGCACAAATGCACAGAGCCCAAACTTGCCATGTGTGCATTACAAGCTAGCCCTCTTCCCACGCCCAACCCACCCCCCCAGGCCCACTGAAGAACAGAAAAGGCTGGACACACAGCCCTCTAACATACACTTCAGGGAAGCACCAGCCTGGCTGCCCCCACCCCACTGTCAGCTAGCTCCGGCTCAGGTAGAGTGTGGAAAGGAGGTGGAGTGGAGGCAGGGAGCCATCACCCACCATTCACAGTCCTGACGATGTACAGGCCTGTGGGCACAAAGTGCCTGTCGTCTCGCCCTGTGTAGCTGAGCTTTGGAGTGCCACTGGATCCCTTGATGATCTTCATTTCTAACCTGATTCCAAATAAGTGTACAAACAGATGTGAGTGTGTGAGACAGAAAGCCATACCGTTAGTCTCTGGCTAACATCAGTCATTCATTGCATTCTATGCTGCTTCCACCTAAAAAGAAACTGAGGCACGGCGCCTTAAAAGAACTGCTCCAAGCACACAGTGATATTGGTAGTGCTAGGTTTAGATCTCAAGCAACAGAAACACGGGAGTGACAAATGACCCTGCCAGGCCACCACTACTGAGGGGTGGGTACCTCCATGGTGACAGCAATAAGACTGAGATCTGAGACTGTGGGTGCCGGAGTCTTCAGCCCTCCACCCATGTCATCATTGTGGCCACTAGAGAGTTAACAGTAACCGCCTCCCAGAGAGCACTGAGAGCCAGCCTCACTCCCATACTGAGAATCAGATCTGCAAGCGCCATGCACCCCACACACCATGAAGAATATGAGGAAGCGTTTATGCCCCCTTGGTCCCCTCCAGGCTCAGTCTCTCTCAGCACTAGGAGCTGGGATTTATAGTGTTCCCAGCAGCTTGCTGCTCTGCCCCTCGAAGGAACAATCGTAACTATTACAGCATCAATGAGCCCATATTTCTGCCTGACACATGTCTGCCCTGCTCCCCTCCTGACAGGGTGCTGAGTCAGCTGGGGGGGCGGGGTTATAGGCTGCAGCAGAGCCACACAGAGGCCCTGAGGAGGGGGTGGGAGCATCACTACCTCTGCACCCTACCCACAACCTGTCTCTACAAAAAAAAAAGGAATCCTCAACTTGACTTAAATCCCAAACTGCACTGGGTTGAGTCACTCACCTGAGGAAAATCTTCTCCATCTCCTCCAGCCTGTATACCTCCTTCACTCTGCAGGTAGAGGGGTGGGGAGAGGATGAGGCTTCCTGGGGACATACTCATCCAGAAAGCAGCAGGCTGTGCCTGCCCTAGCCTTCTGCCTTGGCCCTCCCTGCAACCACTCAGTTCACCATGAATGAGGATACCCCGCCCGGGGCACCCTAGGATTCAAAGCTGCCAAGCAACTCCTCAGGTCTGCCCCAGGCAACTGGGGGTGCAGCTATGGCACTGGAGGATGGGAGGGGCAAAGTTCTCTTCCAGCATTCCAGAGGCCAGGAATCACATGCCTTCGAACTGCTACTGTGTAAGGTACCCAGAGACCCAGCCACCAGACTTCAAGCAAACCCTTCGAAGCACAGATATCTACAAAAGGCATTCTTAAAACTGGACTTAAATAACTAAATTCACATTCATATGAATAAAACTGGTTTTGGTATAGATACCTCAGGCTCTAGTGACATGGAGCCCCGTGGAGCAGGGCTCAGCAGTGCCCTACAGGTAGTAACCTCAGACCTGGGGAAGTCTTTCTTTATCTTCTCCCTGATTATTCTTTACCTCCTCTGCCCCTGACAGCTAACTCTGGCCTGCTTCCTCAAGCCATCCTCTTCATATTCAAAATTCCCATTGTCTTAGTATCCATTTCTTACCTGAAAGAATATTCATGACCCTCCAGCGTTAGCGCTTCCAGAAGCAAGTGTGTCTTAAGTGAGATACCTTAACCCCTAGAATGAATCTACCTGTGGAGGTTGGCTCACTGCCAGGCAGGACAAGGAACACTCTGGGCTGACAGCCACCTACCCAGCACTCCCCAACAAATCACTCATCAAGGTAAGTTTTATCTCTAGCACCAACTTGGCCTGGCCCTCTCCACTGAGCCCTCCTGTCCCTCAATGGATGGAGAAGCAGGCAGTGACCAGAAGAAGCAACCGAGAAGGATTAGACAGGACAGGGAGCACTTGCTTACCTGATGGGGTTCATGTCAGGCCGACTGGGCTTGGAAACTGCCTTCACAAATTTCTCAGCAAGCTGGATTCTACAATCCAAACAGTCACTCAGAGACAAGTCAGACCACCCCTGCCAACACCCCTGCCCCTGGGTGACGTCACAGCACCAATCTATACAAACTGCCAATAGGAAGCATCAGTGTACCCCAGAAGCCCACCCTGCCCTTTCCACTGCCGTCCTCACTCCTACCCTCCCCGCCTGGATTCTGACCTCTAATTTCACTACATCCTGGCCGGCTTTCCTCAAGTGAGCCTTCAGCTGTGTTCAGTCATCTCCACTAGAACTTCAAGTGTCATCTTTATTGTATGTCTACCCTGTCACCCCACACCAAGGACACAAGCCTAAACAGGACCACCCAAGCACTAGACGTGTTTTTCAGAGGGGACCCTCCCTCTTCTCATAAGGTCACCCTCTTGCTCAACCTTAACACAAACATCATCCTAATCTGAGCAGCTGTGGCAAGAGTGTACTAGTATTAATGACAACCAAGGTCCAGACTCTGAAGTGCCAAGACCAATTTCTTACCCTGCCCTTGGGACAGCCAGTGAGCGGGAGAGGGAAATTCTCAGGACGTCCATAAGCAGAGGCCAGGGTGAGGGGCCAAGCCTCAGGAGGCTGCTGCCCAGAGAGCTTCCCAGGCCCACCCTCACCCTCCCTACCCTGGGGCCCAGGTCAGACCGCTGATTGAAGTGCTGTTCCCGAACATCACTGCCGTTCAGCACAAGGACATCAAGGATGTGGATGGCACTAATCTTCCGCTGGGCCTTCCCCTAGAAGGACAAGTACACTGCCCACTCTGCCCACTGTGACATGGTTGGGCCTTCCACCTATGCTGGGGGAGGGAGGACTCTAAACACAGTCCAGGGCCAGCTTCTCATCCTTTGCCCACTGTTCCCATTAATGGTTCTGAATGTCATCCCTATGGTGGTGCTACTCAAAGCTCCCAGGAAATGACAGGTCTCTTCCTTCCCAAGGGATTTCTGGTCAAGAGCTAAATTAGCTGTTAAAAACAAAACACCCAGAAGGCTCATCAGGGCCCTGGGCACACAATGATGATCCAGGTCTCTCTGACATGCGGGGACTATTCCTACCTGAACCTCTCATGGTCTAGGGCAACTGCTCCCAGAGAAGGAATAATTACCAAACCTTTCCCCAGCCTTGGTCCCTGTCAATCACCACACAAGGTAACTGAATTAAACCAAGGCAAAGAGCCAGGCTCTGGTGTTCTAGTCCCCAAGCCACTGGGCCAACACATGAGCAGAATCATATCTGACCTCTCCTTTGAGCTCATGCACAATTTCAACAGAAAGCAGAGTATCCCGGGGTAGCTCTGTCTTCAGGTCCAGCTTGACCCAGCGGTCTGATTGGCGGCCATCCCACGTGTAGATCTGGGACTTCTATAGGTAGAGAGCAAGGGTAGGTGTGGAGATGAGGAATGAGAGATTTAGTTCTCAAAAGGGCTTTTACTTGCCAGCTACAAGCCGATGGGGTGGGAAAATGTCAGAAAATGTCTAGTAGAGATGAAGTTTATTATTATATTTGTTCTCCGGTGCCTCCACAGAAGACAGGTGGAGATAGGACTTAGTCCTGCTGGTTGGGAATGGGTGGGCTCAGGGCACCTTCAAATGACCTTAGTCCATGATTAGTGACTCTCAAGAAAAATACAGCTGGATGCATGTTGATGCAGGGGTCCGGGGAGAGGAAAAGGAGAGAAAGTAAAATGTGAGAGAACACAAAAGAATGAGTGGATCATATGAAATATAATTCCACAAATTACATGGAAGACAGAACTGAAAGAAAAAGCACAGACTTCAGCCAGTTAAGTCAGGTGCAAAACTCACTAAGGCTTTCCTTCCCCTCATACCGCCTCAGAGGGCCCAGGGAAGGAAAGGGATATCTTTGCAAAATAGGAAATGGCATGGAATGGGGTGCTACTGCAAAGGACCAGCTACATGGGCTCAAACCTGCAGCCCATGCTGCCAGCATGGAAAACCCTGATCCCAAGAGAAACAGCACTGTGCCCTTTAGCAAGGCAGAGCCGAAGAAACAAATAAAAAACTGACAAAAATCAATGAACCACACTTGGTGAACTCAGAAGAAGAAAGGAAATAAAGTTTTAAGAAATACTTTTTCTAGGACCAAAGCCACACCTCCTTGGTGCCAAGAGAACATGCACCAAGTGTAGCTGGCAGCTGTCCACACTCCCACAGACAGAGGGCATTGCTGCCACCCCAAGCTGGTAGGAAGCCAACTGCAGACTTACCCCCAGGCCGAGGAGGAATTTCTGCTGGCTGCCAGACACCATGCAGCGGTAGTCAAGCACAGGGCGGATTTTCTCCAGGGTTTTGGAGGTAAGCAGCGTGGGCTTGTAGCTGAAGATGTCGATCTCAGTGCCCTGTAGCCGTAGACCAAGAAAACAGTGCTGGGCTGGAGAAGGCACGGACAGTACTGGTGCCCATACGGGCTAGAGCAAGCTAGGAGAGGCAAGGGACAGGAAGCACTTGCTCTCAGAAAAATGCTCCCCTGCTCCTTCTTCTCTACCTAACCATGCACTAAATGGGATCTATTTCCATCTGCCTGGAGTGTTCCTTTAGGACCTATTAGAAGACGCTGGGAAAGGAAAGAACACCAAGTCCCCAAGTACAGATCGATTTACCAGAGCTATAAGGAAATGTCACCAGAATATAAAAGCCATCCCTTCAATAACACAAAGCAAGGATTCTCCACAGTTGGTTTGAGAGCAGTGAAGTCATCCCTCTACCCCATTCAGAAAAATGTACACATAATTCTTCTGGGGCCATCTTGAACTCACTCTCCCGTTTGTGACCCCCATAAAACCAGCACAATGGCCCACAATCTGGGCCAGATTTAAATGAGGTCTGCAGGAAAAGCCAGAGGTTGGGTGGTAGGAAAAACCAGAGAGAAGAACACTGAAAATCAGCTCACCAGAACCAGGTTAGGTAAGCCGGAGTGAGGCCAGCCCTGTGGGCTTCTCTGGCAGCTACCTTGGCTTTCTGCCCAGCTCTCCTGCCTAAGGTCATCCCACCTAGGGGATGTCTCCTCTATAGGCAAAGGCCACAGGACCTTGGACTTGCCAGGACATGACAGGCAGCATCACCTTTTGGGCGGCAGGAATGCCAGGTACAAGCACATCTCAAGACTGGAAATTTGCTGTCCTGCTATGTTCCTGGGGAACTCCACACCCTACACCAAAGGCTCTGCACCATCAGGTTCAGTCCAGTCCCTCAGGCCCAGAAGTGGTGCTTGCATAGGCCTTCTGGAGGCCAGGGAGGAGGCCTTGGTGACACCTTCCACACCTAGAGTAAGGCCTCCAGCTTTTTATTTCTATCACAGAAACCAGATTTACCTGGATTAGCTCGAAGAACTTAGATTTCGGGTCTGAGGAAGATGGAGCAACTCTAGCCTGGTCAGGGATCTGAAGTGAGAAAGCAAAAGGCTTTGATTTTTCAAGTTGTTATGTTGACCAAGGCCGTGTGTGACTGCACAGGCCAGCGGCAGGTACAGAGCAGTTGGGGGGGAAGGAAACCTGGTGTAAGGAAAGAGTGGGCAAGAGGCAAAGCGGAGAATCACTGCTCTCCTTCAGACCTGTAGTGGCACAACCCGAAAGCCACTTCCTCTTCTCTGGGGCTCTGTTGGTCAGTGTTGCTACACAGGACTACCGGCACAAAATGAAAGCTGTCTACCCACTGTGCCATCCTTTATTTTTCTTTTCTTTTGGGGGGGGTGAGGTGGGGAGGGGTACCAGGGATTGAACCCAGGGGTATTTAACCACTGAACCATATGCCCAGCCTGTGTGTGTGTGTGTGTGTGTGTGTGTATACACACACACACATTTTTTTTTTTGTACCGGGGATTGAACCCAGCAGGGCTTACTCAACTGGGGCACATTCCCAGCCCCTTTCTGTTATTTAGAGACAGGGTCTCACTGAGTTGCTTAGTGCCTCGTTGTTGCTGAGGTTGGCTTTGAACTCACAATCGTCCTGCTGGGATTACAGGCATGCACCATGGCGCCAGTCTTATTTTTCCATTTTTTGAGACAGGGTCTGACTAAGTTGCTTAGAGCCTCACTAAATTGCTGTGTCTGGTTTTGAACTCACGATCCTCCTGCCTCAAACTCCTGAGCCGCAGGGATTGCAGGCATGTACCACCACAACCAGCACCCCATTCCTCTGTCCCAGCTGTAGGGACAAATTAAAGTTAAAGGGCCTAGTAAACAACTTCCAGCAGTGCCAAGATGGCCAGCCATGGAATGCTAAGGGTAGAAGACACTTTCCAGTTAAGGGAGGCCCTAAAGGTGACGTTCCCATTGTCCTCTACAGTGTCCCCGCCCCAAGTGACAATGGGCTGGGGGAGAAGCTTACCCCCCAGAGTCGGAGGCAATCTTTTCGGATCTCTGCCTGTCGAGGCTCACTCAGGGTCCTAGGGAAACAAAGCCAGCAAGTGATTCAAACCTTGGCACAGCAGTGCAGCCCTTGTGCACCTCTAAACTGCCAGGAGGGAGGTGTACACGAGTGAGGACACTCCATTAGTCCAGGGTGCGCTCACCTCACTCTCCTCCTGAAGACAGGAGCTCAGGTTCCCAGAACGGGACCACTTCCCCTTCCTACCACCAGGGAAGGAAGGAGACTGTCCTCATGACCACCTGGATGCCAGGGTTCCCCACACACCCTTCTTCCAAACACCTATCAGCACATTCTGGTTCCCCTCCTGACACAGGCCACATGAATGCTATCCTGGCAAATGTCACTATGCTGACATCCCACAAAGTTGAATTAACCCACATTTACTTCCACCAGAGGTTTTCCCTGCCCAGCCCTCGCTCTCCTTGTGGTCTCACTCTCTGCACTTATACCCAAACACTGTGTGTTCTGTGCCGTGCCCTCCACAGCCTCTGGGGCAGTGTGGTTAACTTCCTTATACTAATACACATTGAGTCTGGGAGAACAAAATTCACACCTTATGCTTCTCTGGCATCCTTTAGAGACCAGGGCAGAATATGAGATACAAATATGTTTTTAAATGATTATTAAAATTAAATAAACAAACAGCATGGGGGAGGAGCAAAGCAAAATCTTCCCTTGAAATAGGTAAATTCTAAAAAGTGTGCAACACTCACGTGTCTTGAACGAAGGCATGGATTTTGGCCAGAGCTTTGATCTGCAGACTACAGTGACTAGGAGAGGGGAAAAAAATTGATGTCAGAAGGATCACCAGAAGACAGCCAAGTGACATATGCACAGAGAAGTTGAGCCAAAGCAGTGGCCATCTGTTTTTGTAAAGGGATCAGAGAGTTGAGAGAACCACCCCCCACACTAGGTGCAGTCACATGGGCCCACTGAAGCTGAGAGCAGAGCAGAACTAGTCAAATCCTCCAGACACTTAGGTCCCAAGTCCTGCTAAAAGGAAGGTCCTCATGCTACCCTTGAAGAATTTGAAAGTAGTGGTGAACTTATTCTAAATAAAGCAACAACAAAGCCCAGACCCAGTTAAATTACAGACCACACTGACAATCCATCTACACGGACAGTGACCCTTTTTACTTTAGTCTCCACTGTTCCTAACACACAATACCTGGTATTTACTTGTACTAGAGACTGAACTCAGGAGCACTTTACCACGGAGCTGCATCCAGTTTTTTTTTTTTTTCATTTTTTATTTTCAGACAGGGTCTCACTAAGTTGCTGAGGATCTCACTAACTTGCGGAGGCTGGCCTCGAACTCAAGATCTTCCTTCCTCAACCTCCGAAGTCACTGGGATTATAGGCATGCATCACCATACCCAGCCAATATCTGGTATTTAATAAATAATCATCAGGTAAATGATGAAGCAAGAAGTGTGACCCACTGATAAGAGGGAAAACAGTTCAACAGAACAAGACCCAGGGGTGGCCTGAATGTTGGAACTGTCAGGAAGGATCTTTAACTAATAAACATACTAAAAGATCTAGTGGAAGGGTAGACGACATTAATAGAGAGGATGGAGAATTTTAGCAAAGATACAGAAACTATATATTGGAAAGGCAAATAAATTTTTAAAAAATTTTTTAGTCGTTGATGGACACAATACCATTATTTTATTTATTCATTTTTATGTGGTGCTGCAAATCGAAGCCAGTGCCTCACATATGCTAGGCAAGCATTCTAACACTGAGCCACAACCCCAGCCCAAAGGCAAATAAATTTTTGAAAAATGAAAAAAAGAACAATTATTTTGATGGTTATCAGAAGACTAAACCTAATTAATCAGTGAACTTGAGGACAGATAGGTCAACAGAAACCAAACTGAAACCCAAAGAAAAAAGTTGGAAGAAAAAAAAACAAAACAGGCCATCTGAGGTCTAAGGGCAATAACACTCTGATTAACATAAATATAACTGGAATCCCAGAAGCAGAGGAAAAAGAAGGATAAAAAAAATACTGACAAGATAATGACCAAGAAATTTCCATATGAAATGAAATCAATCCACAGATCCAAGGTCACTCAATTCCAAATAAATACAAAGAAAATCACAGAAGGATGTAGCAGGGCCAACCTGCTAAAAAAGGGAAACTCTTGAAAGCAGCCACAGGAAAACAGACACATGACATGCAGAGAATAATGGCTGACTTCTCATCAGAAACACAGAGGACAAAAAATGGAATAATATGTTTAAAGTGCTGAAAGAAAAAAAAAATGATCAACTTCAAATTCCATATCCAATGCAAATATCCTTCAAAATGAAAGGGAAAAAATACATTTTTAAATAGACAAAAGCTGAAAGAATTAGTCTATAGCAGGCTTGAACTACAAAAATAGGCTCAAAGATAATTATTTGAAATGTAAATCTGGTTCTCCAAGAAGGCATGAAGAATACCAGAGAGGCTAAATATGTCAGTAAATACCAAGAACATTAAAAGAAATAATATGTGTATGTGCATATATCTTTAAAGCACAAATTATTTAAAGTAAAACTAATGATATAAAATTGAGTTTATATAAAAACAAGAACACAAAGGTGGCAGGACAGTAATTGCATATATACTATTATAAAGTTCTTACACTGCAGCAGAATATTTTTGGAAGGGAGGCTATGATAAATTAAAAATGCATATTATAATCTCTAGAGCAACAACTAACACATAACACAAAAAGGCATATAAAAAAATCAAAGAAATAAAAAGGAGTACTAAAAATACTAAATTATTCTCCCCAAAAAGGAAAGAAGAACAGAGGAACAAGAGCAAATAGGGTAAAAAGAAACCAAACAACCAAGATGGGGGATTTAAACTCAAACATATCAATAATTACACTCAATGTAAAAGTTTAACTATTCCAATTAAAAGGCAGAGATTTTTATACAGGTCAGACTGGACAAAAAGGTAAGACCCACACATATGCTTTTCCCAAGAAATACATTTAATCATGAAAACAAAGACAGAAAACAGAAGGACAGAAAAACACCATGCAAGCACTAAGCTATAAAGGCTTATGAAGCTACATTAATAGCAAAGATGACTCAAAGAGTATTACTAAGGATAAATACTTTATAATGACAAAAATTCAACTAATCAAGAGGACAAGACAATCTTCACCATGCATGTGCCTAATAACAAAGCTCCTAAACAACTGAAGTAAACACTGACAAAACTTCAGGGAGTAGCCAGGGGTAGGGGCACAAGCCTATAAAACAAGCTACTCAGCAGGTGGAGGCAAGTGGATCACAAGTTCCAAGCCAGCCTCAGCAATTTAATGAGACCTTGTCTCAAAATAAAAAATAAAAAGGGCTAGGGATGTAGCTCAATTGTAAAGCACCCCTGAGTTCCACAGACACTGAAGGATAAAGTGACATTATAAATAACTATGCCAATAAATTCAACACCTTGAATGAAGTGAACAATAAATTTAAAAACAAATTTATTGGAAAAACAACCCTTAAAAAAACCCAAAGAATCTGAAAAAACATGTATCTATTAAGAATGAGTTTTGAAATTTCCCATAAAGCAAACTCAAATAGCTCCACAGGTTAATCTTATCAATAGATTTTTTTAAAAAAAAAGAAATAACCAATGTTACATAAATTATTCCAGAAAATACAAAAAGAGGAATCATTTCTAAAGTCATGTTAAGAAACTAACATAGAGGGGGGAAGTGCTGGGGAGTGACATAGGCCAAATTATATTGTCATACTGTGCGCATGTACGAATATGTAACAACAAATCCCATCATTATTTACAACTATACTGCACCAATAAAAAAATGTGGGGGGAGGAAAAAAGACTTAACAAAACCCTGACACTAAAAACAAGCAAGGACTTAAAAGAATACAGAATTAGGGATTTTTCTCTCATGAATAAAATATTAATATATCAAATATAGAAATATATAAAAGTAGTAATACATCACGATCAACTAGAGTTTATCCCAAAATGTAAGACTTTTTTAACCATTTTGAAGTCACTCAATGTAATTAAATGTATTACCAGAACAAATAAGAAATATCCTGTAATAATTTCTTCAAATAAAGAACAAGTATTTGGCAAAATTAAACATTCACCCATGGTGAAAAACTCTCAGCAAACTAGAAATAGAAGAAAAATTTGTCAACCTAATGACGACCTTTTTTTTTTTTTCTTTTTTTCCTCCTTACTTTTTTCTTTGTGTTTCAGTTTGGGTTTCTGTTGACCTGTCTGTCCTCAAGTTCACTGATTAATTAGGTTCAGTCTGTTGATAACCATCAGAATCTATACAAACATACAGCTAACATCATACAGAACGATGTTAAACACTTTCTGGACCAAAGCAAGGAAAAATGTGCTCTTACCACTTCCATTCTTTATCACACTGGAGGAACTAGTTAGTGAGATAAGACAAGAAAAAAAATAAAAAGCATACAAATTGGAAAGGAGAAAAAACTATCTTTTTTTTTTTTTTAGTACTAGGGATTGAACTCAGGGGCACTCTCAACCACTGAGCCACATCTGCCGCAGTCCGGCTGCAG
>NW_025999982.1:5539224-5574165 GCF_001458135.2 Marmota marmota marmota | reverse complement strand
GGGTGACGAATAACTTGTGTACGTTGATACAGCAGGAGTGGGAGCCGTTTATTGCAGGACAGGAGCAGTATTTATACATTCCACACAGCTTATCTAATTAGCATAAACTAGATACATCAGTCAACCAATAAGGAATCTCCACACTTAATGGCTCGCTTTTGTTATTTCTCAAACCACTCCCTCTGGCATTTTGCCAGGCACCATCCAGACTTGTTTACGAACTCGAACATTCCCCTGGCAAAATGCCAGATGTTATTTTGACTTGTTTACAGACTCTAACACACATCCCCAGCCCTATTTTGAATTTTATTTAGAGACAGGGTCTCATGAGTTGCTAAGCACTTCACCATTGCTGAGGCTGGCTTTGAACTCACAATCCTCCTTCCTCAGCCTCCTGAGCCACTGGGATTACAAATGTGCGCCACCATGCCCGGCTGAAGACATGATTTTGTAAATAAAAATATCTTAAGAACTATATCTAGCACTATTAAGTAGATTCTCACAGGATGCAGTTAATGTACAAAAAAACTAGCATCAATAATTGGAAGATGAGGGGCTGGGGATGTGGCTCAAGCGGTAGTGCGCTCGCCTGGCATGCGTGCGGCCCTGGTTCGATCCTCAGCACCACATACAAAGATGTTGTGTCTGCCGAAAAAAACTGAAAAATAAATATTAAAATTCTCTCTAAATAAATAAATAAATAATTGGAAGATAAAATTTTTAAAAAGTCATTTAAAATAATATCCTTGGGAATAAACAACAAAAGATTTTGTAAAAACCTCTATATTGAAAACTAAAAAAGACTGCTAAGGCTTTTTGAATAAATTAAAAAGCTGATTCTAAAACTTATATGTAAACACATAGCCAAAATAATCTTGGGGGAAAAAAAAGAACAAAGCTAGGAAACATACTATTTGTGAGATTTCTTTTGTCAAGGTATGTATGGTACTAACAAAAGGATAAATTAATGGAAAGGAACAGAGAGACCTGAAGTAACATGTATACAAATAATTTATGAAAAGAATAAAATTTATAAGAAGATAAGAATTTTTTTTTAAATTAATGGGAGGGCTGGGACTGTGGCTCAGCAGTAATGCACTTGCCTTGCATGTGTGAGGCAATGGGTTAGATTCTCAGCACCCCATATAAATAAACAAAATAAAGATCTATCAACAACCAAGGGAAAAAATATTTTTAAAAAATGGGAAAAAGTAAGTATTTTCAACAATTAGTGGACAACTGTATATCTATAAGAAAAAAAAAAGACACTTGACCCCTGTATCATATAATACACAAAAATTAATTTTAGATATACCACAAACATAAAGGATAAAAGAAAAAAGTCTGCATGAAAATAGGATATTATTTTCATGTCTTGTGAAGGCAGACATTTTTAGAGAGAAAACAAATCATTACCAAAAGAAAAATTGGTAAATTATATTTCATCTTCAAGATTTTAAACTTTTAGATATCTGCATTAGAAAACAAGAAGTAAAATTATCTTACTTCACAGATGACAAGATCTTAAAATAGAAAACTCTAAAGATTACACACATATACACATACAGCTGTTATAAGTAATAAGTGATTTCAGGGAACTTTCAAGATACAACATCAACACACAAAAATCAGTCACTTCTACATATTAACAATGAATAATCCCAAAAGGTAATTAAGAAAACAATTCAACATATAATAGTATCAAAAAGAATAAAATACTTAGGAATAAATTACTAAAACAACAAAACACTGCCAAAAGAAATTAAAGAAGACATAAATAATTGGAAACATCCCATGTTAATGGATTGGAAGACGTATTACCATTAAGATGGCAATACTACCCAAAAATAACCTACAGATTCAATGCAATTCCTATTAAAATCCTAATGGCAGTTTTTGCAGAAAGAGAATATCCCATCCTAAAATTCATATAGAACCAGGAGTAACGACACGTGCCTACAATCCCAGCTCTTCAGGAAGCTGAAGGAAGAGGACCTCTTGAGCCAAGGGGTTGGGAAACCAACCTGAGTAACATAAGAAGACTCCGTCTCAAAAAAGGGTGGGGAGGTGCTGATAATGTAGCAGTGGTAGAGCACTTGCCAGCCAGCATACACTTGAGGCCCTGAGTTTGGTCCCCAGCACCATTAAAAAAAAAAAAAAAAGCGGGGGGGTGGGGGGTGGAAATCATATATAATTTCAAGGGACACTAAGCAGCTAAAAAAATCTTGAAAATGACAAGCAAATTTGGAGGATACACATGTCCTGATTTTAAAACTATTACAAAGCTCATTAAAACATTATAATATTGGAATAAAGATAGATGCTTGGAACAGGGTCTAGAAATAAATTCTCACACATATAGTTAAAAGATTTTTGACAAGACCATTAAATAGGGAAAGGACAGTGTTTTCAAGAAATGGTGCTGGGGAAACTGGATATCCACATTCAAAAGAAGGAAGCTGGACACTTATCTAATGCTACATAAAAAATGGCCTAAAGACCTTTGTTTATAATGGGCTAAAACTATAAAACTCTGACAAGAAAACAGAGGCAAAAAGCTTCATGACATTGAATTTAGCAATGATTTCCTGTATATAGTAATTAAAGAAAAAAATAGGCAACCTGAGCAGCATTAGTATTAAAAACTTCTGTGTATCAAAAAACAAGCAGTAGAGTGAACAAATAAACCACAGAATGGGAGATAATATTTTCAAATAAAGTCTGATAAAAGATTAATATCCAGAATATATAAAGAACAATAAAAACCCAATTTTAAAAATGGGAAAGGTGTGAATAGACATTTCTCTAAAAAAGATATTCAAATGGTCCATAACACATAAAAAAAACACACAACACTAGTTATTAGGAAAATGCAAATCAACCACTTAGATACCACTGCACATATATTAAGAAGTCTATTATCAGAAAAATGGAAAATAACAGTACTGGTAAGGGTATGAAGAAATTGTAGCCTTCATAAACTGCTAATGGAAATGTAAATTGGTGTAGCCATCGTAGAAAAGAGTATGACAGTTCCTCAAAACAAACAAACAAACAAACACCTTATGATCCACCAAAGAGAGGGGGGCAATTCCACTTACAGGTGAATCTCAAAAGAACTGAAAGCAGCAACTCAAATAGATACTGGCATAGTGCTACTATGCAAAATATGGGGCTGCAGTTGTGCTCAGTGGTAGAGCGCCTTGCCTAGCATGTGTGAGGCACTGGGTTTGATTCTCAGCACAGCATATAAATAAATGAATAGTGCTATTATGCATAGCAGCTAAAAGGTGGTAACAGCCCCAATGTCTATCAACAGAAGAATAGATAGAGAAAATGTATATCATATAAAAAGGAGTAAAATTCTGCCACATGGTGAATTCTGCAACATGATGAATCTTGAAAACATTATGCAAAATAAAATAAATCAGAAACAAAAGGATAAATATTGTATGAATCTATTAAATGAGATACCTAGAATAGGCAACTTCGCAAACACAGGAAGTGTAATAGTGGTTACCAGGGGCTGGAAGAAGGGAAAAATAGGGGTTTTTATTTAATGGATACAGAGCTGCTGTTTAAGATGATGAAAATATTCTAGAAATGTATAGTGGTGATGGCTGCACCACAATTTTAATTTCATTTTATGTTATATATATTTTCCACAATAAAAAAAATACTCAGAAAACTAAAAAAGAATTAAATATCTGCTTTTAAAAAGATAACATTCAGAAAATGAATAAGTATCCAGGCACAGTGTGGTACCTGCCTATAATTCCAGGAATTGGGGAGGATGAGGCAGGAGGATTGCAAATTCAAGGCCAGCCTGGGTAACTTAGCAAGACACTGTCTCAAAATAAAAAATAAAAAGGGCTAGGGATATGGCTCAGTGGTAAAGCAACTCTGGGTTCAATCCCTAGCACAAAGAAGAGAGAGAGAGAGAGAGAGACAGACAATTAATAGGCAAACTAGCCAGGAACAAAGGCACAAGGGAGCTGAGGCAGGAGGAATAAGTGTGAGGCTAGACTGGGCAATTCAGCAAGATGATGTCAAAAAAATAAAATAAGATGGGGTGTGGCTCAGGGTAGAGCCCCTGGGTTCAACCTCAGGTACCAAAAAGGGGGCAAGCAATATATTTACCACACACATATATGACACAGTACCTGTACCCAAAATACATAATTAATCCTACAACTTAAAGACATCCATTTTTAAAAATTTTGAAAAGAGGGGCTAGGGTATAGCTCACAGTGCTTGCCTAGAATGCTCAGGGCCCTATGTTCCATCCTCAGCACATACACATAAAAGGCACATGAAAAAGGACTCAACCTCATTCATCTCAGAAACATACATTAAACCACAATGACATAACACAACACCCACTAGAATGGTTAAAATAAAAAAGGCTGACAATACCAAATACTGACAAGGTTGCAGAACAAACAGAACTTCAGACATTGCTGGAAGGAGCATAAATCAGTACAGCCATATTAGAAAACTACATGGCATTTAAAAATCTACCCTGTAATCTCAGAATTTCTACTCTTGGGCATTTATCCAAGAGAAATGAAAACATTTGTCCCTCAAAAGCCTTGTATAAGAATGTTTGTAGAGCTACATTCATAATGGCCCCCAACTGGAAATATCTCAAGTAAACCAACTACAGAAGAATGAATTATGTATATCCACATATTAGAATATTACTCAGCAATAAAAAGAAATTAACATGTGAATGTATCTCAAAAACATTAAGATGAGGAAAAAAAAACCAGACACAAGTGAATATTCTATGATTCAATTTATTCAAAGTTGTAGAACAGACAAAACTAACCTATGGTGATAAAAATCAGAAGAGATGTGAGTTTGGATTCAACTCAGAAGGCAACAAAAATATTATCTTAATAGGGATGTAGACTACATGTGTGCATCTTTCAAAATTGATAGAAGTGTCCACTTAAAATCTGCATTTCAATTATAAAATTATATCTCAAATTAAAAAAAAAGAAAAGTGGTTGGTTACAGGGTTGCTTAAACACTATTAGAAGCAGATGGCAACATGATTTAGGGGGAAAAAAGTGTTACAGAGCCCCAGAGTACTACAGAACGCTACTTCCCTGACTTCCTGGGTCTGTTTCCTCATCTATCACATCCTAAAGTTGAGTGTCTACTCTACTGTGGTGCCTAGCATTACTACCAAAATGAAAGGGCTTATGTGGGACTGTGGAGAGTTAAAATACAGGGTGATGCTCAAGAAATAACAAAGAGCAGGATAAAGACTTCCTTCCCTCTATGACTCTCCAGGGCCATCTATACCTATCTTCTCTGGGAGACGTGGGATCTGACACTTATATAAGACCTTTCCAACACCTGTTAGTCCCCCAGGAGAGCACTTTCTACTGAATCGCTGCTATTATATAATCCTCCAACCTACCTCAAAAAAGTTTTTTATAAGGCCTGTCCACTCAGAGAACTGAGCCAACTATCACAATCTTAAATTATTACCTCTGACAGAAAGCAGGGAGAATTAAGGATAATTAAAGGAGGTTTAAAAAAAAATTCAGACCACACACATATGGAACTCATGAACTGGACAAAGTCTGGCATTTCCAAAGCATTCTGTACACCTGCTTTCCACCCAGCTCCTGCCTCCACGCAGGGAACTTCTCAATGCAACAACATGATGGTCTTTTACTAATAAAAGAGGCTGCTTTCTGCTAGGTTCTCTACCAGGCGCAGGCTCCGGCAGGCAGGCCTACACCAGACATGTACCCACCCACCACCCTTGGGACATGACTTGGGAAGAGAACAAGGATCCTCAAGGTAATCAAAATCCTACGGTACCCAGCAGAGCAGACCCAGATGACAAGGAGCTATCAAGGGCACGTCATCAGCCCTTCATTCTCTGGTGTTCCTTAAGACCCCAGTGCTAGTAGCAGAAACAACCGCTGGCTTACCTCTCATTAGACCGGATCATGTAGTCAGTAAATTCATGGTCTCCCTTGATCACCGTCAAAGGGACCACAAGGTTGACGTCAGAATCAGTGTTCCGCAGCTGATTGAGTTTAATATTCACCGAGAAGAGGTAATCCCGCACTTCATCTATGCCCACTTTCAGGCCCTTGCACACAACATACCTGGCAGAAGACACTCTGTCACTTCACTGAGCAAGGGCTTCCTCCCACACATTCCTTTCCCCTAAAACTCTCAGAGAGTCACAAAGTTAAACAGCTTCCCTGTTCAACCTTAAGTCTATGATCAAAGAACAGCACAGACTCTGTGTGCCAATGTTCACCTCAGATCCTTCCCTTTTGTATAAGGCTGTATTTCCATCTCTATGGTGGTATTCCCAACTGCCCTGCAGCAGACAGGATGCATGGCCATCACCTCTAGAGTCTGCCAAATTACAGACCTAATGAATGAGACTCTCCAAGGACAGGGCCTAGAAATGTGTATTTTCAACAAGTTACCTCATTATTGTGACTGGCTGTGTTTGCTTTCCCTCATGTGGAGGCACTATGTCCCACCTGAGATGCCAGCAGAGCCTGCGGTTGGCAGCCTCTTGCCTCTTCCCAGCTTACGTCCCTTTTCAAGTGTCCCTAGTATTGGTCCCCTCTCATAGACCAAGCCAAGAAGTTCTCAAATACGCATGGAGAATAAGACTTGTGGAGAAGGAGGCAGAGGCTGAACTAGCACAGCTCAGGACCCCTTGGGTCTAAGAATCCTGGCTCCTCATAGTGCTAGTCATTTCTCTAAAGTCAAAGTTTTAACATAGCTTGAGGGGTCCTGCCAGAGAGATGCACCAGCATTTGCTGTTCTGACTTTTAGCCAAGTCAGAAGAAGGCTCACCGCTCTGAGTTGGCAGGACGGCTGGTAATGGGTTTGAAGAGACACACTCGTTCAAAGCAGCAGTAGAGCAGGTAAATGAGTCCCACACTGAATGGTGTGAAGAGGTCAAAGGTTTTGCAAATGAAGTGGCCTCCTAAAACAGAAAAAACACACCAGTGGCAGTCAATGTGTCTCTCTGAGGAGATAGGTGAGGTAGCTACAGGCAATCAAGATGACTAAGAAATGACTCAGATGACTAAGTACCTGGGACCACTAAAAGTCAGAGGCAATTTATGGAAAAGTCAGTATTAGAGGAGACTTTGAGAATTCTATTGTCTTTTCTTCCCTAAATTCATCATTTAGCTACCTGTCACCTGATAAAAAAGTTTTCTGTTATGTTTTTTCTTTTTTTAAACTTCCCAACCAAACCCTGTATATGCTTTAGTGAGTGCTGGGGTGAGGAGACAGCTGAATAAGTCACCTGTCCGGACAACAGATAGCGCCATGAGGAACTGACACAGCAGCAGTTGCTTGCTGAGGATCTCCTGCAGGTTCTCTTGCCCCTCCACTGAGAAACCCTGAAATGAAAGCACAGGGATCAGGGTGGGAAGAGACAACCAGTACTGAGAACATCATCCTACCTCATCTTCACAGAGACTGTGTTTTCACTGATCTTCACCATCTGACTGATAAAGATACAGCTCGGCATTTAAATTCTTCTGGCAAGGGCACCGAGTACTGGGACCCAGGCCTGACTACTGAACCAGTATCACTTTCCTGCCCTATCACTCCCAAAGGACAGGACCAAGTCTGTTTTCCCAAGGAAATGGAAAATTTCTAAACCCACATGGGAATCCAGGGAAGAGTAAGGCAGAACAGAGGCAAAATATTAGCTAGTCATGGTTAACCACAAGATGGGAAACGGAATGCCCTGTGAGTCCTAATAAGATCCAGGGAGTAAATATCACCAGAATACTCTGCTTGGGCTCATTGAGCTACCGTACCGACCATTGAACAGACCCTGGTCTAGTAAAAGGATAAAGGGATAAAGGTTAGCATAATTCTTAGTCACAGTGATACTCTTTCTCTCTTTCTCTCTCTCCCTCCCTCTCTCTCTCTCTCTCTCTCTCTCCCTCCCAAGGACTTGCTGACAATACCTGCTATCCTATCCTAAAACCATGGAGCTTCTTCCCTCCAGCTAGCACTCTCTGGCTAAGGAAACTTTCTCAAAAAGAAAAAGTTCCTTGTGAGATTCCAGAGTAGGGAGCCAAGACCCCAAGCCCACTTATAAGTAACAAAGGCCAAGGGATGGGAAGAGAGGGGAAAAGATAGTTGTTTAATGGGTACAGAGTTTCGGTTTTGCAAAATGAAAATGTTCTGGATATCTGTTGCACAACAGTATGAAAATACTTAATACTACTGAACTGTAGACTTAAAAAAATGGTTAAATGACATATTTTATTTTAGCTGTTTTTTTACAATTAGAAAAAACAAAAAAGAGGCTGGCCTCCATTAAGCTGGCTCCAACCAGATATTGTGTCCCTGGCTCAGTCCTACAAAAGTAACAGCTAAATGAATCAGAATAAAAAATGTTTAGCAATGTCATCTAGTCTTATAGATGCTTCTCAAAATGCATTCCTGTTGGGCTGGGGGTATCCTTCAGTGGTACGGTGCTCACCTAGCAAGTGCAAGGCCCTGGGTTTGATCCCTAGCACCAGCACCAAAATGGGGTGGGGCAGGCCTATTTATAGGGTCAATTAAAAAAAAATTCCAGTTATCACACCACAATGGTTGCCTCATGAGCACTATCAGACCCCACAAATGCCCCCCACCCTACTAGCCCAAGTCCCATCTATCCACTATTCCCTGCTATGCATGATGTTTTGGAGAGCCAAGGCATCTTCAGATCTCTTACTGACACCCTGCCTTCCTTCCTTCATTTCCCACCTCACCTCCTGCAGAGGTACTGCTCGAGAGGCGCCCCAAGAGCTATAGAGCTTCTTATCAACTCTAGCCATGTTTTGGAGCAACTGCCACTGTGTCTATCCTTCCTCAGAGTAAGTGATGGCTCACTCCAGAAAGAACTACATCTGGTGTTGGGTCACTGGGTGAGACTTCTGCTGAAGAAAGGTGTGCTCTCACCATCAGGCAGATGTCCACTGACAAAGCCCCTTGAATATTCACTTTAGCCTAGCCACTGACAGAGCTTCCATGGATTCTTCTGAGTGGCTGCCTTTAGTTATATGTCTAGTCACTGGTTAACCACAAGATGGGAAACGGAATGCTCTGTGAGTCCTAATAAGAAGCTCCATGGTCTTAGGATAGGATAGCGGGTATCAGCTTATGAGAGGCTCAGGAGTGGCCACATATAGGAAGCCTCCACCAGGAGCAACACCAAGGTGACAAAGGATGGCAGCATGCTTCCCATTCAGTTGATTTTTTTCTTACCAGGTCTCACAGCCAATCAAGGTTTCTAAACAAAATGAGATGGGATGTTCCACCTTTCTCCAAGTATACATATCCACATTAACAATCTTCACAAAATCATGGACAATATATACAGAAGAAATAAAAATGCACACCCCTCGTATCTGGATAACGAGCTACCACTTACCATCTCTGGCAGCAGCTTAAGGACCAAACAAAACAACAATTGTCAAACTGTCTCTAAATTAACAAACCTTTAATGGATCCCTCTATGAAGAGAAGGCCACCTACCCCATCAGCCATCAGAAAGTGCACACCCTTGCGATCTGTGTTATCCAGGACAAAATTCCGAAAAGCACTGATGTTCTCTGGGCGGGTGATATCTCCATCTCCATCAATCCCACCCTCACCTGGCAGGACACAAGAGTCACAATGAGTTCATCTGCCCTGGGACATTCTACAAGCTGGGATATGAGCTCTCTGGGACAGTGAGCACAGGTACCAGGTGAGTCTTGAGACCCAGGGCCTATCCTGCAAAGTTGCCTTACAATGATGGACCAGGAGGAAGACCTAGTCTCTGCTATAATTAACCAGAGTGCAAAAGTAGCTGTCCAGCCAAGAGTCATCATATGAAACAGAGGCCCTTCCTCTTCAATACCCCAACTTGTAGTTAAAGCATCCATGCCCCAAAACCAATACTAACTTTTTATAAAGGACTGCTGTGGGGCTGCTGAGCTGCGCACTCCACACCTGGAACACAGGGCCAAAGATGGGTGTGCAGTTTGTATTTGTTAATAACCCTGCCAGTTTTCAGTCTTAGGCAGTTTCATTATTTCCTGTTATCACAAGAGTACAGTGCTCTTGCAAGGAGGAATTAATATGGCTTTGATGAGAGTTTACCTAGCACAGTGCTTAACCTGTGTTTTGCAGGCTGGGGACAGTTCGAAGGGCACCAAGACCCTCATTATAAGGACTGTGAACCCCAGGCCAAGAGATCTAGGAAAGAACACACTGTGTGTAGATAACAACTGCTTCTGGTCTGAAGCACTGCATGTGGGCTTCCCCTCAGACCTCCTCTCACTCCCTGCTCAGTGTCCCTACCATAGTAGGGCTCGAAGAGCTCACTGGAGGCCGAGTAGAAGTCCTCCAGCTTGAAGTCGTTAGGGCCCTTCAGAGTCATCCCAAAGCCCTTTGCATGCCACTTCTTCCTCCACAGCACATACTCTGAGAAGCCGCCTGGGCCTGCACAGACGTCAGCAAAGTACAGAAGCTCAGCTTCCCGATCCTTCACCAGTGGCTTCTGCAAAGGGAAGTAAAACACAGGGAGAAAGGGAAAAAAGATGGCTCACTGAGGAACAGGAAAAAGGACACAGGGGAATAAAGTAAGTCTTTTAGCAAGTATAATCCAGAGCCTCCCCCAGGGCCACAACATCCAGGATGTGGATCCTCTGTGATTATCACCACCTGGAGTGGACCCAGCCCACTCCCAAAATACCCCAAATGCCTTTCATACACTAGGGCTAGTTCAATAATAAAACATTCTAAAAAAACATCTCTGTACATATCTGAATGGCATTTTTATTTCTCAGGGCTTATCCAAACCATACCCTGGCATTCATGATTTCTACTGAATAGAAATATTCTGCCAAGTTAGTGCAGAGTTCCTGTATTTCACCCAGTTGCCAGTTTCGTTAATACATAACCATGACAAATATGTCAAAACTAGGAAACTCTCATTGCTATGTTACTATTAAAAATAAACTCCAAGCCAGGCATAGTGGTGCATGCCTATAATCCCAGTAGCCCCAGAGGCTGAGGCAGGAGGATCACAGGTTCAAAGCCAGCCTCAGCAACAGCAAGATGCTAAGCAACTCAGTGAGACCCTATCTCTAAATAAAATACAAAATAGGGCTGGGGATGTGGCTGAGTGGTCAAGTACCCCTGAGTTCGATGCCCAGTACCCCAAACAATAAAAAATAAATAAACTTCAGGGCTAGGGATTTAGTTCAATGATAGTTCAATTGTCTCTCAAATCTGAAGCCCTGGGTTCCACCCCAGCATCACAAAGGAAAAAAACTAGGGTTGGGATTGTGGCTCAGTAGTTGAGTGCTTGCCTCACATGTATGAGGAGCTGGGTTCGATTCTCAGCAACACATATAAATAAATGAATAAAATAAAGGTCTATCAACAACTAAAAATACATTTAAAAAAAGTAAACTCCAAAGTTTATTCAGAGTTCACTAGCATCCTCTTTCTGTTCCACAATCCAACACAAGACACCACATCACACTTGTCTGCTGCTTTGTACTCCCTTCCTTCTCCTGCCTTTGCCCAGTTCTAGGTGGAGGACCCGAAAGCACAGCACCATGGGAAGCTGGCAAGGTAAGACAGCTGGCACAGCAATGGCAGCTTCCACGCAGCCCAAAGCACCCTCTACCACACGCCTGACTAAACCACAATCATCATTTGAATTTTTATTCGATTACATTTTTGGCCCTTCAAGTATCTTTCTCTCTTAACCTCAAATCGATGCCGGATCCACCACTGCTCCACACTGTGTTGTTTATATTTCTCTTTTTACACAAATGCCATGGATGCTCTCATCAACCTTTGAGCCCTAGTTGGTGAATTCTACCCTCTCAGCAGAAGATGGACTATCTGCACTGGTGACATGAGGGTGAGTTCTGGAATGGGTGACCGAGAGGGCTATGGTTGGCTTTTAAGGGGCCTCGAGCCCTCAGCCTTCCTTTTCCACAGACTGGGCAGGGCCAAGCACTTGTCCAGAGTTCTGCAACTGCCAGATAAAGATCGGAATCCAGTCACTTCCAGAAGACAAGGGCCTTGCTTTATCAAAACAGTGGAAAAGTCTCTGGAGAAATGACTTCAGCTAAAAATAAACTTCGTCATCCTGTGACAAGCCCCCTTGGGCATGCTGGGACATATCAGTCCTTTCCCCTATTCCTCACTACTCCTCCCCAGTGTTCTTTGTTCCTGAGCCATTAATTATTCATATTTTTGGATTATATTCATTTGCACACTCAAAAAAAGAATTAATGGCATTTACCAAGAACATTCTGTAGCACCTTCATTCGGCACAGTGCTGATGAAGCAGAGGTCATAAGTTCAAGCCCTGCCCACACTGCAAAGATGGAAAACAATGTTCCTCACCACTGGCTGTGCCTCAGCCCAGGCTCCGGCCTCTCTGGGTGAACTACTGAGCCAAAGATTGGGGACAAGAAGGGCAATGACTCAATAAGAGCATCTCAACTCTTACAAGGTGTCCTAAACACGACCTCACTCTATGATTTCAAAATGAGTGGCCCTCGCAACCATGGCCAGGAGTCTGTGCATAGAAAGGACAGCTGGGGGTCTCAGCTCTACTTATTGGCTGTGCAGTAAGAGCAAGCACACAATTTAAACCTTTAAATTCAAGGTTTAAACACAATTTAAACCTTCCTCAACTATAAATCAGGATTAATGTAGGCATTTCCCAAGACTGTTGTAGGTTAAATAAATCACTGCAAAGACTTTTCTCAAACTGTAAAATATTCAACAAATAAAAGATGACACTATACTCAACTGGATCAACTTCTTTGGAGTCAAAACTCTTATCCTTTTTCTTTTCTATGCCAAGTGCAGCACTCTAATTTCCTCTAAGACAGGACTGAAACGTAAAGATCCACATTCAGTTTTTGTCTTCTGTCACACTTCACAATGTTTTTTGTTTTGTTTTGTTTTGTTTTACCTCAGCAACATCTCCTGGCACAAGAATCCCTCACATAATACAGTAGATTGTAACATGCTTCCATGTACTCCAACCAAGGATCTAAATTCCCTTCTTTCCCTTGTGTCTTCCAATTCTTTTTTTTTTTTAAACATTTATTTATTTATGTATCTTTAGTTTTAGGCGGACACATTATTTTGTTTTATGTGGTGCTGAGGATTGAACCCGTTGCTCTTGCATGCTAGGCGAGCGCTCTACCAATGAGCCACAGCCCCAGCCCCTCTTCCAATTCTTATTTACAATTTTTTTTTCTCCTCTAGTCCCTTTGCTCCCTTTACCATAACCTGTAGCACCAGAGACCTATTTAAAAACCCAGATTCCTGCCCCCGCCTCCCACCCTCTCCACACTCCCCGGTCAAGTTCTCTGATTCTTAGTCTGTAATTGTCTAATTCAAGAGCCACAAAGCAAGCCCCTAGCAAGCCTGGGTGTGTGCTGGGCCTCCTGCCACTCCCACCTCTGCTGGGGACTGGTCTGGTGTCTCTGGCTGCCTGAAAAACAACCAAGCCTGCTGGGCTTGGCTGTCACTGGGTCCTCAGGGAAAAACAGAGATGAAAAGAGAGAAGAAAATACTAGGGGCTCAGGAAAAAAATCACTTTCTATAGTAGAGTGTAGAGAAACATCTCTGAAAGGGCAATTCTCCATGGCCCCTAACAATCAATTCGGGTCAAGAAGCTGCCTAAAGCGTTACAAACACAGCTGCCCTTTCTTATATAACTACCATCTCCACCCTCGACCTGAATGGTACAATCCTGGTGCCTACTTCATTTTCATGACAGTAAAAGACAATAACCAGATACCAGCTGCTGGAGGCGTTTACATTTAAAAGCCCAAAATGACACTGTGACTTCCCATCAGCTTAACAGAGTTCCTCTGCCAGGCAGGGGTTTAAAGGAAATCATTGGGAGCTCAGAAAATTAAATCAACATTATATCAACCTAATTTTCTCAAGATGCTAATTCCAAGAGCCCATTTGTGCTGCCTGCTGGTCCTGGAAAATGGGGAGGGAGCCCTGGGAGAAAAAATGAGTAAAGGCTAGAGGGGTCTGCATGCCAGTTTTGACAGCATGATGGAAGTAGTTAGGCAGGTAGAGCTGAAACATTAAGGAACTTGAAATAAGTTTCTTTAGCCCATGGGTAATAAGGGGGTCTAGCAGAACGTGGGTAAGTGAAGCAGAAACAGGTTTGGGGGCAGCTGGCTCCTGGCCCTATCACTGTCAAAGAAAACTAACTTTCTAGGACTGAGGGAAAATGCTTTGAAACTCTGAAGAGAATTCTAGAATGAGGTTTCCTTTTTTGTTTCTCTATCATTATAGAATGTCAACATTCATAGAAACGACATGGAGCAGAGGAGAAAATCATTTTGCTCTACCACTTCTTTTTTTTAAATTTTTTTAGTTATACATGGACACAATATCTTTATTTTGTTTATTTATTTTTTATGTGGTGCTGAAGCTCAAACCCAGTGCCTCACATGTACAAGGCAAGCGCTTTGCCATTGAGTCACAACCCCAGCCCTCTACCACTTCTTGAAAAGGGCTTGTTCAGAAGGCAGAAAGTGGCCCTGTTACAGAGCTTGGTGCTAGAACAGATCTTAAGAGCCTTCTGGTATACTGGGGCACTCCTGGGACCATAGAAGCACTATGGGACTGTATCTGGAGAGCTCAAATCAAAACATGACTGTATTACACAGCAGGAATACTCTCCTAACACTGAACAAATGGCAATTTTTGAGTTACTGAAGCTTAAGTCCACCCAGCACCATGAATTCTCACCCCATAAGAGTCCCGGGGATTTGTAAACATGTGATCAAACACAAAATCCATGTTAGCCATCTTCATCGCTGCCCTGCAACAAAGCAAGATAGAAAAGTGCAACTCAGTTCCAAATGTATGAAAAACCGAGGTTCAAATGAAAGGTGGAGCAGGGCCTGTCAGGGGAGGTAGGGGAAAGGTCAGCAAACCTGTTAAGGAAGAAGACTCCTCGGATCATCTCATAGGGATTGGCCCGGGTCCGAGCTCGCCGCATCTCCTCCCCATCCAGGACATCAAACACACTCTGCCCAAAGAGAATCAAAACCTCCAGGTAAGTGTCATCCTGGCCCCTCTGGGACAGGACAGTGGTGGTGCCTGACTCAGGCCTTCCAGGAGATAGGCTGCCATTGTATCTTAGCTCTGAAATGACGAATTGTGTGACCCTAAACAAGTTGCTCAATTATTCTGACCCCTCAACTACCTCACCTGTAAAGGGCAAAAAAACAAATTGAAGCTGGCATCTGACACATGTTAAATAGTATGTGTGGCTACACGTAGAACCACCTCTTGGTACTGCTAATCCCCACGGCAAATCCAAAAGAGCTGATATTCAGGCTCACGTGACTAGAGGTCACTTAGAAGGGAAACAAACCAAGAGCAGGGATTTTTGAGGGCAAAAACCCTCAAAACTAGAGATCCCTTCTCCCTTTTAGTTCCCCTCTGCAGTCTCCTCTCTGGAAACTGACATCCTTACTTCACTTGCAGCTCAGTCACCTCATGGGGATATTCCCAACTATATGTCTGCCAAAAAACAAGCTCTGTGTGGCCTCTGTCCCTCTTCAACCCATTTCCTCCCTGGAGTTTCCCTGCCTCATTCTGCCCCAGACATGTGCTTCCTGATTCCCAATCAGGACAAAAAAGCATCCAGAGGAGGCCAGCATTGAGCTGGGTGCTTCACATCCACTGTTTTCATAACTCCAGCTCTCATAAGCACCCACAGAGGTATTTTCTACCCAGTTTATAGATGAGGAAATAAAAAAGATGCTGAGGCAACTGGCCCAATATCACAAAGCAAAAGAGTTGTACAATTAAGTTTGAATCCAGGTTTATTTGATGCTAAAAATGATCCCAAGCTTTTTGCTATACCAGGCCTCCTCAGGATTACAATGAACTGATCCATTAAGGTCAAGTGAATTCTTTCCTAACTACTGACCACAGAGACAGCAAGATAGTCACTAGGAAAAAAAAAAAAAAGACATTTTGGAGATATATACCAGGCTACGTATCTGATCTATGGGAAAAATCTTAAATTCAATCCCCCTACAAATGACCAAAAAGAAAACTGGACAAGTCTGGTCAATTACTTCACAGAAGGTTTTCATGTTTGGCTCTAGCCACAAGTCTTACCTTACACTGCAACATACTGTGAAGCAGCTCTTCTCCACAAAACTCTGTTTCGTCTTCAATAATCATCTTTCTCTACAGGGAGAAGAAACAATAAATAATGACCAAGTGTGACTGAGGGGGGGAGGGATGGGTGAATGGAGAAATTAGGGTTCTAAGTGAGCAGAGCAAGAAGGGGCTTGAGTCCCTGCCAAGAAATATCAATCCCTGAGGAGTGAGAATGACACAATCCTAAATCCCTCTGGCTGTCCTCCAGATGGCTGTGAGATGAAGCAGTCCCCTGGGAGCTCTGAGTGAAGCACCATATGGACACCAGACTCACGAATGCTGAGGCCAGGAAAAGCAAACAGGAAGGAGACAGGCAAGCTGCCTGTCCCTGGAGCACATAGGTAAAAGGATGGGGAGTGCCCCAAGTGACAGAGGCCTGTCCTTCAACCAGGAAGCCTCTCGCTCTCAGATGAGTACAACTGCTTGATCCCAGGCCCCTGGCCCAGTAGCATTAGAGAAAATAAAGGCTCAGGGCTACAGATGGAGTTCAGGGGTACAGTGCTTACTAGCATGTGCAAGGTCCTGGGTTCAAACCCCAGCATCCCAAAATCATTTTTAAAAAATAATTGAGGACTCCAAGCTGGGCACGGTGGCACACGCCTGTAATCCCAGTGGCTTGGGAGGCTGAGGAAGGAGGACCCCAAGTTCAAAGCCAGCCTCAGCAAAAGCGAGGCGCAAAGCAACTCAGAGAGACCCTGTCTCTAAATAAAATACAAAATAGGGCTGGGGATGTGGCTCAGTAGTTGAGTGCCCCTGAGTCAATCCCCAGTACCAAAACAAACAAACAAACAAACAAAAAATTCATTGAGGATTCCAAAGAGTTTTGTTTATATGAATTAGGCAGATATCAATGTTTAGTAATAGAAATTAAAACTAAGATTTTTGATGCTTCTTAATTCAATGTAAAAGAAAAACTATGTTAACAGAAATTATTTTATGAAAAATAACCATATTTCAAAAAAATTTAGCCAGGAGGATAGTTTTATTTTTCAGTTTTGTAAATCTCTTCAACATCTGGCTTACTAGAAGAAGGCTAAGTTCTCTTCCTTGATTTTGTATTTTGATCATTTTTTTCACCAATAAATTGTAACATCACATGTCAAAGTTTCTGAAAAATTCCACTGATCACCTGTGAATCTATGAGAGTAAAGGGGCAAATAACTTTTCAAATCATTACGAAGATAATTTTGACCTTGTGAACTCCCTGAAAGGGTCTCAGAGATCCCCAGGGGCCTCCACACTTAAAGAACTACTCTCTAATCACACTGATTTGGTAGCCAACTTTATTCTTAAGATTTTCTAGAACAGGATTAAACAAATTCCTCCTGTACCAATTCCATGATTACTTTCTGAAGATAGGGACAATATCTTTTCATTTACCTGGATGGTGCCCAGCAGTGACCAGAATATACAAATACACAATAAATCACTCCATAAGGCATCCGTAAGGAAGAGATAGAGGTTACTCATTTTGTCTGCCTGTTAAGTTCAATGACTAGGAGGAAAAAAAAAAAAAAATCTGTCTGCTACATCTCCAAGGTGCAGATTTATAAAGCCCTCGATAAACCCTCTTAACAGTTTTATTCCTTCCATAATGGTCAAATTTTTCTTAAAACTATAAGTATCCATATAACAGGACTCAAGAAGGAGAAAAGTTAGGAGAGGCTAAGATATTAGGGTACATTTTACTGACATCCTACCTTTCCCACAACCATCCAATCACTCATTTCTTGAGTATCAGGAATTTCAGTGGTGCACTCTGGGAACCATGACACCTGCTCACAGGCACTGGGCTATGAACAAAAGAGAGGCAAATAAGTCGGGTAAGACAGATCCTTGGGGCTCCACCCCAAGTCTCCAGGACTTCCCCAAAACAATCCAGAGGGACTCAGACTGAGAAGGCTCCAAGTTGCTGAAGCCAAATGCAGTGGTCAGACATGAGAAGGGAAAACCAAAATTTTGAAGTTCAACTTCTGAAGGCCATCTCTGGTTCTGTTTTGAATCTCTAGAAACTTCCCAAATCTTCAAGGTTTCTTTAATTTGTTCCAATATTATTTGATGAGTACCTACTATGTATTCCTCAGAATACAGACTTAAATAAGACAGGCCCTTGACCAAAGAGGTTTAAAATTAGAGTGGTGAGGACAGAGAAGTCAACAGGTGTTTGTAACATATGTGATATATAGACATAGATACATTTTTTTTTTTTTTTGTACTGAGGATTGAACCCAGGAGCATTTAACCACTCAGTCACATCCATAATCCATTTTTTTTTTTTTGAGACAGGATCTCACTAAATTGCTGAGACTATTCTCGAACTTGTCATCCTCCTGCCTCAGCCTTCATACACACACATACACATACACAAACATTTATGAAAAGGCCTCAGCCTTTACTTATTTATATACACACACACACACACACACATATACATATTTATGGAGTTAATTTCATCAAGAAGACAGTGGCAATGAGTCTCACCTCCTGATGCTTTCACAGTGTTATTCACAAAATAACCCCAAAACTGCTTATTATACCCAGAAATTGGTTATTTATTCCTCTCTCAATGATTCCAATACAGCAGAAGCTGGCATCTCTGATGGCTGCTTCCTCTTAATTTTCAATGACTTTCCCTAACAGCCAAAGACAGTGGTTCTCACTCTAACTGTACATTAGGATCTCCTGCAAGGCTTTTCAATAAAATTTCTGATGTACAGGCCCTAGCTTCAGACTACATGATTCTGTTGATCTGAGATGGGGACTGGATATATGTTTTTAAAAGTCCCCAGATGATTCTACTGTGCATCCAAAACTAAGTACCACTGGGCTCGAGAAACATGGATTATAAAACCTAACCAGGTGGCTAACCTGCATGGCAGCTTCACAGACTGCCTCCCAAGCAAGTGTGGAAAAGAGATTCACCATTGCAAATTGAAGCAACGTGATTAAAGGTAATATTACATGCTCTGAAAGCCATAAAATTGTATCACAATGCAAGGTCTTGAGGGCAAGCAAACTGCCATCAACAGAAAAAGTAGAAAAGAAAAATTACTGAAACCTTTTGTCCATGAATCTGGCAGTGTAACATGGTTTCTCCTCCTGGTCAAATCCATCACCTTTAGGCATAAATTTAAATTATAAACTTTAGGGAAAAAAGTTCATATATATTTTGGATGCTCCTTTATCAAGCAAATGCAGACTCAATCTCTCCATGAAAGTCTATACATTAAGGTTACCTGAAAAGTGGACTTTATCCAATGGCTCAAACCTTGAGTTTACACTCCTGGACTGTAGTAGCCACTGAGCATTCTCCTTATAGTGATCCCAGGTCTGGACATTTCCTCAGGCCCCCCAAATTCATCTGTCTTAAAGAAGTGGATAGCGGGCTGGGGATGTGGCTCAAGAGGTAGCACGCTCGCTTGGCATGCGTGCAGCTCAGGTTCGATCCTCAGCACCACATACAAACAAAGATGTAGTGTCCGCCGAAAACTAAAAAATAAATATTAAAATTCTCTCTCTCTCTCTTTAAAAAAAAAAAAAGAAGTGGATAGCAACTGATGGTTGAGCCAAACTCTGACTTATTTATCAGGCATGTTTTCTAAGACAAAAACTGAATAATGGCAAATGAGAACTGGGAAAGTCTCACCCCAAAAAGGAATTTCAATAGCTTATTTCAATTAAAAACAGAGATCTTACAAGCAAATTTCAGATTTCTAGTTTAACAAAGTTCACTTAAATTCTGTGCCACTGAAAGGATCAAAACTGTGTACTTGTTTACACACAAATAAAAACTTGGAAAGCACTAGGTATTTCTCATGCAAAAGCCTCTATCTAGTAACCTACCCACCATAGTCTTTTTCAAGGAGGCACTTTTTCAAGGAGGCACTGGTGATTCAGTGGTAGAATTCTCGCCTCCCACCTATTCTGCACTGTCTCCTCTGCTATTCTGCTACACAGCACCATAACTACAAGGAAACATAGAAAGACCACCCCAGAACCTATTAGTTCCTGGCTTGTCAAAATTTCACTCTGAAGCTTTATTAGGCTTTCATCATGAGCAGGTTCACATCCTTTCCTGAACTGGAGACAAAAATCAGAGAGACAGGGTTGGGGTTGTGGCTCAGTGGTAGAGCGCTTGCCTAGTACATGTGGGGGCCCTGGGTTCAATCCTCAGCACTACATGTAAATAAATAAAATAAAGGTATTATGGCCAACTACAACTAAAAATTAAAATGTAAAAAAAAAAAAAAATCAGGGAGACAAAACGATATAGCAATATCCAGCTAGTTCAGAGCCCCATCTAAAGCTCAATCACACCAACTATGTAGAAATGCTAGACATTTATATTCTGTTTTCTCTAATCTCATCTCTGTAATGGTGATATCTCATCATGTTTTTAGGTAATTTTGTTAAACTTACTTCAAATCCTTTGTGGAATAAAATAGGACATCAATAAATGAAAATAAAAAAATCTCAACGTTATCTGTACCATGAAAAGAGATAATAAGAGTCTCTTTTTGTCTCACAACAAACTGGTACTTAAGACAACAGATTAAGCTCACAGTAGAAAAGCAATATGGCACCAACAAACACCTGTTAACTTGTGGAGATGGAAGGATCTTAGAGGACACCTAATCCAGTCAGTCACACAATGGACAGTACAGGCTCATTTGGCCCACTTGAATCCCTTCAACAGAGGGTGTCCACAGCCTTTCTTATTCCACTAGTGGTGAGCTGTACCTATTCACTAAAGGTTTTTATGAAGCCAAACACTGCCTTCCAGCATCTTTTACCTACTGGTCTTAGAAGTCCTAGAAAACAACGAGACACAAATCAATATCCTTGCCCAGTCTTCTACTTTCCATTCTGGACATCCCCAGTCCCTCCCATGTAAGAAACTAACCCCCTCTAACCACCCTGCTTACACTGCCACTATAGATTTCTGTTTGTTAATATGGTCTCACAAAGCCACACATCCAAAACCACAAGGTTTCCTCCTTCCCTCACTAGTTACCTCTGGTTCGTCTCGCCAGTCCACATTCAGCTCCTGATCAAAGCCCCTCAGGGTCAGACCCAAGCCTCTTCGACCTTTCTGATTAGAAGCCTCAACAATGTCCTTCCGACCTTGGCTGTATTTTCCCAATCCTTCACCTTCCTTGAAGCCCATTTTGGCCTGAAAAAGAAAAGAGAGCACAATTAATTCAATACAACAGACATTTATTTAGCCCCTATCATATGCCAGATACTGTGTTAAGCCCTGAGAAATACAGATGATTAAGGCCTAAATTCTGCCTTCTAGCCTAATGAAGAAAAGAAGCATAAATAAATAACTGCAGTAACCATGGGTCCAGTGACTGTCTATTCTGAAGGTAAAGGTCTGTGGCAACTAGAAGTTGGATAAATGAGAAGGGACCACATAGCTATAATTAAAAGCACTAAGAGTACATAATGAATCTCACTGGACATTTGCACAACTTATCCTTCCAGCTAATTTGTCTGATTAAGTGAAAAGATCCAGAGTAGAGTTGATAAAGAGAACATAATTTAAAATGGGACAGCTCTGAGCAGTAACTTCTGCCTGACCCTTAGCCAGTCAAACAGTCTTACTCTGCAAGAATAATGAGCTCTTGTAGAAGCCCATTTAATCAAAAGATTAAACTCACTTCAGGTGAAATTCTGGTATGGAAGGTCCTGGGACAGAAATGCTTTTTCAAATGTCACAACTGTCTGTAAGTTTACCCTATACTCTACAGTTCCTGGGTCTAGGAACACATCCCAAAGATAAAAAACCCAAATCTCAAATCCCTTACCTGATAAAAGAACTCTGGTCCAGAGAAATTCCCCCTGGAGATCTACATTCTTGTTGAAAGCACCTGCTCAAGACCTGGATGGAATCCCTACAGTAGACACAAATCTTCCCCGCCCCCGCCCCTCAGAGAGCTGGCTGTCACAAGTCTCCCTAATCTTCCCTCTCCCAAAGCTTAAGGCCCCCAAACGAATATCCTGACCTATGACTTCAGCAGGGGCATTTCTCATTCTTAAGGGAATCCAACAGGAAATGGAGGAGTCAACTGTGATATTCCTGAAGTTAGTCAGATGGGAAACTTGAACTCTATAACCTTTAAACATATATACTAAATTTTGGTGAGGAAAGTAAGCACTCTCCCTATTCACCTTTCTTCTTGTGATATATCAATGGGTATAAAAATTGGGAAAAGGAATTGGGCCTTCTTTGGAAAAAAACACCATACTACTCCCATTTATTTTGGGACTAAAAAAGAGTTTAGTCATTTCTTCTGAGATTACTCGATAGAACAAAAATTCCTAGCATGAAGTCTTTATCCACTGACACACATCATTTTTAGGCAAGTATATTCACACATGCTTATAGTAAGAATTCATTAGTAAGGATACCAAAAGGTGAACCAGTTCTGGATAGAATAGGAGGAAATAGGCCTATGCAGTCACTTTCCATAGATTATCCCAATGTGACAGATACTTCTATAGAAAAGGAGGCCACACTCTTGTCAAATTTCAGTAGCTGGAAAAGAGAGGAAAAAAATCCATGCCCTAGCTTTTCTTTTTGTCATACAAATACAAACTGCCCTTCTCTCACTCTGTTGGGGCAGCTTTAGAAATTCAACCCAAGCAGTGACATACCATAAGCTTCTGGGAGACACTGTTATACATGGAGTACCGAGAAGATGTTCCCTCCACCAGAGAGTCTGCTTTGAATGCATCATCAAAACAGTCAGAGCTACGCGGCTTCCCCTCTGTCTCACTGTCAGACTCACTTAGGCTTGTAGAAGATGCTGGAAAAGAAAAAGAGAAATGTTGAGGTAAGTTTATGTCACAAAATAGCCTCTACAAGTCCAAACTTCATTCATTCAAGAAGTATTCCATACATGCACTGCATACAGGAGGTTCATTTAATGACAATGTGTTTTCTACCTCTCACTAGTTCTATAATCATGGGAAAGTCACTGAAAGTTTCTAGGGTACTTGACACAATAGGAGCTCAAAAATAATAGTTCCCCACCCTTTAAATTTCCCCCACTATAAAACTGGGATGGTAACATCTAACTGACTGGTTGTTTAAAGATTAAATGAAAAAACATGTGAAAGCATACTGTCAAATACAAAGTATATTGGCTGAAGATACTTTATTTCTACTGCTACTGTTTATTTAAACATCAATTTCTACAAAGACTGATGCCTGGTTCCATTTCCAAAGATTCCATCAGCAGACTACCAGTTTCTAATTGTTTAATCTTCTTGCTAGTTCTCCTTGCTTGCACAGTCCTTCAAACTTATTGGTAGGAGAGAGGGTTCACGGGCTGCGGTTGTTGCTCAGTAGCAGAGTGCTTACCTAGCACATGTAAGGCACTGGGTTCCATCCTCAGCACCACACAAAAATAAATAAAATAAAGGTATTGTGTCTGCCCACAGATAATAAATACATATATATATACACACACATATATACATGAGATATATATATATATATATATCAAAAAGGGGGTGCCCACACTGCAGCTCTGGAGAAAAGCTGGCTCACAGGGAGAGAAATCGGGGAAGAACAAGAACAGAAGCAACAAGTGAGGGGAAAAAGAGGAAAGGAAGGAAGGAAAAAGAGAAAGGAAAGAAAAACAGGAAAAGAAGCTCTGGTGGAACCACCAACTTAGGTAGAGAGTAGCAGAGGCACAGCTCCAGGAGGGAGCCAGCAGCCTGAGGGAGCCAAACCATCATCTTCACCATCAACAACTTTGTTAAAGAACCTCAAGGAAGGAGCACCTTTGCAGCTATAAGAAGTGCTGAGCTACCTCCATATGGACAATAACTCCACTATCTCTTTCCCTCCCTTATGCAGACCTATGAATCTATTAACCCAATGTAATTTTATTCAAGGAGTCTCTCAAATCTGCCTGAATTTGGAAATAGACTATTTCTTAAAAGTTTGGTCAACAATTTCTATATAACCCCCCACTGAAAATGATATAAATTACAAACCAGGGGATAACGCAGAACAGGAAATGAAAGTGGTGACATTCAACCAGAATCCAGGGATAGAGAAGTCGTACAATGCCTATATCTCATTAATAAGTAATTGTGGTTATTTAAAGATAAAATGAAAATATTTTTCAATTTATGTGAATTTCAAGTGTTTTTATTGTTGTTAGAATATAAAGTCTTTTTACTAGCCAAGCTTGGTGCCATATGCCTGGAATTCCATCAACTCCAGAGGCTGAGGCAGGAGCATCACAAATTTGAGGCCATCCTCAGCAACTTAGTTGAGGCCCTAAGCAACCTAAGGAGATCCTGGCTCAAAGTGAAAAATAAAAAGGGTTTGGGATGTAGCTCAGTGGTAGCACACCCTGGGGTTCAATCCCCAAGTAACAAAATATAATATAAGATAAAGGCTTGTTACTTAGAGTTCAATAAATATTTAATAACCTGAATTGTTAGGCTGTTTTTTTGTTTGTTTTTGTTTTTGTTTTTGTACCAGAGATTGAATCCAGGGCACTTAACCACTGAAGCACATCCCCAGTCCTTTTTCATATTTTATTTAGAGGAAGGGTCTCCCTGAGTTACTAAGTGCCTTGCTAGGTTCCTGAGGTTGGCCTTGAACTCACAATCCTCCTCCCTCAGCCTCCAGAGCTGCTAGAATTACAGGCATCTGCCACCATGCCTCACAGGTATTTATTTTGACCTAGGGACATGGTAAAAACAAAAGTGCAACACTAAGAGTGCCAAGAAACAAGAAAGCCCGAGAACACCTGCTGATGCATGGAAACAGATCACCAAGACACACTGCTATAGAAATAACAGAAGAGCAAAGCCACATGCACAAGTACGGCCTCCTGAACTTTTGCGTAATACAGAGGGAAAATACAACTATATATTTATATTTCTTGTAATTGTATTATAATTGAGCTTTGGAAGGAAAGAGATACAATACCAATAAAAGTGTGATTATGCACACATGCAGGGGTTAGGGCATGGAGACAGAATAAAAAAAAATTATTACTTAGAACAAGTGAAAGCAAAGAAAATAAATTTGATTTACAATCATATCACCAAGAGTTTATACTGGGTATATTTTTATATTTTTGAATTATGAACCATGTGAATATATTACCTATTAAAATTTAAAATGAATATGAAAAAACTGAGCAATGAGGCACAATTCCTTTGAGGGAGAAGGGAAGTTGCTGAGAAAAGATTCTGATTCAAAGCTTGGCTGCTTGTGGAAGATTCTGAGGGACGGTGCAGAGGGAAGCCATGTAAAACAATTGTTTTTTTAATTGGTTAAAACAATTCTGTATAGAACTGAAATAGTCACTATTCAGGTATTCCTCACCTAATCAATACTTCATGATTCTAAAGCCTACTTGTACTGATCCATTTATTTCCCAGCTAGAACACAAACTTGCTGAGGGATGACAAGCCTTCCCCAGGGCCCCAAGCCTAAATGATTTTCCCTTCTACTATGCCCCAGTGACACTGATACTCCCACGATCATCAAAGCACTCAACATGTTGTCTTAGAGACAGTTATCATTTGCCACATGCCACCCCCACTGAACAGGGTCACTCCTAGAGAGCAGGAATTTTGTCAAAATCAACTTTATAACCCCAACATCTGGACTGAGGCTTTTCATTTGATAGAAATTAATAAGAAGTCTATCATAGTGGATTTAAAGGCTTATCAGCCAGGTGTCACCCTTCCTGAGGACCTACAGAGTGTATGATTCCTTAAGATATTTTATTGTACATTGTACTAGTGCAAATGTTCAGGCTTCGAAAGTTTAAGAATGAGGATGGAGGATCTATATCCTACCAGCAAACAGAGCCTTTCTTGAGCAACGATTTAGGTCCCAGAAGGCTGAAATATGTCAGAGCTCAAAATACTGATACTGTTTAATACACCAACAATTACTTTGGTTTAAGACCTATTCTATAAAATGTCCATGCTATACACAACAGAGTACTATGCAAAAGTAACAACTATCAGACAACCTAAAAAATCAAATAGCTAATATAAATATGCATTTTTTTAAAGAATACAACATTTTATGGTCTAGAGATGAAGCCCAGTGATTAAGCACCCCTGGGTTTAATCCCCAGTACTTCCCACCAAAAAAAAAAAAAAAGAATACAACATTTTGCAAAAGAAAGAAAAGGCAGGTGAATGTGGGAAAGGGAATCAGAATAAATCCAAAACCAAACTTCTGGCTTCTAATCAGTTAGCAAGTTGGAATTTTGGTTGAGAATGTTCCTACGTAAGAGGCACAAAATCTGCCCCTTCCTGTTAAGTTAGATCCAATTCTCTTAATAAGGAGCTGTCTTGCTTACATGGACCAATGTAGCATATGTCAGAGAGTGCCACTCAGAAGGAAAGACCCAGAAAATTAACAATGAGTAACCATGGAAACTGAGAGGTGAGGTGATTTTTATTTTCTGTTTTGCACTTTTCTGCATTTGTGAGAAACAAGAATATGTTAGTTTGGGGCTGGGATTGTGGCTCAGCGGTAGAGTGCTCGCCTAGCACATGGGAGGCCCTGGGTTCGATCCTCAGCACCACATAAAAATAAATAAATAAAATAAAGATATTGTGTCCAGTTACAACCAAAAATATAAATATTAAAAAATATATATATATATATATATATGTTAGTTTAAAAATTAGGGAAAAAAATAAACCTACAAAGAATTACTATTCCAAGTTATAGGAAAAGATTAGTTTCCCTCAAGAGAAATCTTCAGAGAGCAGCAGACAGTGGGGTGGGGGTGGGGAGGCTCAAGCCAGAGACTACCAGGGGCTCAAGACTATCCCTATTCCAGTCATCCATTATCTCCCATGTGAGGAGAGAGATGCAGTCTGCAAAATATGCCCACATGCTAAAGAACTGTGCTTCCAAAGGTTCAGATTCAATTCTCTCAGTTGCTTCTGTGGCTTCAACCTGCACTGCTTAGTACAGAAAGAGATGGTACCAGCAATGTGGACAGCTCCCTGAGTATAGCCCTGAAGTTGCTTTGGGGCAGCCCAGGGATCCAAGGTCCTGACTCATCAGAAGCTACAATGTTAAATCAGTTCTTATCGTTTCACCAACTATATAGACATTCATACACCTAACTATGAAAAGGCTGAAAAACTTGGTATCCTTCTCTATGGACAGCATGCCTTGGTCTAGCTCAAGGAAGTCACCAGGCTGTTAAAATTTGCTTGAGGAGCCAACAATGAACAATGGAACGGTTTTAATTCCATCCCTGGGTACGCAAGATTTCTGCCACTTTTGAATCTCTGAAAGAGATCTCATTTTCTTTTATCTTCATAAATCTTTGAGCAAAAAAAAAAACAGAACCAAATTCGAATGACAGGCTCACTAGGCAAATCAGTGGTGACTCTGGTTGGAAAATTCCAGCATCAGACTCTGGCACAAGATCTTTCTACATCATTCCCCCTCCCAAGGTGCTAGTTATTGTACACTGTCCTTTCCAGGTTCTCAGAGTGAGGATGAAGACAGCTAAAACATCCCCTACTAGGTAATTCCCTGTGAGATCAAGAAGTGTGCTGGAAAAGAAAATAAACCTTATTTCTCTTTTATTCACATGACATATAAAAACCAGCATTTAGGGCTGGGGATGTAGCTCAGTGGGTGAGCGTATACCTAACACGTACGTTGGCCCTGGGTTCAATCTACAGTACCGCAAACCAAAACAAGTGACAACAACAAATCCAGTTAGTAGGTTGACATGATTTAAGAGAAAGTCTGTAGATTAGCCCTAATTTCCACAGACTGCCAGAGTCACTATTTATTTTTACCCCTGGGCTTTTGGGACCACTCTCTTCAGATGAAAAGGAAACAACTGTCATAGGTGGAGTAGGAATTCAAGAGGTTTGCCTTCCCAAGATTGGAAAGAATTTAGCAGCACTGAGCTGACAATTTTGTAATGAGGACATAAATTAAAAGGAATAATAAGGTCAGTCTATTAAAATCATTAGTTTCATTAAGAACTTGCCAAAGCTGGGTGACATTTCCATTTACCTCCCTAGGAGTTCCCTTTCTAAAACTTACCAGAGCCCAAAACATTATTTAGCGTTTTCATTTAAGATTTCTTCTCTACCTGATAGAAATCATTATTAAGTCATTTTAGAGAAGAAATGTTCACTTTACAGAGGAACCAGAGGTTTCCCAGCTGTTGGCACAATTGTTCACATGGTGATAGAGGAGTAGGGCAAACATGCCACGATTAAAAATGACAATGTAGCTCCAACCACTAGTGGCCAAGGTGAGCAGCATACAGATATAGAAGAATAAATTATGAATTTTAATAAACACCCTGCCTAACAATTGCTGAAGAATACCTACGTCATTCCTGTTTAAAGACTCAATTTCTCCTTCATTCCAAATAAATGGTAACTCGTTAGAGCAATTTAAACAGATACCAATAAAGGAAGTTTTTGATTAAGGTCATGAATCTGGTCTGACAGGAAAGCAATGGTGTCTCAGGGCAAACAGCCTATTTAGGAAAGAATTAAACCTGGCAGAGGGGAAGGTACTTTTAATGTGGTGTTGGTGAAGGAGATTTGCAACTTCCATAAGAACTTGCTGCAAGAGAACCAGGAGCCCACTGGGAGCCCAGCAGCTTGGGAGGCTGAGGCAGGAGGATTGAGAGTTCAAAGCCAGCCTCAACAACTTAGCAAGACCTTCAGCAACTTAGTGAGATGCTGTCTCTAAAATTATTTTTTTAAAAAAAAACAAGAACTAGGAGCCCACACTAGATGCACAGCTAAGGACAGAAGGAAATTTTCTTGGGCTCAAGACCACAGTTTCTCCAGTTTGTGAGAAACAAACAAAAAGAACACAATGGCCTCATTGGCCTCCCCTTACTTCAAAGGTTATTTGACTGCAAATTTCCAATTTATTTACACTTGAAAATGCCTTCAAACTCCTCTTAGAATACTCAAAAGAACTCTATGCCACCGTGCCCATGACAACATCAACCTTCTTTTTCTTTACACTAGCCAAATGTCAAGTTCCTGAGTTGGTAACACAACTAACTTGTGAATAATGAAAAACAAACACACTGATTAAACTAATAGACCTACTCATCATTAATGATTAATGATCACATTGATCTAGCAAAGGAAGAAAAAACAAGGCCCAGATGGACAGAAATAGTAAATACTAGTTTTTTGTTTTTCTAATTGTCCTCCCTAAGGAACATTTTTTGATCATCTATTTGAATAGTGTGTGCAGGCAGAATTGGATGGAGGAAATGGAAATGCCCCTGCTTTAATCAATGACTTGAATAGAAAAGCCACACCTGCATCTCAGCATATAGGTAATTTCTGGTGAGACAGCACACTCCCCAAGGACTCCTAGAAGGAGCTGATATAGAACACAGATGACATAAATGCAAAGCGCTTAGAGAAATGATCTGCAAACTGGAGGAGAGATAGGCAAAATCAAAGATGTGAAGAATTTTAAGCTTCTTGAAAAAGCTTAAAATAACCAATCTTTTTACCTTTTATCAATTATATTCAGTAAATATTTACTTAGCATTCACTTTATGCCAGGCATGGCAGAGAAGGGCATAGAGACAGCAATTTTGCTAACTCTAGTGCTAAACACACACACACACACACACACATACACACACACACACACATCTTGTTGGTGCAGAATAGTGGGATTCATTGTGACAGATTCTTACATACAATAACTTGATTAAATTCATTCTCCAGTACCTCCTTTTTCCCTCCCTTCCTAGTCCTAAGTTTTTGTGTCAATGTGGAGCTCCTCTTACTTAATGAAAGTTAACCTGGGGAAATCTGCCTCTGCCTCCTGTCTCACTTTCTGCAAATGAAAAAGACCAAGTGGCCTTTGGTCAGATACATACAATGAACTGGCCACCTCTGAATTTCCATTCTGAACACATAAAAGCAATAGGCAATCCTGACTGAGTCACATGATGCTAATTCCAGAAAAGGTTAAAGCTATTTGATAAAATTAAAGGGAATATGTATGTGTACGGTGGGGCTGGGGCGTGGGGGGGGCAGTTCTTAATTCACAGTCACATTTCTTACAGGCTTAAAATTTAAATCAGACTTGTAGACAAGTTGCCTTAAAGGATTTTTAACATTACATACTCACCTTACTTTACCTGAAAGTTCTTTCCTTACTTCAAGGATGTTACTTGAGAGCAAATGTCTCCCAAGAGTCACTTAGAACTAGACACCTACACTACCTGAATATCACTTATTCCCCAGACATGCTATCCCTTTTTCCCTTGTGGGCTCTCTCCCAATTCCACAGAGCCCTATCTTCACCAAACTGCTCAAATCCCAGATAGGAAGCAAAATCCCCTTTCCTTAATAGTTCCTAAAAATAATGTCCTCAATATGCTTTTGTCTTCCCACTTAGGAGCCCCAATTACATACAGATTTTCTCACCCAGCTTGGAATCCACCATTACCTCTTTTTTTAAAATAGGTTTTGAGATCACAAGCTCAAGTGATCCTTCTGCCTCAGCCTCTGAAAGTAGCCATGTAGTAGACATGCACTACAATATCCAGCTCCACTGTGAATTAAACCTCGGACAGGCACACGCACCTCCACACTCAAGGCCTGTAAGAGTCTCTTATCCAACCTGAACCATAGCTGCACCAAATGTTCCATGAGCAGTACCACCTGTCAAGCCTTTCTCTGAACTAGCTCCCCAGTAACAGCTGATAAGTAACTGCCCTTCAATGAGCTTACCACTTGTGAATAAACTATTTCCCACCCTCTCAGTCATCAGTCTGTTACCAAGTTTCATTCCAGTTTGTCAGTGATCCAACAAAGGATAAAAAACGCAAGCCTGCTGGTGTACTGGGTTGAACAGAGTATCCTTCCCAAAAATTGTGTCACCTGGAGCCTGTGAATGTGACTTATTTGGAAACAGGGCCTCTGCAGATGCAATAAGTTAAGATGAAATAATTCTAGATGAGGGTGGGTCCTAATCCAATAACTGATTTATAAGAAGAGGGAAATTAAAAAAAAAAAAAAAGAAGAAGAAGAAGAAGGAGGAGGAAAAGGAGAAGGAGAAGAAGAAGAAGAGGGAAATTTGCCTGCACAGCATACACCTATATTCCCCTCTACCCAGGAGACTAAGGCAGGACACCTGGTATTTGAAGCAAATTCCTAGACACTTTATGATTTCTCAGACAGCATCTGTGGACACTGTTAATGTCTACAACCCTGAAAAGCAGGCAAAGGAAAATGATAATTTCAACCAGACCTGTGAAATCCTTTGAGCTTTATGTCAAAGTTTGAGGCCAGACTCAGCAACTTACACCCTGTCTCAAAAAAATAAAAAAGGGTTGGGGAGATAGCTCAGTGATAAGAGTGTCCTTGAGTTCAATCCCTAGTACCTTAAAAAAAAAAAAAAAAAAAAAAGGAAGGAGGAGGAGGGAAATTTGTACACAGATACAGAAGGAAGGTAAAGGCAGAGACTGGAATTAAGCTGCCCAACCCAAGCTAAGAAACACCAAGGGTTGCCAACGACCATCAAAAACAAGATGGAAAAAGAGTCTTCCCAAGACCCTTCCAAGGGATCTTGTGGCCCTGTTGACACCTAGTTTGATTTGATGTCTAGTTTCCAGAAATGTGGGAAAAATATAAATTTGTTTCTTTAAGCAACCCTAGTGTGTGATGCTTTGTCACAGCAGTCTTAAAAAACAAATACAGCTGGCAAGTCAAAATTAATGTGAATTAGCTGCTTCTAATTGCCTGGTATTTGAAGCAAACTCCTAGACACTTTATAATTTCTCAGACAGCATCTGTGGAAACTGTTAATGTCTACAACCCTTAAAAGCAGGCAAAAAAAAAAAAAAATGATAATTTCAACCAGACCTGTGAAATCCTTTGAGCTTAATGTCAAATACGCTGATGTTCCACTATCACTGGGTGCCTCTGCCTGCAACTGCTGAAGGAATTGAGAACTATGTGCAAAAGCCTGAGAATTAGACCAGACGACAGCACCAAAGAGCCCTCCTCCTCTATAAGAACCCCAGGATCTGCTCACCACTTCTAACTGGTTTAAAGTAGCAAAAGAGTGCCACCTACTGAAGGACCAGCATCAAAACTAAGGAACTTCTGGGGGAAAAAAATCCAATTTTTAATTTAAAACAAGTTTAACTTCTTTTAGTAGAAGAATGGCAGAATGGAAAAGTCTCCATGGCCAACATCTTTCTGTAGAATTTGCTTATTTTTCCCCAAAGGATGTTGGACTATATTCTGCTGAATCCAAGCACCAGAGATTCAAATAACCAGATGGCCAGTGGCCTCAGACCATACAGGCAAGCATACCTTTTGCTGCATGATTGACAGAAGAGGGAGGTTCATCGTCTGATGTAGAGCTGAGGTTCAGGGCAAGCTCTGCAACTCTTTTTTTCTGTTTCTTGATGGGGGCATTGCATTCTGGGAGAGTTCTCTTCATTGTTACTGCAACCATAAATACAGACAGTCAGCTGCCCTTGGGTTAGAGCCAGTGGGATCAGAGCAAGGATTCCAAAGTATAAATCATCAATGAGATGAGATTTGGCAACTTCAAATATCCTTCAGTGCCAGCACTTGAATAGCTTCTTCCTCAGAATGCAGTCTAGGAAGGATGCTAGCCAAGCTCTGGTTTTCAATAACAGCTATTAGTTTTACTGAAAAATGTGGTGCTCACAGATGCATAGGTCCCTGGACCACTGGTGTCAGATACCAAAAAGAAATGAATAAACTCCGTAAGACACAGGGGGGAAAAGGCCTTGGGCAATTGTTATTCTATACTTCTGATACAACATTTCCAACACTGGAAATGAATTATAACTAAATATTAACCAAAATTCCAAGATGAAGGGACCATCCCAGAATGATTATTTCATAATAATTATTATTTCACCAAAATAATTATGATTATATAGCATGATACAAATACTGGGTTTTGGTTTATTTCATAATGTTTTTAAAAAAATGAAAGAACTAGGAAATTTTTTTATTATTTTATTATTTTTTATTTATTTATTTATTTATTTATTTGGTACCAGGGATTGAACTCAGAGGCACTCAACCACTAAGCCAATCTTCAGCCCTATTTTGTATTTTATTTAGAGACAAGGTTTCACTTGAGTTGCTTGGTGCCTCACTGTTGCTGAGGCTGTCTTCAAACTCTTGATCCTCCTGTCTCAGCCTCCCAAGCTGCTGGGATTACAAGCGTGCGCCAACGTGCCCAGCAAAAACTGGGAAAAATTTTTAAAAAAGTAAGGAGTGGGAACAATGATTGTCTTACAATGGAGGAAACACAAGAGTGGGAAAGATAATGAGACTGGAGGTAGCTATATCATTGGAGTGAGATACAAAAATTGTAACTTTAAAAATAGGAACCCATCTCCACAAAAAAAAAAAAAAAAAAGTATGGAAAGAAGCAAGCTCCATGTCACCATCTTCCATGCCCATGGGTACATGAGAGGTAAGCATGAGGGGGAAAATGGGATTGAATGAAGTGCTTGTGAAACCCCGATATCTTAAGGAAAAGTAGCGGATACAGTCTGGGTTACAAACAATTAACTGGTTGAACTTGGAAATGAGAAAGAACTCAAAACAGAAACAAACCGGGTAGATGACCAGTGGGGCTGCAATCTTTGGGAAAGGGAAGCTGCAGGGGTACAAGACTGGACTTACAGCATGGGTCACAGTGACCACAGCAAGAAAGCAATGAAATGCCATAAATGCCACTGAACCCAGCAACTTCACCCAGCAACCTCACTAAACCCTGGATAATATGTTTCCCTTCTCTTCAGCTCAAGGATAAGCCAATCAACCCAATGCATAATCACATCTTTCCTAAGGAGGCAGCCTTTTAACTGGCATAGAAAGAGCCTAGCCTGGGGAAACAAGAACAGCAGCCCGAGCAAACAGAAAGCAAGCCCAGGCTGTGACACGTTTCATTTTAAACCACTCTTTCAGCCTTCTACAAAGGCCCACAAGGTGAGCTACAGGAAAGCCCATCACAGGGCCTGCTACTAGCTGCAGCAAAGGTAAAAAGACTCGGAAGCACGGGAAACTGGGTGTGCTGTGTTGGGGTAGGTGCAGGAAAGAGAGGAAACTGTGTGAAAGGTGGCAGAGGCTGATGGTACTCCTCAAATCACACCACCTTAGATTTGGGCCTTCCAAGTCACCTAATCCAACCCTTTCGTTTTCCACTGTTAAAGACTGAGGCCCAAAAGGAGAAGGCCACATATCTAACCAGTGCCCAGTTCAAGTGACCTACACTTGAAAAATGTGCTCTGGTCAAGAACTTCCAACTGGATGCAGGAGACTTGCTTCTACCTGCGGCCTCCCCCACCTGAGGGCTTCAAATCCCCCCTGTGGTCTTGTCTCCCTGGGCCTCGGTCTCGCACTGCCACCCCTATTCACAGAGGAAGAGCTGAGCTCCCGTCTCCCCAGGCCAGTCCTTCCATTTGAAGATAACGTTGAGTGTGTAAATATGTGCGCAGAGACTTGTGTCAGTGGCAGCTCGGGCTCCAGGAGGTTGCTGGGGAGGAGGGGAAGGGGGAGGAGAGAGAAGCGGCCAGAAGGCTGAGAGTCACAACCGCGGGTGGGGGCCGAGGCGGCAGTGGAGGGAGAAGGATGCTGAGCCCGCGCGCCCGCCCGCTCGCTCCCCCCGGG
>NW_025999982.1:5530918-5539207 GCF_001458135.2 Marmota marmota marmota | reverse complement strand
ACAAGCCAGCCCTGGTCCGCCGGCCGCGCGGTCGCGCTCGGGTCCCGCCCTGCGAGCCGCGCAGCTTAATGACGTCACGGGACAACCGGCCCCGCCCCCAACAGGCCCCTCTTGGCCTTGTGAAAGGCCGCTCGGGTACTGGCCCGCCCCGCCCCGCCCCCAGCCTGGGTGCAGGGCGCCTGCGCAGGAGAACAGCCCGGGGAGGGCCAGGAGAGAAACCAATGAGAGAGTAAGAGTGTCCGAGGGGCCTGCACGTTTCTTAATCTCCCCTAATCTCATTATCATCTTCACAGATTAAGAGCAAAGTCAGAAGCTGTAGAGTGGTTGAGGGCAAGAACCCAGTGTTCCTGTTCTCTGCTGTGTCCCCAACAGAGTATGAGACACATTCAACAGATGTTGAAGGAAGGGCAGTGGGCTGGGGTGTAGGCCACTTGGGTACTTGCATAGCATTCGTGAGGCCCTGGTCTGATCCCCAGCACCGAAGTGGGGGTGGAGGAGGAGTGAAGGAATGCTGTCTATAGCATCTTACTATGTGGACACAGATGGCTCTCATCCCAAAACCACTTTTCCCACATTTAGACTAACGTAACCCAAAGTCTGTTGGACATTCTCAGTCACCTCAATCATCCTAAATCTTGTAAATTTAAATTTCACCGTATGTTCTTTTCCCATATGTCCGCTTTTTTCCCCCAGTGAATGGCATTACGATCCTGTTCATTCAACCACAAATCTGAGAAAGTCTCCCTTTTGCTCATTCCCTAGAGCCTACAATACATTTAATTGAGTTTACCTCCTAATTGTCTCCCACATTTATCTGCCCTCTCCTCTATCACCACAATTCATGTGTTCACTCTCAGCAGAATTTTTACAGTAAACTCCAGTTCATCATGTCTGATGCCAGTTGTGATCCTCTTAATGCAATCTCCACAAAACTAAAGTTGTACACACATGCATATACACAAATATGTATGACAGTGATTAAATCTTGTCAACGACTCCCCACTTTTATTAAGATGAAGCTGATATCCTGAAGACGGCCTATAAGAACCTCTGGTTTAATAGAAGGGTCTGCAGTTAGTTGTATGTTGTACTTCTGGTCTTTTTGTTCCATCCTGGTCCCATCCTGATCTTTTCTCAGTGTCTCAATAGGTCATGTTTCTTATGAGTCCATTTCCCTGTCTGGATCACTACTTTTCCCCTAAAGTAGTGATCCAGATACAGGCTAATGTCCACTTATCCCTCAGGTTTCAGCTTAGTGTCCTAATTTCTGGAAACTTTTCCTGACCCAAGTCTACTTCAGGAGCACCACCTTTCAGCTTCCATAGCGCTCTGTCTTCCATCATCAAAGCACTTATCACAGTGTTATATAGTAGAGTGTTGACTCCTCTGCCTTTCCCACTCTGTTGTAAACTGCACGGGAAAGGTTATGTCCTTCTATAATAAATCCTCAAGGGTTAACACAGTGGCCTGTGTAATAGACATTTATTGAATCTGAATTTGGAAAATGAATGATGTACCCAAGGTCATAGAGCTAGGAAATAGGAAACAAGCGATCCTTTAACACAGGTCTCCGTGGTTCTAAAGCTGAATGTCTTTGCATCTCACTCTAAAATTCTTAATACCTATTTAATAGCAAGGATGTCTCTGGTAATCTTGCTATGGACCCATCTTCAAAATACTAATCCAAAGGGCATAAGGTAAAAGGGATTACAAAAGAAATGAAAAATTGTACTGAAAAAGTTAACATACCTAACAAATTTAGTAATTTATTTGAATGTGGTTGTATAGCATTGAATGCAATCAAAATATAGGCAAGGTAAGTGACACTTTATTTTTTAATATATATGATTATAACCAAATAGTGTTGGAACAACCAGATGAACATATAGGGAAACATGATCCTTTATTCTTACCTTATTCCATATGCAAAATTAAATCAAGATGGATCATAGACCAAAACATAAAATCCAAAATGGGACTGGGCATGTATCTCAGTGGTAAAGAACTTGCCAAGCATGCATAAAGCCCTGAGTTTGATCCCTAGCATCACACACACACACACACACACACAAAAAAAAAAAAAAAAAAAACTCAAAATAATAAAGTTTATAAAAGAAAACATAGGAAAGTATCTTTGCAGGCCTAGGACAAAGTTTGTTTGTTTGTTTGTTTGTTTTATGTTTTTGTTTTTACATGGGTCTTAGAGAGTGTAAATCAGAAGGGAAAAAAATGATAAAATGGGTTTTGATAAAATAAAAGTCTTCTACTCATCAAAAGGCATTGTTAAGAAATTGAAACAGCAAACCACAGAGAAAAGTATTCATATATAACAAATACTTGTCACATGTGACAAATAACTTATTTCCAAAAATATATGTAATACCCAAAAATAAAAAGAAACTTCTATAGAAGTTTCCAATTCCTATCAAAATGAAGAAGGCACATCCTCTCCTGTTTCTCCCACTGAATGTAATTTAAAACCTCAAACAGAATGAAAGGAATATCTGAGGATTCTAAAAAGTAAATGGCAGAAAGAGTATGGGGAAGGAAATCAGAAGTTGAAAAATCACCAAATCAAGGATGAATTTCCCAATGTTCCCCATTCTGTTTCTCTCTCATCCTGTACTGAAAGGCAGCTGAAGATGTGTATATTTTGTACATCAAAGTGAATATAATTCATACCATTAAACTGTATATTTAAAACTATGCTGGAGTGTAGCTTTTGCCCACTATGTGCAAAGTCCTGGGTTTGATCCCCAGTACCCAGTGGGGAAAAAGTTTAAAATGGTAAATTTTATACATTTTATAACAATTAAAAGAAAAACTATAGAAAATCTAGAGAAGTAATAGATGAATTTCTGGATGGATATGACTAATCTAAATTGAGCCAACAAGATATTTTTTAAAAACCAAAATAGATCAATAACAGGTGATGAGACTGAAGAAGAAATAAAAACTCTCCCAACAAAGAAAAGCACAGGAGTTGATGAACTTATGCTGAACTTTACCAGATATTTAAAAAACTAACATCAAAAGACCTCAAACTAAGCCAGGCACAATAGTGCACACCTGTCATCCCAGCAGCTCAGGAGGCTGAGGCAGGAGGATCACGAGTTCAAAGCCAGCCTCAGCAAAAAGAGGCGTTAAGCAACTCAGTGAGACCCTGTCTCTAAATAAAATACAAAATAGGGCTGAGGATGTGACTCAGTGCTCAGTGCCTCTGAGTTGAATCCCCAGTGCCAAAACAAAACAACAAATAAACAAAACCCTCAAATTATTCAAAAAAAAAAAAATAGAATGGGAAGTAGCCCTTTCAAACTCATTTTAGGAAGCCAGTATTAGTCCTTACCAAACCAGATAAGGACTCAACAAAAAAAGAATACCATAGGCCAATATTCCAGAAGAACATAGATGCAAAAATCCTCAATAAAGTACTTGCAAATTGAATTCAACAGCACATTAAAAAAATAACACACCATAATCAGGTTGGTTTAATTCAAGGGAGGCAAGGATGATTCAGCATACACAAATCAATAAATGTAATATAGCACATAAATAGAATCAAGGGAAAAATCACATGATCATCTTGAAAGATAAAGAAAGAAAACCTTTGATAAAATCCATCATCCCTTCAAGATAAAAACCCTGAATAAAACCAGGGATGGTGTGCACATCTATAATCCCAGCTACTCAGGAAGGAGGCGGACACAGTAGGATCTCAAGTTTGAGGGTAGTTCGAGCAACTTAGTGAGAACCCACGTCGAAATAAAATTAAAAGGGCTGGGATATAATTCAATTTGTCAGGCCCTCAAAAAAAAACCTGAATAAATTAAATATAGAAGGATCATACCTCAACATAATAAAGGCTACATATGAACATATGGCAAACCCATAGCCAACATCATAGTGAATAGGAAAAAACTGAAAGCATTTCCTCTAAGATCAGAAACAAGACAAGGGTGACCATACCTACTATTCTTATTAAATATAATAATAGAGCCTTGTGCAGTGGTGCATGCCTGTAATCCCAGCAGCTTGGGAGCCTGAGACAGGAGGATCACAAGTTCAAAGCCAGTCTCAGTAACTTATCAAGGTCCTAAGCAACTTAGCAAGACCCTGTCTCAAAAATTAAGGGGCTGGGGATATGGCTCAGTTGGTAAAGTGCTTGCTTTGCATGCATAAGACTCTGGGTTCCATCCCCAGCACAACAAAAAAATAAAATAAAAATAAATAAAAAATAAAAAGAGCTGATGATGTGGCTCAGTGGTTAAGCATCATTGGATTCATAGCCTGGTACCAATAATAATAATAATAGGAATTTTAGCCAGAGCAATTAGGCAAAAGAAACAAATAAAAGGAATTCAAATAGGAAAGGAGGAAGTCAAATTATCCCTGTTTACTTATATGATTCTATATGTAGAAAACCCTAAAAACAATTACAGAAGAGATGAAAAGTCGTTCTTTTGAACATAGAACTAGAAAACAATAAAGCATCCGCATGTAAAATCAACATATGAGCATCAGATCTGCTATAAACTAATAACAGAGAAGCAATTCCATTCACAATAGCCTCAACAACAACAACCACCCCTAGGAATAACCTAATTAGTGGGGTTATCAGGACCTCTACAACGAAAATTACAAACCACTGAAGAAAGAAAATGAAAAATAAGGTGGAAAGACCTCCCATGTTCATGGATTGGGAGTATAATATTGCTAAAATGGCCCTACTACCCAAAGAAATGCACAGATTTGGTGCAGTCCCTATCAAAATACCAATGACTTTCTTCACAGAACTGGGGGACAGGGATTATAAATTCTTATGAAAAACAAAGGACCCTGAATAGCCAAATCAATCCTGAGCAAAAAATAAAATGCTAGGGGCATCACAATACCTGATTTCAAAACGTACTACAGAGCCATCACAACAAAAGTAGCATGGCATTGGCATAAAAAGAGACACATAGACCAAAAGAATAGAAATAAATTCACAGGGGGCTGGGTGGGGTCATAGCTCCATGGTAGAGCGCTTGCCTAGCATGTGTGAGGTACTGGGTTCAATTCTCAGCACCACATAAAAATAAATAATAAAAAAATAAACTAAAAATAAAAATTTAAAAAAAGAAAGAAATTCACAGGGTTTACAGCCCACTGATTCTCAACAAAGGTACAAAAACGTACACTGGAGAAAAGACACCTCTTCCACAAATGGTGCTGGGCAAACTGGAAATCTACATGGAGAAGACTGAAACTAGATTCCTCACGTCCTGTGCAAACATCAACTCAAAGTGGATCAAAGACCTACTTAAGACTTGACACTTTCAAACTAGTTGGGGGGAAACACTCCAAGACGTTGGCACAGGCAACAATTTCCTGAATAGGAAACAAAAGCTAGAATTGGCAAATGGATTACATGAAATTAAAAAGTCTCTCTACACCAAAGGAAACAATCAACAGGGTGAAGAGACAACCCACAGAATGGGAGAAAATCTTTGCAATCTATTCATCTGACAGGGGATTGATATCCAGAATACATAAAGAACTCAAAAAAAAAAAAAAGAATAAGTCATTCAATCAAAAATGGGCAAATGATCTGGCTGTGGTGACTCACGCCTGTAATCCCAGCAACTCAGGAGGCTGAGACAGGAGGATCACATGTTCAAAGCTAGATTCAGCAACTTAGTGAGGCTCTGTCTCAAAATAAAAAAATTAAAAGGACTAGGGTTGTGGCTCAGTGGTTAAGCATCCCTTGGTTCAATCCTTGGTAGCCCCACCACCACCAAAAAAGAAAAGAAAAGAAAAAATGGGCAAATTATATGACAATTATTTCTCAAAAAAAAAAAAAAGAAGAAAAGAAAAAGAAAGAAAGAAAGAAACATAGATGGTCAATAAATATATGAGAAATGCTCAATATCATCAGCCATCAGAGAAATGTAAATCAAAGTTACATTGATATTCTTTCAGTCAGATGGCTATTATCAAAAAAATTAAAATAAAAAATAAATAAATACTGGTGAGGATGTGGAGAAAAAAGAATCCTTATACAACATTCATAGTAATGTAAATTAATACAGCTTCTATGATAACATAGGATGAAGTTTTCCTCAAAAAAACTAAAAATAGAAGTACCATGTGATCCAGCTACACCAATACCTGGGTATTTATCTGAAGGAAATGAAGTCAGCATACAAAAGAGATAATTGCATGCTCATGATTGTTGCAGCACTAGTCACAATAACTAAGATTTAGAATCAGCCAGGTGCCCATCAAGAGATAATAGATAAAGGAAATACGGTACATATAAACAATGGAGTATTATTCAGCCAAAAAGAAGGATGACCCAGGGCTGGGGACATAGCTCAGTTGGGTAGAGTGCTTGCCTCACATGCACAAGGCCATGGCTTCAATCCTCAGCACCACACACACAAAAAAAAAAAAAAAAAAGAGGGGGAGGAGGAGGAATAGCAGCAGCAGCAGCAGCCTCCAGGCAAAGTGTACACGGCCTGTAATCCCAGCGATTTGGGAAGTCCAGGAAGGAGGATCACAAGTGCAAGCACAGCTTCAGCAACTTAGCAAGACCCTTCCTTGCTCAAGATAAAAAATAATTCAGCATACTATAGTAACATAGCCACACCAATGCTTATCGCAGCTGAATTCACAATAGCTAAACTGTGGAACCAATCTAGGTGCCCATCAATAGATGAATGGAGGGGCTGGGGATGTGGCTCAAGCGGTAGCATGCTCACCTGGCATGTGCAGGGCGCTGGGTTCGATCCTCAACACCACATAAAAATAAAATAAAGATGTTGTGTCCACCGAAAACTAAAAAATAAATATTAAAAAATTCTCTCTCTCTCTTAAAAAAAAAAATAGATGAATGGAAGTTGGAGTTGTGGCTCAGCGGTAGAGCACTCACCTAGCAAGTGTGAGGTCCTGGGTCTATCCTCAGCACCACATAAAAAATAAATAAAATGAAGGTATTTAAAAAGATGTAAGCATAATATATTATTAAAAAATAGATGAATGGATAAAGAAATTGTAGTACATATACAATGGAATATTACTCAGCATTAAAAGAGAATAAAATTATGGCATTTGCAGGTAAGTGGTTGTAGCTGGAGAATATCATACTAAGTGAAGTAAGCCAATCCCAAAAAACTAAAGAGAACAAATAAAATTTTTTTTTAAAAAAAGAGAGAGAAAATAATGAGGGCTGAGAATGTGGCTCAGTAATAGAATGCCCCCAGGTTCAATCCCCAGTACAAGAAAGAAAGGAGGAGACATGAGGTTGTGGCTCAGTGTTAGAGCACTTGCCTGGCATGTGTGAGGCACTGGGTTTGATTCTCAACACTACATATAAATAAATAAATAAAGGTCTATCAAATTTTTTTTTAAAAAACATTTTAAAAATTAAAAAAAAAGTATTGTTAAAAAAACTGAAATTAGTTACATTTAACAAAGATTTAAGTAAGCAATAAAAGTTTCTTGAAGAGGGAGTATTCCAGACATAAGATGGTTCAGAATGCTTCCACGAACATGAAAAACAGAAAATGATATTACAAAGTTACACAACTGGTAAAGTTTCAAATTTCTCTTACAGGCATGTTGGTAGCCTTCATCCTGTGATTGGCTGAGATTCTGTTGCTTAGTTACCACAACATACTCTTGGGTTTGGTTAGGTGCTTTACACCTCAGGATAGGAAGGATGGGCTACAGTTCTCTCCTTTTCTATGTATGGAACAGCCTTACACCAAACTTTATGACCCAGTACAGACACAAGGTTAGGTGAAACTTGTCAAATTTACATTATACCACCTGAAAAACAGAAAAATATGAGAGAAAAAAAATAGAACCTCAGAAACCCAGGGAACAATACCAAAAGATCTAACACTAGTGTCATCAGAGTCCCACAAGACAGGGAGAAAGAAAAAATGAATATTTGGTGTAGGTAAACCAAACAAACAAACAACAACAACAAAAAAAAACCTGATAAAATAATGGCTGAAAACATCCCCCCAAATAACAAAAGACATAAATGTATAGACTCAAGAAGCTCACCGATCCCCAAATGGCAAACACAAAGAAACCTACCCCCAATGCATGAAAATCAAACTGCTGAAAATTAAAGGGAAAAAATTCTGAGAAATAGCCAGTGAAAAGTGCCGCAGTCTGGCTGGGCACAAATCACGAGCCACTGAAGCAGGAACAAACTTTATTTTTAAACTGCAGGAAAACACTTCACACAGCTCCTGGGGAATCCTCCCGAACCCCACGAGGCTTGTCCAGGAA
>NW_025999982.1:5448112-5525018 GCF_001458135.2 Marmota marmota marmota | reverse complement strand
TATATATATATATATATACCTAAGTATAGATATAATGAAAGATATAATGAATTTTTCTTTTAAGTTCTTAAAAACACACATGAGAGTTGAAAGCAAAACAAAACATTGTCCGAGGGGGTTTTCAGTAATATACAAATATAATATACAAGACAACCATAACTGAGATGGGGAAAGGCAAATGCACCAAGTGGTCAGGTTGCTACATTCCACTGAAAGTGAAAATTATTAATTCCAAATGCAATATGGAAAGTTAAGTATGTACATTATTATTTCCCGAACAATCTCTTAAAAACTATTCAGGAGGGGATAAGATTGTGGCTCAGTGGTAGAGCGATGGCCTAGCATGTGGGAGTCGCTGGGTTCGATCCTCAGCACCACATAAATACAAATTAATAAAATAGAGGTATTGTGTCCAACTACAACTAAAAACACTATCTAGGAGCCGGGCATTGTGGCACGTGCCTGTAATCCCGGTTACTAAAGAGTCTAAGGCAGGACGATAGCAAATTCAAGGCCAGTCTGGACAACTTAACTAGGCCCTGCCTCAAATTGTTTAAAAAGTGGGGAGGTGGGGCTGGGGATGCACCTCAGTCTTAGCGCACTGGCCCTGGGTTGCATCCTCAGTATTGCAAAAGAAACAAATAAAGCAAAAACAATTTGGGGAATGGCAGAGTTAGGACCTCTGAAAATATAATCCTCCATAAAAGCAATGAAAATACTTAGCAAAGCTATCAAAACAGAGGAGAGGATTCTGGGAAGATAGCCCAGTAGAAGCTCCCCACCTGGACAACGATTGAACTGCCAGGATCTTACTGATGGAACTATTATGGGAGTCTGGAGTCCACCAAGGGCTTGCAACAACTAGGGGTAGGCCCTTTAGCACATTAGCAACCACCCATCCCCCACCACTCAGCCAAGTGGCGGACGGCTGTGCACATGTTCCTGCGCAGCTTGCAAACAGCTTGCAGGACCCAGGGTAGCCCAAAAGGACCCATCCTCCACATACAGAGCATCTATACTCTGATCATTGTGAGATCAATGTTCTCTTTTCTGTCAAAAGTTAAACCTTTAGTGCTCGCTTTGGCAGCACATATACTAAAATTGGACCAATACAGAGAAGATTATCATGGCCCCTGCACAACGATGACATGCAAATTCATGAAGCATTCCATATTTTTATGCCAAATGTTTTCTCTGATATAAGGAGGCTGATTCATAGTGGGATAGGAAGAGGGACCATGGGAGGAATAGAGGAACTCTAGATAGGGCAGAGGGGTTGGAGGGGAAGGGAGGGGCATGGGGTTAGAAATGATGGTGGAAAGTGATGGACATGAATATCCAAAGTACAGGTATGAAGACACAAATTGGTGTGAATATACTTTGTATACAACCAGAGAGATGAAAAATTGTGCTCTAATGTGTAATAAGAATTATAATGCATTCTGCTGTCATATTTGAATAAATTTTTTTAAAAAAAAAATATGGTAAATACACTCAAGGAATACTATACAATTTTGAAAAATAAGAAACCTATGCTGTATGTGACAACACGAATGAATCTTCAGGACATTACGCTCAATGAAATAAGTCAGTCACAGAAAGAAAAATATTGTATAATTTCTCTTACATGAGATATGTAAAAAAGTGAAGTTCACTGACTCAAAGACTGGAATGGTGAACAGGGCAGGGGAGAGAGGGCAAGAGGGAGTCACTAATCAATGGGGATGAAGTTTCAGTCGAGCAAGATGAATACGCTCTTAAGATTTGCTGTATAACACTTAAAAGCTGTTGAGGGTAGGTCTCGGGTTCGTATTCTTACAGAATAAAATGTAAAATAAAGTAAAATTTTTTTTAAAAGTTAAACCTTTAGTTTTTTGAGTTTCCTAATATGTAACAAAAATGTGTTTGCTGTCATCTAGAACCTAAATTTCATAGTGTGTAAGTAAGTGGAGCTATTTTTAATTTACAAAACCAAGTGGTCGCCATTTTGAGCCCCCCAACATTATCTCCCCTGGTCCTCAGCCTTCCCATCATAATGCCTATAGAGTGGTAGTTGATCAATGTAACTACAGCTCTCCCTTATGCCCTCCCCTATTTTAAATTAGTTATGCAGATTGTAACCCCAAACTCCTCTTTTCAAAGCAAGGGGCAGTGCCGTATTAGGGATAAAAACGTGGGCAGATTTCCCACCTAGTGTGCTTGCTTGCCAGATTTTTTTGTAACACACCCTTCTGCAGCAGTTTGCCTTGATAAATGGCTTTTGAGAAAAGGATTTCTTGAAGCACCTTGATATTTCCAACATCACTGATTGCTACTTCTGATAACAAAGGGACAGACAAGGAGGGGAGCAGCTATTGTTTGTTCCAAGCCTCTTCCGCTCAGCCTGAAGTGACCTCCAGGGAACTTAAAAGGCTAGTGCCTTTTTTATTTTCCCATTTTTGCCTAGTGTGGGAACCAAACGTTAAAGGCTAGGGAATTCTAGCTGGGTGTGGTGGTACATGCCTGTCATACCAGCAGCTCAAGAGGCTGAGGGAGGAGGATCACAAGTTCAAAGTCAGCCTCAGCAACTTAGCAAGGCACTTAGTAACTCAGCAAGACCCTGTCTCTAACAAAATATAAAAAAAGGACTGGGGATTTAGCTCAGTGGTTAAGCACCCCCAGCTACTTAAAAAGACTACAGAATTCTATAGGAGTGGTAGTAAAAGCCTATAATCCTCAGCTATTGCAGAGGCTGAGGCAGGAGGATCACAAGTTCAAGGCCAGTTGAGCAACTGTAGACCCTGTCTCAAAATAAAATAAAAAAGGTTGGGGATGTACCTCAGTGGTAGAACTCTTGCCTGGCATGTATGAGTCCCTCAGTTTGATTCCCCATACCAAAAAATAAGAAAAATAAAGACTAAGAAATTAAAAACAAACAATTGCTTACATGGAAAAAATTTAAACATAACCAAGAATGCCCAGGGAAAGGTTCAGAAAAAAACTGATAACACCACAGGATGATTATTAGCACAGAGAGAGCCTACAATAGAACAAATAAGAACAGTTGCCAAATGACAGCAGACCCTGGGGTAGAAGGAGGATCTGCTTTCCAGAGTTCAAATGTCAAATTTTCAACAAAAATTCAAACAAAGGAACAGGAAAATATCCAAAGGAAAAAAAAAATCAATACAAATCGTCCCTGAAAAAGATCTGATAACCAATGTTCTAGATAAAGACTTTAAACAACTGCCTTACAGACAGTAAAAGAACTAAAGAAAGATGAAGACAATATCAAGAAAATGATGTATGAATGAAATGGAAATATCAATAATGAGATAGGAAATCTTAAAAAAAAAAGAAAGAAAGAAATTCTGGAGCTAAAAATATAGTGACTGAAATGAAAAATTTACTAGAGGGGTTCATGCACAGATTTAAACAGGCAGAAAGAAGAATCAATAAACTTGAAGATAGGACCATGGAAATTATTGAGTCCTAGGAACAAAAAAGAAAAAGACTGAAGAAAAGTGAATAGAGCCTAAGGGATCCATGGGACACCATTAAGCAGAGCTATGCACCTGCAGGAGTGCCAGGAGGGCGAGAGACTATTAAAAGGAACAGTGGCTGGAAACTTCCCTAATTTGATGAATAGAAACATCCAAGAAACTTAAGAAAACCCCAAGTAACACGAACTCAAAAAGATGCATGCTGAGACACATTACAATCAAACTTTAAAAAGACAAAAAGAGAATATCTTTGAGACAAGGTGGGGTGGGTCTCACTACTTACACCTCAAGTAATCCTCTGCTCATTCTCCCCAGAAGCCAGGAAGACAGGTTACATTCTCATGCTTGTCTCTTTTTGTTTTCAGTGCCAAGCGCTGAATCCAGGACCTTCTGCATTCGAGGAAAGCACTCTACCACGGAGCTACAACCCCTTCCCCCCCAAAAGGATCTTGAAAGCAGCAAGAAAGAAATGACACATCTCATACAAAGGAACCTCAATAAGTAAGACCAATTTCTCATCAGAACCTTTGGATGCCAGAAAGCAGTGGGCCAATACATTTAAAATGCTAAAAGAAAAAAAAAAATAGTGTCAATCAAGAATCTTTCAGCTGGGAAAACTGCCGGGCAACAGTAAGAGATAAATGAAGACCTTTCCAGAGGAGTAAAAGCTGAGGAAATCCGCCCTTCAAGACATGCTCAAGGGAGTCCTGCAAGGTAAAATCAAAGGACACTAGAGAGTGACTTGAAGCCATGTGAAGAAGAAAGATCTTGATAAAGATGAATACATGAAGCCAGGCATGGTGGCACGCACCTGTAATCCCAGCTACTCTGGGAGCTGATGCAAGAGGATTTCAAGTTCACGACCAGCCTGGGCAACACAGCAAGACTCTGTCTCAAAAGAAAAAGGACTGGGAATGTAGCTTAGTGGTAGACTGTCCCTAGGTTAAATCACCAGTGTCCAAAAAAGATAAATACACGGACAATTATAAAAGCTAGTATAATTCCAACAATAGTTTGTAACTTCACTTTTTGTTTTCTACATGATCTAAGAGACAAATACCTTAGATAAATCATTATTGGGCTGGGGTTGTGACTCAGTGGTAGAGTGCTTGCCTAGCATGTGTGCAGCCCTGGGTTTGATCCTCATCACCACATAAAAATAAATAAATAAATAAAATTAAGATTCTTAAAAAAGAATGCTTTTAAAAAAAACAATTAGCCTACAAGCTGCTATTTTTTTATTTAAAACTCTACATTTTGTTTTTAATATGATTTAAGAGACTAATGCAATTGAAAGAATTATTAATTTATGTTTTGGGGCACACAATGTACAAAAATGCAGTTTTATGACGTGAACAACCAGAAGGTGTGGGAACAAAGCCTTTTGTATGTTATTGATGTAAAGCTGGTATAAATTCAAATTAGAGTGTTAACTTTAGGATGTTAAATATAATATACATGGTAACCACAAAAAAATAGTTAAAGAATATACACAAAAGCAAATGAGAAAGGAGTTTCAATACAAATAATAATAATAATAATAAAACAAAAAAAGAATATATTAGTACAGCAAGTGAAGTATGAAATAGCCATGAGGAATATATAAATCATATACAAAAATGACAAAATCTCTCCTTATGAGTAATTTTTTTTTTTGAGAGAGAATTCATTAATATTTATTTTTTAGTTTTCGGTGGTCACAACATCTTTGTTTTATTTTTATGTGGTGCTGATGATGGAACCCAGCCCCTGCGCATGCCAGGCAAGCGCGCTACCGCTTGAGCCACATCCTCAGCCCAGTAATTATTTTAAATGTAAATGAATTAAACTCTCCAATCAAAAGATAAAGATTAGCAGAATGGATTAAAATATGTGATCCAACTAGCTGCTTCTATAAGAGATGCATTTTGGGCCCAAAAACACAAATAGATTGAAAGGGGAAGAATGAGAAAAGATATACTATCAAACAGTAACCTAAAGAGAATAGGGGTGACAGTTCTACAATAATAGCTATAGACTGTAATGTAGACCTCAGTACCCCACCCTCAATACAGACCGAGTTGGGCATGGTGTCATCCACCTATAATCCCAGCTCCCGGAGAGGATGAGACACAACTCAAGGCTAGCCTCAGCAACTTAGAGAGACCCTGTCTCAAATTCAAAAATAAAAATAAAAAAGGACTAGGGATGTAGTTCAGTGGTAGAGCCCAGAGGTTCAATTCCCAGCAACACACACACATACACACACAGAGAGAGAGAGAATAGAACAGAGAACAGAATACAACAGAACTTCAACATCAAAATAAGCCAACTAGATCTAACAGTCAGACAAAGAACACAAACAACAGCAGCATACATGTTTTTCTGAAGTGCAAATGGGATATCTTCCAAGATAAACCATATTTTAGGCCACAAATAATGTCCCAATAGCTATAAAAAGGTAGAGATCAGGGAATCAAAATTATCTTCTCTAACCACTATAGGATACAGTTAAAACTCAATAACAAGAGGCTGGGTTTGTGGTAGAGCACTCGACTTGCACATGTGAAGCACTGGGTTTGATCCCCAGCACCGCATAAAAATAAATGAATAAAATAAAGGTATTGTGTCCATTTACAACTAAAAAAATTTTAAAAACTCAATAACAGGGCTGGGGATATAGCTCAGTTAATACAGTGCTTGCCTCACATACCCAAGGCCCTGGGTTCAATCCCTAGAACCACCACTACACACACATACACACAAAAAACAACAAAACAAAACATGCCGCAGCCCGGCTGGCTGGGCAAAATAAGCGGAGGGTGACGAATAACTTGTGTACGTTGATACAGCAGGAGTAGGAGCCGTTTATTGCAGGACAGGAGCAGTATTTATACATTCCACACAGCTTATCTAATTAGCATAAACTAGATACATCAGTCAACCAATCAGGAATCTCTACACCTAATGGCTCTGTTTTGTTACTTCTCAAACCACTCCCTCTGACATTTTGCCAGGCACCATCCAGACTTGTTTACGAACTTTAACATTCCCCTGGCAAAATGCCAGGTGTTATTTTGACTTGTTTACAGACTCTAACAAAAACAAAACAAAAAAAACTCAATAACAGAAGTAAAATCAGAAATTCCACAAATTTGCAAACAATTATACAACATACTTAAAAATATTCAATGGATCAAAAAATACATTAGAAAGGAAATTAGAAAATACTTAGAGACAAATGAAAACAAAACTACAACACACCCAAATTTATGTGACACAGTGCTAAAAGGGTAAATCATGGCTACAAACATTTCTATTATAAATTTTAAAAAAGATCTGGGCCAGACATGATGGTACATAGCTGTAATCCCAGTGGCTTGGGAGGCTGAGGAAGGAGCATCGAAAACTCAAAGCCACCCTCAGCAACTTTGCAAGACCCTGTCTCAAAATATAAAAGAAAAAAGGCTAGGGATGTGGCTCAGTGGTTAAGTGCCCCTGGGTTCATTCCTTGGTACCAGAACAAAATAACAACAACACCAAAAAAACTTATTATAAAGCTACAGTAATCAAGGCAGTGTAGCACTGGTAACATAATAGACATAATCAGTGCAACACAATATAAAACCCAGAAATAGACCACACAAACACTGCTAATTGCTTTTTGACAAAAGTTCAAAGGCATGTTGGTGAAGAGAAATTGTCTTTTGAACAAATGGTATTGGAACACCAATTGAATATCCATATGAATGCGAACACACACACAAACCTTGAACTAAACTGAAACACTCCACAAAAATTAAACCAAAACAGAACACAGACATAAACTTGAATTGTAAAACTATAAACTTTTAGAAGAAAACAAGAGAAAATCTTCATGACCCTGTAATGGCTAATGATGTGGAACACCTTTTCAAGGGTTTATTTGCCATCCATGTATTTTCTTTGGTGAACGATCTGTTCAAATCTTTGTCTGTTTAAACAATTTAGGCCAACCATGGTGCCACCCTCCTATAATCCCAGCTTCTTCCAGAGGCTGAGGTAGGAGGATCTTAAAGATTGAAGCCACCCTCATCAACTTAGCAAAACCCTGTCTCAAAATAAAAAATTAAAAGGCCTGGGGATTCTGGGCGTGGGATTCCTGTAATCCCAGCAGCTCTGGAGGCTGAGACAGGAGAATCTCAAATTCAAAGCCAGCCTCAGCAATGAAGAGATGCTAAGCAACTCAGTGAGACCCTGTCTATAAATAAAATGCAAAATAGGGCTGGGGATGTGAGTCAGTGCTGGAGTGCCCCTGAGTTCAGTCCTCAGTACTCCCTCCTCAAACAAAAAAGGGGGCTGGGGATATAGCTCAGAGGTAGAGCACACCTCTGGGTTCAATCCTCAGTAAAGGAGGGGAAACTGGATTGGGTTGTTGTCGAGAGCTGCCACATGGGAATCCAGTGCCATAGCTTTGAGCGATGAGAGTGTGGAGATGTGGCAAGCCAGCCATGGGCTGTGTGTGTGAACTATGAGCATTGAGCGCACAGGGTGCACTGAACCCACGTTGCCCCTCTGTTTGGGCAGGCGACATATGTTGTGTCTTTTCACTTGCTCTGCCTTGATCCCCACACAGCACATGAGATGGGTGTGGCCTTCCTAGATGTCAGTTAACCTGCTGACAGCAAGACATCAGGAAGCTAGACTCAACCCCCTCAAACCTGACCCCTTGCCTCATTTGAATGACTTCTCCCCAATAAAAGGGTTCAGCACGTGTTCCTCACTCTCGTTCTTGCCTGCCTTGCCCCCCTTGTGGGAGCTGCAGCTGAGGAGCGGTCACTAAACCCAAAGAAAAGGTACATTCTGTGTCTGTGCCTTTATTTATTCCCCAAATTCACTTGAAGTGACCCTGACTGGTTTAGTCGTGTGTCTTGACAGGTTCTTTTCTCACTGTTAAATATTGAGAGTTCTTTGTATATTCTGGGATAAATGATTTGCGGATATTTTTCTCTCAGTGTGTAGCTTCTCTTCGTTTCTTATCTGTCTTCCACAGAGCAATAGTTTTCAATTTTGTTGCACTTCAACTTTCCAATGTATTCTTTCATGGATCATGATTTTTGGTATCATATTTAAGAAATTAAATTGTAAGATAGTCTTCGCCATGGATGTGTTGCTGATATTCTATCCATTTAAATTTTTTGTTTCAATGGTCATAAGTGTTGCAAATCTCCACTTATACATTTTGAAATAGCTACTATTGCAAAAGAAAGTCTCTAGAGTTTTATTTTATTTAATTTATTGGTTTATTATTTATATGTGTGGTGCTGGGTAAAGCTCTATTTTTTTTAAATGGAGACAAGAATAATCCTTTATGAAGGCATGGAATAATTCCCCAAGTGTCTTGGAGTTAAACTTAATTTTTTGTTTGTTTTTGTGGTACTGGAGATTGAACCTGTAGCACTTTACCTCTGAGCTACATCCCAGCCCTTTTTATTTTTGATTCTGAGACAGGAGCTCAGAAAGTTACCAAGATTGGCCTTGAACTTGTGATCCCCCTGAGTAGCTGCGATTACAAACATGCACCTCCATGTGTGGCTCTATTGTATTTTCTGTTGTCCTAAGATCAAGAACTCATCTTCAGTTAGGTGAACATCTTAACAACTTTGATTCAGTTTATAAAAAAAGAAATGATTGCGTATCTGGGATTCAACTTAGAAGCCATCAAGATGACAACAGCTTTTGGAAGATTTCTGAGATGTTCCAGAAATTTATAGAATTCTCTTTTCAAAGAAAGAAACAGAATTTTATATTCTAACTCCCTGTTATAAAAGCATATCCTCCAGCTTCTTCCTTATCGACCACGTAAGCCAGGAATATTTTTAAAACTTTTTCAGTAGCATCCATAATATTGACTTTATAACATCGGATTGAAAGGTTAGACTCATTCACATGGTTAAAATATCTGACAGCTAAGCCAACACATCAATAAAATTCCTTTTCTCATAACGTCCCAGGAGTGAAATTCTTTTCTTTTGTTTTTGTTTGATTTCAGTTAAAGTAACATTTCTGCCCTTAGTGTGAAAAAGTGCTTCAAGGCCTATATCTTCATGAAGGCCAGCAAACTTCTGTGTGGTAGAAAAACAATTCATATTTCGTTCTCGTACCTTGATGAAAAAAATTTAAATATCTGACTCAGTGATCTGCCTTGTTGATGACATTTATGGCAAAATGTCTTTTTCAGGTTTCTTAGAAGAATCTTTGTTGTCAGTACATGTCTGTGTTAAAAACAAATAATGAAGCCTGTGTGAAAAGTTTGCTTTCTCATTAAAGTAGCAAAACTAGATGCATCACCAAGCCTTGCAGGAACTCCATCTGTGCAGAGTAGGAAGTTTCCTTTCCAAAGTTTTATTTGGCAAAAAATCCTTTTACCATTTCCAAAATGTTCAGAGTCTTGTTCATTTAAAAAAGAACTCACAAAATAAGAATTCTTCTTTGATGGCATCAGCATATATTTAGGAAACAAAAAGAGGGAGTTGATATTATGGTTTAGTCATAGAAATGCACCCCCACAAAAAAAAAAAAGTTCATATGTGTTAGGCAATGCTGCAATGTTCAGAGGGGAAAACACTGGATTATGAGAGCTGAAACCTCATCAGTGGATTAATCCACTTGATGGATTAACTACTGGGTGGTAACTGTAGACCTCTCTCTCTCTCTCTCTCTCTCTCTCTCTCTCTCTCTCTCTCTCTTCCCTATTTTCCAGCTGCCATGAGCTGAGCAGCTTCCTTCCACCATGATGTTCTTCCTCGCTTCAAACCCAAAGCAAAGGAATCAGCTGACCATGGACTGAGACCTCTGAAACCATGAGCCAAAATAAACTTTTCCCCCTCTAAGTCATTTATATTGGGTATTTTGGTCACAGCAATGAAAAGATGACTAACACAATTGGCTACAAGAAGAGATGCCTGTTGGGAGACACTTATTAGGATGCTCTTTCAGGCTGGGCAGATGTGAGGTATCCATTCAGTTTTGTTATCATACTTCAGTTCCCATGAATTTTTATAGGCACACACCACATGGGCTTTTATGTCCTATAACATTTAATAATAGAAGTGAAACAATACAATACAAGATTTATATTATTCGTCCTTTTCTTTGACATTTCATTTTAAATAGAGTTTGTAAAAAAAACATACAAAATGAAGCTAAATAAAACATTAATTTAATTATTATTATTATTTTTTTTTTGTACTGGGACTTGAACTCAGAGATGCTTAACCACTCAGCCAAATTCTCAGCCCTTTTTTTCTTTCTCTTTTCTTTTCGTTGTAGATGGACACATATTTTTATTTGTTTACTTATTTATTTTTGAATGTGGTGCTGAGGATTGAACCCAGGGCCTCACGCTTGCAAGGCAAGTGCTCTCCCTCTGAGCTACAACCCCAGCCCATCCCTTCCTATTTTTTATTTTGAGACAGGGTCTCACTAAGTTGCTGAGACTGGCTTTGAACTTGCCATCCTCCTGCCTCAGCCTCCTGAGGTGCTAGGGTTACAGTCGTGCAGCACCATGCCTGGCTTATATTAACTTTTTTATTTTGAAATAATTTCACATTTAGAGAAAAGTTGCAAGACTAATACAAAGAATTTTCATATACCCTTGACCTAGATTCCTCAACCGCTAATATTTTGCCACATTTACTTTATCATTTGTGTATATATAAAGTTAAATTCATCTCTTTATATACAGTTTTCTCTATTATCTTTTTATATACACATATTTTCATTTCTGTATTATTTTATGAACCATTTGAAAGTAAATTTCAGGGGCTGGGGTTGTGGCTTAGTGGTAGAGCACTTGCCTAGCATGTGTGAGGCACTGGGTTCGATCTTCAGCACAGCATAAAAATAAATAAATAAAATAAAGGTATTAGGTCCATCTATGACTAAAAATTTTTTTAAAAAGAAAGTAAATTGCAGACATAATGCCTTTTATCCCAAAATACTAAAGTGTTTATGTCATAAAAACAATAATATTCTCTTACTTAACCACAGTATAGTTATCAAAATGAGGAAGTTAACATTAATCTGATACTCTAACCTATAGATCTTATTTATATTTTACCAGTTTTGTCTCATAATTTCCCTTGTAGAAAATAATTTTTTCTGGGGCTGGGGATGTGGCTCAAGCGGTAGCGCACTCACCTAGCATGCGTGCGGCCCGGGTTCGATCCTCAGCACCACATACAAACAAAGATGTTGTGTCCGCTGAGAACTAAAAAATGAAAAAAAAAAAGAAAATAATTTTTTTCTGATCCAGGGACCAATCCAGAAACATATACCAAATTGTATGCAAAGTCTTTAGTATCAGTCAATCCTGAACAGTTTCTGAGTCTATTTTTAATGTTTCACAAACTTGACTCTGAAAAAAAAAAACTTTATTTAAAAGTTTTTGTTGACAACAAATACTCAACTGAATTTGTTTAATGTTTCCTGATGATTAAATTGTACTCCTGTGCTCTTGGAAAAAATACCTTAGAAATGACACTGTGTCCCCAACAGGAAGGGCATGACATATATATAATGTTAATGTCAAACACCTGATGGTGTCTGTCAAGTTTCTCTACCTTAAAGCTACCATTTCCTTCTTTGCAATTAAAATATATTTTGAGGGCTGGGGTTGTAGCTCAGTGGTAGATTACTTGCCTAGCATGTGAGGCACTGGGTTTGATTCACAGCACCACATATAAATAAATACATAAAATAAGGTCCATCAACAACTAAAAAAAATAAAAATATATATTTTGAAACTATACAGTTTTTCTGTCAAATCTTCACCACCTAGTTTTAGCATCCTCTTGACTAAAACTATTTTTATTGTGCTATCTGCTAAAGGGTAGCTTTCTACCCCCATCATTCCTTCTACCTTTATTGGTTGGCATTCTATTGTAAATAGAATATTTTTTTCTACCTAATGAATGCATGCACTTAGCATAGTCCTAGGTTATTATCAATTACTACTATTTATTTTAATGCTTTAGGTGATATTTTGAAATACAACTTTCACATTTTTTAAATACTTTTTTAGTTGTTGATAGACTTTTATTTATTTATATGTGGTGCTGAGAATTGAACCCATTGTCTCATACATGCTAGGCAAGTCTCTATCACTGAGCTACAACCCCAATGCCTCATATGGTTTTTAAGTAAATTGTTGTCGTGGCTTAATGTGAAATAAGTATAGATGTCCATTGGTATCCATTGAGGATTGGCTCCAGAGACCCCAAGGATACCAAAATCTGAGAATGCTTAAATCCCTCATTTTAAAAAATGGCATTGTATTTGCGTATGATTTGCACACATCTCCCCTACTGCACATACTTTAAGTCATCTGTATGTTACTTATGATACACAATACAATGCAAATACTATGTAAATAATTGTTAAACTGTATTGTTTAAGGAATAATGGCAAGAAAAAGTCTTTACACATGCAATACAGACACAATATTTTAAAATACTATTTTCCATCTGTGGATGGTTGAATCTGTGATACCAACTCAGTAGACACAGAGCCAACTGTCATCGTATGTGAGGTAAAATGGTACACAAGGAGCGTGTATAATGAGCTATAAAACAAGGCAAGTTTTATATTTTATCTGAGATACTATTACCTTTAATGACATGTGGTTATGAGAACTGTACAGCAGCAGAAGCTCAAGACTTGTGTCCCTAGCCGGGTGTTGCAGGGCACATACCTGTAATCCCAGCGATTTGAGAGGCTGAGGCAGGAGGATCTTGAGTTCCAAGTCAGCTCAACAACTTAGTGAGGCACTTAGCAACTCAGTGAGACCCTGTCTATAAATAAAATACAAAAAAGGGTTGGGGATGTGGCTCAGTGGTTAAGCACCTCTGGGTTCAATCCCCTGGTACCAAAAGAAAAAAGAAAAAAAAAATCGTGTCCCTTCCTAATTAGAATAAGTTATACTCCATATATTTATGTCAAAATACACTCTACTCTCATGTATATGTTTTTATTTTTTAATTTTATTTATTTATTAGGTGTAGATGGACACAACGCCTTTATTTATTTTAGAGAGAGAGAATTTTAATATTTTTTAGTTTTTTGGCGGACACAACATCTTTGTTTGTATGTGGTGCTGAGGATCGAACCCGGGCCACACGCATGCCAGGCGAGCGCGCTACCACTTGAGCCACATCCCCAGCCCAATGGCTTTATTTTTATATGGTGCTGAGGATCGAACTCGGGTCCCGCCCGTGCTAGGCAGCGCTCTACCGCTGAGCCACAATCCAGGCCTCTCACGTATGTATACCTTAAAAGAGATGACAACAACAAAAACTGTGTCAAAAAAAATTGTGTCTAAGAACTGACTATTGTAGCCCCTGATGTTAAGCTGCCTCCTAGAGATGAGAGTTCTTGTTTTGTTACATTATTCAGAGAGTTTTATTTTCATATGTATTATATCACATAATATCAGTGCTCTAATTATTAGTTTATTCAATCTCTTTTGGGGCCGGTATTAGAGATTGAACCCAGGAGTGCTTTACCACTGAGCTACGTCCCCAGCCTTTTTTCTTTTTTTCTTTTTTTTTGGTGGGGGGGTACCAGGGATTGAACTCAGGGACACCCGACCACTGAGCCATATCCCCAGCCCTATTTTGTTATTTAGAGATAGGGTTTCACTGAGTTGCTTAGTGCCTTGCCATTGCTAAGTCTGGCTTTGAACTCATGATCCTCCTGCCTCAGCTGGGATTACAGGTGTGAGTCACTGCACCCAGCTTATTTGTTCATTTTGAAACAGGGTCTCACTGAATTTCTGAGGGTCTTGTTAAGTTGCTGAGGCTGGTCTTGAATTTGTGATCCTCCTACCTCAGCCTCCTGAGTTCCTGGGATTACAGAGGTGCACCACCACACCTGGCTACAATTTATGTTCTTAAGGTAGTTGGTAAATTAGAAAATCAAAGTCTTTTATATTGCCCTGATAACATTGCTAGCACACCTCATTTTTTGTGTGTGGATTTGAGTCATTTTCTGATGTCATTTCCTTTCAGTCTAAATGACTTACTTTAGCATATCTCGCAACTATTCTGCCAACCCTTATTTAGGAATGTCTTTGCCTTTATTTTTGAAGAGTAGTTTGGCGGATATAGAATTTTTCCTTCAGCATATTAAGTGTGTTGTTCAACTGTTTTCCAGCCCCCGTTGTTTCTGGGGAGATGTCCAGCACATCCTGCTTGTACTGTGCTTTGGGATGAGTCATTTCACTCCTGCTATTTTCGAGACTTTCCCTCTGCAGGGCTGGTGATGTAGCTCAGTGATGGGAGGACTTGCCCAGCATGTGCGAGGCCCTGGGTTTGATCCCCAGCACCACAATTTTTTCTTTTTTATCTTTGTCTTTTAACAGACTATGATGTATCTACGTGTGGATTTCTTTGTATTAATCCTACTTGTAGTTTTTCACCATTATGGATATATAGATTGAGGTTTTCACCACACTTGGGAAGGTTTTGACCATTGTTTCCTTTAAAAAAACAAAACTGCCCTTTTCTCTCTCTCTCCTCTCCTTTGGGTACTCCCATTGGACATAAGTTGGTAAGCCTGATACTTTCTTACAGGTCTCTGAGCATTGTTTTTCTTCAAGGTTTTATTTTATTTTTTTCCTTTTATGTTCTTTGTATTGAGTAATTTCTATTGATCTATATTCAAGGTCACTAATGTTTTTCCTGCATTCTAGAATCTGCTACTAAGTCCCTCTAATGAATTTCTCATTTAGCGATAGTAGTGTGTGTGTGTGTGTGTGTGTGTGTGTGCATACTGGGGATCTAGGGTTCTTGAACATGATAAGCACGCACTCTACCACTGAACTACTCCCCCAGCAAGTTATAGGAATTTTTGTGACAAAACATACAAAATTTACCGTGTGTGTGTGTGTGTGTGTGTGTGTGTGTTTGGGGATTGAACTCAGGGCCTTGCATATGCTAGGCAAGCACTCTACCACTGAGCTATATTCCCAGTCCAAAATTTACCATTTTAATGATTTTTTTTTTTTAAAGAAAGAGTGAGTGAGAGAGAGAGAGAGAGAGAAATTTTTAGTTTTCCAGCGGACACAACATCTTTGTTTGTATGTGGTGCTGAGGATCGAACCCGGGCCGCACGCATGCCAGGCCAGCGCGCTACCGCTTGAGCCACAACCCCAGCCCCCATTTTAATGATTTTTAACTGTACAATTCAGTGGTGTTAAGCACACCCGAAGCTGTGCAATCGTTGCTGTCATCAATCTTCAGAATTTTTTTATCTTCCCATCCTGAAACTGTAGGCAGTAAACAATAACTCCCCGCGGAGCCTCAGTCCCTGGCAACCACCATTGCCCTTTTTGTCTCTGTGAATTTGCATATTCTGGGAAACTTATATAAAGAGATTCAGAGGATGTATGCCTTTTGTTTGTTTTGTTTTGCACCAGAGAGTGAATCCAGGGCACTTAACCACTGAGCCACATCTCCAGTCCTTTTTATAATTTTACTTAGAGACAGGGTCTCGCTGAGTTGCTTAGGGCCTCACTAAATTGCTGAGGCTGGCTTTGAACTTTTGATCCTCCTGCCTCAGCCTCCTGAGTCACTGGGATTACAGGTGTGGACCAGCTATGTTAATTCTTTGAGAAACTACCATAATGTTTTCCACAGTGACTATACCATTTTACATTGCTTCTACACGCAACAGTCCCAATCTCTCTACATGTCCTCACCAACATTTTTTTTTTAATTTTCTTGTTTGATTTTTCAGTACTGGGGATTGAACCCAGGGCCTCCCACATACTACACAAGTATTCTACCATTGAGCTATATGCACAGCCTTTGTGTGTGTGTGTGTGTGTGTGTGTTTTAGTCATCTTGTTTTTGCTGCTGTGACTAAAAGAACTAGACCAGAATAATTTTAGAAGAGGAAAACTGTAATTGAGGGCTTGTAGTTTCAGAGGTCTCAGTCCATTATCAGCTGGCTCCATTCCTCAGGTCTTAGCTAAAGCGGAACAACATGGTGGCAGAGTGGGGCGTAAGCAATCAGCTCGCGTGATGATTAGAAAACCCAAAGAGACTCCATTCTCCAGATACAAAATACATACCCCATAGCCACGCCCCCCATGGACCACTTCCTCCAGCCACACCCACCTGCCTCCACCCCCACTCAATTAATCAGGGATTAACTCACTGATTAGGTTAAGGCTATAACCTTATAATGATTTCTCTTCCAAACCTTCTTGCATTGTCTCACACGTGAGCTTTGGGGGACACCTCACATTCAAACCATAACTGTGTATGTGTGTGTGTGTGTGTTGTGTATGTGTAACAGGGTGTTGCTAAATTTCCCAGGATGGCCTGAAACTTCTGATCCTCCTGCCTCAACTTCCCAGGTAGCTAGGATTACAGGTGTGCACACCCTACTCAGCTTGCTTTTGTTTTATCAATAGCCATTTTAATGGGTGTGAAGCTGGCATCTCATCTGTAGGATTTTTTTTTTCTTTTTATGGTGCTGGAGTCAGCATCTGGGGCATTGTGCTTGCTAGGCAAGTGCCCTACCACAGAGCCAGGTGCCCAGCCCCTCAGTGTGGTTTCCATTTGCATTCCCTTAATGATTAGTGATGTAGAGCACTTTTTTAAATGTGCTTATTAGCCATTAGAATATTTTCCTTGGAGAAATGTCTATTCAAATCCTTTCTTCATTTTTATTTTTCTGCCTTTGTGTGTGTGTGTGTGTGTGTGTGTGTAAGTGGTTATTAAATACATGGCTTCACACATGCCAAAACCGTGCTCTACCGCTGAGCTATTCCCCCAGCCCTTTGCTCAGTTTTAAATTAGTTGACTGGTTTTGATGTTTTTTTGTTCATTTGTTTATTATATTTTGGTACCAGGGAATGAATCCAGGGGCAATCAAACATTGAGCCTCATCCTCAGCCTGCTTTTTTTAAAAAAATTTTTATTTTGATACAGGGCCTCACTAAGTTGCTTAGAGCCTCACTAAATTGCTGAGGCTGGCTTTGAACTCACAATCCTCCTGCCTCAGCCTCCCAATCCACTGGGATGATAGGCCTGTACCACCACGCCTGAGCCCCCATTTGTCTTCTAATTTTTGTTGTTGTTGAAAGTTGAACATTTTAGATCCTCATAGCAACTCTGGATTCTAATTTTTCCCCTGTAAATTGTTGGGTTTGCCTATTTTTGTTTGTTTGTAGTTCTTCTTCTTAGTAACTTGTCCGGGCTAAAGCCATTTCTCTCTCCTGTAGTATGTAGCTGTTGATGTCTCTATTCTGTTCTTTTTAATTCCTTGTGCATCTGTGTGTGTGTGTGTGTGTGTGTGTGAGCGCGCGCGCACGCGTGCGTGCGCACATGTGCAGGTGCAAGTGGGTGTGTGTGCAGAGGATTGAACTTTATACAACTTTAATATACAGGTTCAAGTGCTCTATCACTGAGCTATGCCTCCAGCCTCTAATTCATATATATTTTTTTAATATTTATTTTTTAGTTGTAGTTGGACATAATACCTTTTATTTATTTATTTTTATGTGGTGCTGAGGATGGAACCCAGGGCCTCACATGTGCTAGGCGAACGCTGTACCACTGAGCCACAATCCCAGCCCCTAATTCATATTTTTATTTCTGATTTTCTCTCGGTTACTCCATGTCTGTTTAGATGAATGCTTAACAACCCACAAGACAGTAAGTCCAACTTGACTAGACCCAGAAATCCAACACCAGTTTTTTTTTTTAATATTCAATATTTTTTCAAGGAAAAATAGTATATAAATACTTCCTCAGACTATACTATTTGTTGCTGCCTTTACTTCAAAACAAAGGTGCTACAGTTTGAATCTGGAATGTTCCCCAAAGCACATGTGTTAAAGGCTTTGTCTAGCTCCTGGTGCTATTAAAAAGTGGTAGAAATCTAAGTGTTGGGCCTAATGGGGGGTTTCAGGTCACTGGGGCACGCCCTCAAAGAGGACTGTGGGACCATGGCCTGTTCCATTTTTTCTCTTTTGATCCCTAGTCACCAGGTGAGCAGTCTTCCTCTGCCATGTGCTCCTACCAGAAATCATCCTGCTGTCTCCGGCCCAAAGCAAGGTCAATCATCATGGCCTGATACCTCAAACCTGTGAACCCCAGTAAACCTTGCCTCATCTTAAGTGGATTTATCTTGGATATTTGTTACAGTAACAGCTGACTAACACAATAGAGAATGTACAAAAGGAAATCTAAAGGGAAAAGTTAAAGAAATAATCTCTACTATTGCAGAACTTGTAGCTCTATTTCATGTGCTAGCAATGGTTACCTTAAATAACACCTCGTAACAGTGACTTCAATCATAAGATATGTTTAACATTGCCTGGCCCACATTTATGGACTGTACGCTTGTCCATGATTCAAAAGGCCAAGCAGCCATATAGTTTTAAGAATTCTCATTTGAGCCGGGCATGGTGGCCCATGCCTGTAATCCCAGTGGGTCAGGAGGCAGAGGTAGGAGGATTGTGAGTTCAAAGCCAGCCTCAGCAAAAGTGAGGAACTAAGCAACTCAGTGAGACCCTGTCTCTAAATAAAATACAAAATAGGGCTGGGGATGTGGCTCAGTGGCCAAGTGCCCCTGAGTTTCAATCCCTGGTACCCCCCAAAAAACATTCTCATTTGAACTGTCTGGTTTATAAAACTTAAGTCAGCAATGAAAACACATCTCCCTTGTTTGATTAATAAACAATTATTGATAGAAATTGCTGAAAAGCAACAAAGATGTCTGGATTTTCCAACTTGAGAAATACCCCTTCACCATTGGTGGTGATATCATTACTAGATTCAGAGTAGCCTAATGGCTTTATCACACAAATGTAAATAGATGAAAGTTTTTTTTACATATTATAACCATGTGTTTTCTTGTGGTAGAGCTATAATACTGTAGTCCTGGAGTAATGATAGAAATAATATTTTGAAGTACTTACAACTTTAATATACAAAAATAGCGATTATTTCTATTGCACACAAAGTCACAAGTACTATTACTATTACTGGTATTTATTGCATACTATAGTAGCTATTTATTGATGCATAACAAATTGCCCAAGAATTTAGCAGCTTAAAACAACACTTATTTTCTCACATGGTTTCTTAGAGTAAGGAATACAGAGCAGGTAGCACTGGCTCAGGGGCTCTCATGACATTGAAATCAAACTATATGTTAGGACTATTACCATCTAAAGTTTTGGCTGGGCTGGGGGACCCATTTCCAAGCTCATTCACGTATCTATTAGCAGATGCCTCCCTTCCTCACTGAACCTATTCATTCTGGCTTGTCTGGCTAAGAGCTCCAATCCCAGCCTCCCTTGCTGCTAAGCGTGACCACGTTACTACGTTTTAGCCGAGGAGTTATATGTAGAAGATGTTGGGTAGAACTTCTGGGAAGTCTTCTTAAAAGACAGATACTTGGGGGCTGGGGATAAAGCTCAGTTGGTACAGTGCTTGCCTTGCATGCGCGAGGCCCTGGGTTCAATTCCCAGCTCTGCCAAAAGAAAAGAAAAAGACAGATAGTTGTTGTCCTAGGCTGTCAGGCAATCACTAAGGGCGGTGATGGAGAAAGACAGAGAGCCTGAGTCTCTAGTAAAAAGTAGCCTTTCCCTCCAGCTTCCTTGGTGTGTGGGTGTGTTGGGGGGACAGCTTTCTTAAGGCCCCGTATTTAAGCCTGACCTAATTCTAATATGCATACACTAAAATTGGCTGGCCCTCACAAAATCCCTGGGAGGAACAAGATTATCTTTATTTTATAGAAAAGGAAATCAAAAGATAGATTAGTTAATACTCTATGAATAGTAAAGGTGCATCAGGAGTTCAAGTCCAGGTGTGTCTGGCCCCCAGCTGTGCTCATGACCACTAGACTACATGGTTGTTTTTCAGAATGGGCAATAGCAAAAATGGTAAATAGCAATTGCTATCCGTGAACTCTTGTGATGTACCAGGCACTATACGCTCACCATTTCATTTAATCTCTACAACAACCCATGAGGTTGAGGTAATTATCCCCATTTTACAGATGGGGAAACTGAGGCTTGGAAACGACTCAAGCAGAGACGTAGGTGACCGAGATACGATCTCACATATACTTTAGAAAGTGGCCTCTGAATAAGGTGTGGAAAATGGAATGGAGAGGGAAAGAGGGAAGACCAGGGGCTTTCTTAAAGGGCTGTTGAAAGATCTTGCAAACAGAGGAGGAAGGCCCAGGCCCTGGCACACTCTGACCCAGGAGCTGACTTTGGGATGCGATGTGTGTGCTCTGAAAAGCTCCTCACAAGTCAGGCCTCCATCAGAGGCCGAGGTGGAGGACGTGTTTGACCCCCTGTTCCCCACCCCCTGAGCTTTTAGAAACTCCCCTCCTTCTCTCCTCTCTCGCATCTTTAGCCTCTGGGATCTCACCAAAGTTTGTAAAGGGAGGAGATGGGTGAAAGAGCAGAGCGGATAAACCATTTGCTTTAAAATGTCATAAACTTAAAAAAGAAAGTTCCATGGAGTTGGAGGGGACAGCAGAGGTAGACGGGGGAATGAGGTGGCACTGTTACCAGAAGCTCAGTCCTTGTCTCCTTGTCCTTGTACAATAATGAGGACATAGTTTTAAGAAAAAGGAAAAAGAAGTTTTATTCCTTTGATAGCAAACGAAAAACACAGGGGACTCCTGTCCCAGAGGCTGTGATTCTGCCCATCGGCAGGAACAGGGGGCTTTTTTTTTTGGCAGGGCGGGGGGAGTTATTGTGGATTGAACTCTGGGGCACTCAGCCACTGAGCCACATCCCAGCCCTATTTTGTATTGTATTCAGAGACAGGGTCTCACTGAGTTGCTTAACGCCTTGCTGTTCTTGAGGCTGGCTTTGAACCCGCAGTCCTCCTGTCTCAGCTTCCTGAGCTGCTGGGATTACAGGCGTGTGTAACTGCTTCCTGGCACAGGGGGCTTTTAAGGAGGTGACTCAAAGCCTACATTCCAGGTTCTCTGGAGTTGTAATTCACTTGGTAATTTGAAGGATTGTCATCTCTAAGATCTTCTGGTGCCATCTCCAAAATCTGGATTACTTCATTCCTATGGTGGGTGTGTACTCAAGGACAGATAATTCTGCCCAGGATGGGGAACAAAGAGATTAGGAAGGGAGAGAGATTAGGAAGGAGCAGGGAGAGAGGAAGAGAAAGAAATGTGTAGTTTTAAAAATCAGTTGCAGTGGCAGAGCAGCAAGGGTTGTGTTCAAAGCATAAAGTGGACCAGTGTTACAGGACCATCAGTAAGCAGGGCCAACTGGCCCTTATCACTCAGCACTGACCCATGAGGGGCCACCCAAATTCCATAACCAGGATGGATCAGACTGGATAGTGACCTCTTATCTGTTAGGGGAGGTAACTGAGGTTCAGAGAGGTTGGGTAACTGAGGTTCAGAGAGGTTGGGTAACTGGCTGAAGGTCACAGAGTGAGTAAAATGTAGACCTGAAGCTCGTATTCTTTTTTACCACTACACTTGCCACCTACACAAGCAAGGCAGCCTGGAAGCTGCTCCTTCGAAGCAAAAGAAAATGATTTGGAAGGATGAAGCCTAGCTTGCAGGATTGAGGCCAAGCCATGTCAGCAACGGCAATGGATTCTGAGCACATTAATTAGAAAAGGAATCTATTGAAAGGATTAAAAGGAGATATCTTTGAGAGAGTGAAAGAGGCTTGGCAGCTCTGTGACCAGGAATAATGTCTCAGATCACTCACAGAAACCAGTGTGGTGCAGTCACTGCCTCTGGCACCTCAGCACACACATCAAAGCTCCATGGCAAAGAGCCCTGACCTTAGGCGATGCTGTGGGGACCACAGCCATGAAAGCCTCTGGAAATTGTGCTTATCAGCCACCATCCCCACAGAACCACAATTCTGCTGATCCCAGTTTCTTTGCACCACAAGCTTCCAATTCGCAGCTTCAGTGTGTCTAATTAACGGATCCTTGTCATGTATACAACTCTAGTTGCAAGGGATTCTGGGAAAGTGTCGGGCTTCTTTGTGGGGGAGGGAGGGAGGCTAGGCTTCATATGGAAAGGTAGTAGTTCAATGTGAGAAAGTAGTATGGGTGCTAGAGGGCCAAACAGAAGGACTGGGTGATTCGGTTGCAGGAAAAGAGCAGGAACCAAAGATTTCTGTAACAGTATTTTATAAGAATGATTAATTTGTTCCTGCTGTTGCAGCTGAAGATTAAGGGGAGGGCAGGAGATTAAGGGTTATAATAAGAATGTAGTTGGAGCCTTCCTGTGAACATATTCCTTAATAATACTTTTAATAAATATATTTATTAAATATATGTATATAGTTGTAACAGCAGTGTCCTAATTTGGATCTGGAATGTCCCCTAAAGGTCCGTGTGTGGTGCTTAGTCCCTAGTGGAGTGCTATTGGGAGGTAGTGGAGCCTTTCGGAGGTGAGGCCTAGAAGGTTTTAGGTCATTGGGAACATGTCCTTGAAGGGGACATGTCCTAACTTCGAGGTAAATGGCTTGGCTCCACCAAGTGCTCCCACTATAATGCGCTGCTCCCCCAGCAGAGGCCTACAAGCAGTATGTTCACTCAGTCACAGACGACAACCTCCAGGACTGTGAGCCAAAACAAAACTTTTCTCTTTGTAAGTTGATTTATCTCAGGTATTTGTTATAGTAACAGAAAGCAGGCTAACACGGGCAAGTATATTCACACACACACACACACACACACACACAGCATTTTGACCCTGCAGCCATCTCCTCCTCTAATCCCTGAGCCTCTCTACTTTTTAGCTTCCTCTTGTCTTCATTTCCCATAACAAGTCTGGAATCCAAGTTCTACCCCTTCAAACTCTCATCAAAACCACAGCATCTCTTTATCAAAATCCCATTCCTAGATCAAACCAGCTTCGTCTTCTCCAGACTGAGGGGCTAGCAGGGGCAACCCCACAACGGTGCCTACGGTTGCCAGAGAAGCCGGTGTCCCCTCACTGCTGTGTCCCCACACAACGCAGCCCAAACCTTTGGTTTCCCTAGAGAGATCTCCCCTGTCTCTGCAGTAGCTCTCCCACATCCTCTCCCCCTCGTCCCAACCCCCAGCCCAACACATCCCCTTCCCTTCAGTCATCAGAAGATCCCTTTCCAACTTCACAGGACAAACTTGTGGGAGGCCATCACATCATGTGACCACCATTTTCCTCTCCTGATCGGCTACTCTTAAATTGCTGAACACTGTAGCCCCGATCTTGAGGCGAATGTGTCTTCACGCGCAGGCGTGCCTTCCTGCAGCCCCGTGGGTCGAGCTACGCTCACCTGTTCCTTTGTGATATTACCCCTTGCCCTGTTTGGGATAGAATGTTCCATGGAAGTGCCTTGTGTGTGTCCCCTTCTCTTACTGTGCCCTTGGGTGTGGCCTACCCAGGTGTCAATCAACCTGCTGACAGTGGACATCATGAAGATAGACTCAGCCCCCTGAAACCTGACCCCTTGCCTCATTTGAATAGCTTCTCCTCAATAAAAGGGGTCAGCGCGTGCTCTCTCTTTCTGCGGACCCTTAAGGTCACAGAGGAGCCGTCACAGCGACCCCAAAGAAAAAGGTATTTCTGTCTCTTGTGTGGTTATTTTGTGCAGCCCAGTTCCCCTGGAGTGACCCTGAGTGTTTTAGTCTCAACGTGACAAGTGGCGTCCCTGGGTGGGTGAAAGGCACAAACAGGAGCCAGTAAAGGAAAAATTCCCCTACTTTCCTCTACCATATTTTCCAACTCTTTTCTCCATCTCTCTATTTCTCACTCACTAATGCAGAGTGAATGGCTGTTTTGCCTCTACAATGTCATTAAAACTGCTCTTCCGATGGCTTTGTGGTCACTAAATCCAATGATATTTTTATTTATTTGTTGCTGCACTGGGGATTGAATTCAGGGGCAATCTATTACTGATTTACATCCCTAGCCCCTCAAAAATTGTGATCCTACTGCCTCATCCGCTTGAGTTGCTGGGGAGGCAGGTATGCATTCAACTTTTTGTTTTTTTAATATTTATTTTTTAGTTGGAGTTTAGTTTTTAGTTAATAAATAAATAAACTAAAAACCTTTAGTTTATTTATTTCTATGTGGTGCTGAGGATAGAACCCAGGGCCTCACACTAGCTAGGCGAGTGCTCTACCGCTGAGCCACAACTCCAGACCCGTGCACTCAACTTTTACATTCTATCTTACTTGACCAAACAGCAACCTCTGGCCCAGCGAGTCACTCCCTTCTTCTGAAACACTGCTGTGCTGTATTAGCTATTGGTAGACACCAGTGTGTGTGTGTGTGTGTTGACATGAGTATACACACACAGAAAGATATTGATATACAGAGAAAGAATTACTGTAAGGAGTCGAGTTCATAGTTATGCAGGCTGATAAGTCACAAGATCTGCTGGAGACCCAGGGGAACTGACGGTGTAGTTCCAGTACTAAAACCTGAGCCTTGAAGCCAAGAAGAGCTTATGTTTTTGTTTGAGTTCAAAGGCAGGAAAGGGCGAAGGTCCCAGCTCAAGCAGTCAGGCAGGAAGGTCTCCCCTCTTACGTGCTAGAGGGTCAGTCATTTGCTCCAGTCAGGCCTTCAACTGATGGGAGGGAGCCCACACGCACTGGGGAGGGAAATCTGCTTTATTCAATCTACTAATTTAAGGGTTAATCTCGTCCATAAACATCCTACAGATCCAGAATAAAGTTTGACCAAATGTCTGGATACCCCATTGGCCAATCAAGTTGACACAGAAAGTTAACCACTACACTTGCCCTCTCAGATCTAGCACCATTAACTCTCCTGACTCTTGCTTTCTACCCTTTCTTGGTCTCTGCAGGTTACTCCCCTTGAATGTTGTTATCCTCAGGATTACGTCTTGGGTGATTTTTCCCTGGGTTCGTTCTCCTGGGGATTTGACCCTCTCTCATGACCTCAATGCATCCACAGCCCCACCTCTGGATCACAGCCCAGCTCACCACTGAACTCTTAGTTCTGCTGGGAAGCCACAAAATCTTGATGATCAACAGCATGTTCTCCAGCCCAGAGCAGGAACTGCTTCATGTTCTAATACGGGCAGGACATTACAAGGTGACCTAATGGGGGTACTTACTTGGGTATTCTTCACATGTGAATTTGTCTACACTGGTGACAAAGGACTTGAAGCAACAGTACTTAAGCTCTCCCAGTCAGCAAATGGATGCAGGGTTGGGGCTGGGGTGTAGCTCAGTGGTAGAGCACTTGCCTAGCATGTGTGAGGCCCTGGGTTTGATCCTCAGCACTACATAAAAGATAAGTAAATAAAATAAAAGTATCGTGTACATCTACAACTAAAAAAAACTATTAAAAAATGGATGTGGTCATACTTAATGGGTGACAATTTACCTTTGGGCTTTGTGGGACTCATTTCTCAAACTTTAACGACTTCTAACCATTGTATGGAAATGATGTCCAGAAGAGGAGGAGGAAAAAACAAAATTTGTGTGGATAGTAAAGGGGAACATTCTAATTAACGTGCCGAGAGATTCTGTAGGTGGTCCAAGTAATTTTCTTTTTTCTCTCTTCAAACTCAACAAGCCCCAAACTCATTTGCTCAGCATCTCACCCCCTTTTCCTCTTCCTGTGTTAGGTCAGTGAACACTATCACCAAGACTGTTGACCAAGGCAGAAACCCATGCCACCCCTAACTTCAGGCTCTCACTTACCCCCAAATCCAATCATAAACTGTCCTCAAAGAATCTGCTGAGTATCTGAAATCTTCCACCCCTCTCCACCGCCACTGCCTTATTTCAGGCCACCTAACCTCTTGAACGGATTACTGCAATTGCCTGATGTGTCCCTAGTTCCTCTTGTCCTTCCCTCTAACCCACCCTTCACATGGCACAGAGTGATCTTCCAAAAACACAGAAAAATGCCACTGCTCCCTATTATGACCTTCAGTGACCTCTATCTGTACTTTGGATAAAATCCAACTCTCACTCGATTTTCTCATCTGTAAAATGGATTACTAACAGGGTTGGCATGAGTTCACTCATGCGCTAGCAATGGTCAACAAATGTCACTGTGCTCTTACTAACTGACCCCTCCTCTCACTGCACTGTACCGTCCTGCTACGTAGAACACCTTACCTTCATTCCATCAGAGGCCACATGCTCGCTCTCCCTCACCTCCAAGCCTTCCCACCTCTCTCCACCCAGATGTTCCTTGTCCCCTCCCTAGTCCTACCCTCTTTGCAGCTGTACTCTGCTGATCCCTAGCATTCTTGGGGTCTCAGCTTAGATGTCACATGCTCCAGGTTCCGTGCTTTTTTGGCTCTCAGGACTATCCCACCTAAAAATGCATTTATATGTATTCCCCAGAGGACAAGTTCAGCGAGTGTGTCCATCTTCTTCAATGCTGTAATCCTAGTATCTAGCACAGTGCCTAACACGTAGTAGGTGTTCAATAAATATCTGGGGAACAAATGTATGATGAGAACTCTTCCCCTCCAGCAGGGGTTCAAAACCTAAGGGCTTCTAAGAAGGGCCTGGATAACTGTAGAAGGGAAAGGGAAAGCGAGCAGTCCTGTCCCTTCACATTTGGGCATCTGAAGGGGAGATAAAGGGGAACTCTATTTCACATTCTAGAACTTCAGGATCTGGGCCACAAGGGTAGGGAATTTTTGGTTTTGGTACTGGGGATGCTTTACCACTGAGCCACATCCCCAGCCCTTATTTTTATCTCGAGACAGGGTCTCCCCAAGTTTCTTAAGGCCTCGCTAAGTTGCTGAGGCTGGCTTTGAACTTGTGATTCTCCTGCCTCAGCCCCTACCGTGCCACTGGAATTACAGGCATGCGCCACTGCTACTTGTAAGGGCTGCACATTTGGAAACAAATCATGTGACTAGGTAGATTCACAAGGTTGGCCCTCAAGCCCCACATCATGACCTTTGAGTTGAGGGTAGCTGCTAGCTCCAGGACATCGTAGGGTCACCTGAGCCTTCCTCATAAGTCCCCTAGGTGTCTGCCTGCACCGACCGCGATGTGCAGTGCTGAGGGCCCAGATTTGCCACAGAGGTGCCCTTGAAGGACCCTGGCTAGAGAGAGGCAGAAGCCCAGGAGAGCCTGAACTCTCAGGACTGGTCCCTACATCCCAAGGGGAAGTCAAAGGAGAGGACTGAAGAGGTTTGGGCTGCACAGGCCCCTCCGGTGAGAAATGACAGCTTTGGACATGAGCCGGGCTTCAGCATCGCCGCAGACTCTGCTGCCTGGAGTTTGAGGAAAATGAAAAAATATTCCCCCCTCTCTTAATTTCTATGTCAAATAGAGCCGATCGTAGGATTCATCAGAGACCAGGTGGGATGTGTGTCAGATAAACACACCTGGGGCACCCCAGGTTGCCAGGTGATCCTCAGATGTGGGGTAGAGAGACTCCAGCTTACAAAGGATGCAAGAAATACACAGGCAGCTGAAGGGAGCTGCCCCTCACTCCTTGGCACCCCTGCAGTCGTGGTGACTGCCTGGTCGGTCACTCACAGAGGAGGAAAGAGCAGTAAAGAGACAAGGCTCCGAGGTAATGAGGGAATTTAGGTCTTCCCATGAAAACAGCAGCTTCCAATCAGAGAAACAGACAACAAGTGTCAAGCCACCAACCTGCAAAGGGCAAAGTCCCCACCTGGCACAGTCTGATGGTTGGGACAAAGCGAGCCGAGAGGTAGAATGAGCCCTTTCTAGGCTAACGTGACCAGATGGCTATGGGACACCTGCCACTCACTGCAGAGCCCCTCATAGAAGCTGGCTGCGTGCATCTGCTTAATGAAACCCTCTCCGCCCAGGGTCTCCAAGCCCTGCTGTAGTGACTATGCCTTTAATTAAAGGCAGAACGCACAGCAGGGGGCTCAGCTACACTGCAGTAGTTTGGTGCTGCAAGGCAAAAAAGTTACCATGAATTTTTCTAGGCAAGCAAAATGCGGATGACACTTATTATCAGATATGTCTCCAGGAAAAGAACACTCTGTAGTTCAGAGGAAAAAAATGCTAGTTTGGGTTAATTTTTGGTTTGTGTCTTTTAAACACAGAATATTCTTACTTGTTTAGGAGTAATGCAATAACTGGGATGTAATTATTTAGGCCTCACTTTGCTATACTTTAGAGATGGAAATACATTTAGAGATGAAGAAATCAAGGCTTCAGAGAGCTTAGGTAACTTGCTTGAGGTCACACAGTTATAAACAGCAGGACTGGGATGCAAACCAGCTGGTCTGGCTTTTACATTTTAAGTTTTTATGTATTATTATTAGTAGTAATATGTCTTTGAGAGGTTTGTTGTTTTGGGTATCAGGGATTGAATTCAGAGGCACTCAACCACTGAGTCACATCTCCAGCCCTATTTTGTATTTTATTTAGAGATAGGGTCTCACTGGGTTGCTTAGCACCTTGCAATTGCAATTGCTGAGGCTGGCTTTGAACTCACAATTCTTCTGTCTCAGCCTCTGAGCTGCTGGGATTACAGGTGTTCACCACGGTGCCTGGCTTGTTGTTGTTTTTAATAAAGCATGGCACACTTGAGAGCGACGGGGCATCCTGAAAGGAGTAGCTGCAAATTGGGGTTGGTCCGTTTATGAGGTCAGTCTCTGCAGATGACCTTCAGGTTCAAGTCACAGTATTTAAAGAGAGAGAGAGAGAGAGAAGAGAGAGAGAGAGAGACAGACTGACTCTTTTTTGTAGATGGACACAACACAATGCCTTTATTTATTTTGTGTGGTGCTGAGAATCAAATTTGGGTCCTGCCCGTGCTAGGCGAGCGCTCTACCACTGAGCCACAATTCCAGCTCTAAGTCACAGTATTTTTAAAGGGTCTTTTCTCTAATGATGGATGTGCACGGGTGTCCACTGTAGCAATGTTTTAACAGTAAAAGCAACCAGACTTTCATCAGAAATAGACTGGAGAGCTGGAGGTCAGCTCAATGACAGAGCATACCCTGCATGAGGAATGGAAATGGGTTCCCAGCACACATACAAAAAAGTAAAATACAGGCTGGAAAAGTAAATCATGGGGCAAATATACAATGAAATAATAGGCAGCAGTAACAAAGAGCAAATCCTTTATGTACTGACATGGAACTACTGGCCAGCTATATCTGAAAGAAAAGCAAAGTACAGAATACTACAGAGTTTATCCTCTGTGTAAAAGAAGGGCAAATACCATGCACGTGTTACCTGTTTATTCAGAGAAGGTCCCTGGAAGGGTACAGGAGAAACTGTAATACTTGTTGCCTCTAGGGAGGAGAGGGCCACTGGGGATAAGAGTAAGAAGTTTTTCACTCTGTGTCCTCTTGTCCTTTTTAATTTCAAATGATGAAACCATATTACCTATTCGGAAAATGTGATATATGTCCTCTTAAAAACCAATGAGAATATGTGAACTTAAAACAGAAAAGAAAAAAACTAATACGCAGCCATGCAATCATGTCAAACACGTGCAGAGAAATAAGAAGTCCCTACATGAAGAAGGGAACAATCTTCTCCTTCTGTTCTGTTTTTTTTTTTTTTTTTAATTCTTATGATGTGTTCATAATAAATACTTTATATGCAGTTTTTCTATGTTTAACCTTATTTCCTCTTTGGCTCTACCAGTATTCTTTCTTTTGGTTTCCTTTCTTACTTCTTTCAGTGTGGGAACAAACCCAAGGTCTCAGGCATGCTAGGCAAACACCTGCTCTACCCCTAAGCCACATTCCCAGCCCTGTACCAGCATTCCAGACAGTCATTCTGGGCAGAAAGATGGATAAGAAGACCAGAGACTCCAGAATCAGAATTTCATGGTATATTCAATAAAGCACTCCCACCATTCCTAAAAAGTTGCCAAGTCAGTCGTTTTTCAACATTTTATGAAAATACATGTTGTATAAAAAACAAAATAGAAAGGTTCTTAGACAGTAAAAAGTGAGAGGGAAGCAAACCATTTGATGACACAAGTAGTTTCACAATTCTACTAGAGGGCCCTTACCTTCAAATGACTACTCTTCAACTTCCTGTGTTTTTCCTTCATTTTCATCACAAGTAACCAAGGACACCACAATCTGTCCTAAGCGTCTCTCTCCCAAACATTAAAACTATGGGTTTTTTTCCTTTTTTTTCTTCTGTTTAAAAAGGGGAGGTGGACCAGGTGTGGTGGTATACAAGTGTAATCCCAGCTACTCAGGAGGCTGAAGCAGGAGGATTGCAAGTTAGTGGGACCCTGATTCAAAAGAAAAAAATAAAAATAACTGGGGATGTAGCTCAGTGGTAAAGCATCCCTGGGTTCAATCCCAACTACCAAAAACAAAACCAAAAACCAAAAACCAAATACCCCACACACAAAATGGGGGAAGCAGAAAGGAGACACTTTTTAATTTTTAAAAGATGAGGAAAAACACACAAGTAAAAGTACTAAAACAAAACAAAACAAAAAAAAAGAAAGAAAGAAAGATCCCTGCCCCTGAGTTCATGACATTGGGAAAACAGACATGGAAATGTCTTCAGAACACCAGCTGAAGGCAAGGAACCTGAAAACAAGTTAAGTAGTAACCAGACTCTGAAATGAAAACAGGACAGGACAGAGGCCCCCTCACGTGGCCAGGGTCTTGGGCTTGGCTTCTCAGGCTGAAATTCACTTGAAGTCTATCATCTGCTACAGTCACTTTCTTGGTTGTGATCTATGAGCTGCCAGTGTTTACTCGTGAGACTCTCTGGGAGCTGGAAGGGAAGGAAGGTAAATACGCCAAAGCTCAGCTGAGCAACCGATAGGTTTTACATTTTATTTCCAAGAAATGACATCTTGTTTTCACAAAGAAGAGAGAAACTAGACTGTCAAAAACAGGCTGCCTTTAGGGGCGGCATGAGGTACACCCAACTGTCCAAAACGAACATCAACTGAGTGCTTCTGAGGTATCAAAAACAACAACAAATTAAAAAAACAAAAACAAAAAACAGAACTTAAATAACCCATCCAACATGTAGTGAAGCAGTCTGTTAAGTACCCTGAAGCACTTGGTGCTATGAGTCCTGGTAGTGCTTCAGACGACGATGGCAGCAGAGCTGGCCATCACGGAGGCGGGTGACGCAGGGCTTCCTAACTCAGTCTCTGTCCCACGTGGCTTCTCAGATGACCTCCAGAGTGGCCCGAGTCACACCCAGAGACATTCCTCAGGAACATCCCGAGCTCCCATCGCCTTGAAGTCTTTCAAATGTCCTTCACGCTGGTCTTCAGGACAATCTCTTTGCTTGGGAAAGAAAAAAAGAAATAAGGAGGAGCCCGCGTTCTCTCCCTCCTCCCACAGCAGGCAGAAGGAAGGAAAAACACAAGTTGGATCATGTCACCCTCTGCTCAAAGCCAGTGACCAGCGGCAAGAGGGGCTGAGGACTGAAGTTACTGCCGTGGCAGCAACAGGGTCCCTCTGGGCCAGCAGGTTCCAGGCTTCACCTTTTTTTTTTTTTTTTTAATGTGGTGTTGAGGATCGAACCCAGTGCCCCGCGCATGTCAGGCGAGAGGGCTACCGCTTGAGCCATATCCCCTGTCCCAGGCTTCACCTTCAAGAAAACTGCACTCACTCACTGGGGCTCCCCACAACCAGACTCCCCTCTCCTGCACTGGCCTCCGCAGGGCTTATTTAAAGGTGAGGGGGCAGGCAGTCAAGGTTAGCCCTTGACCTCTCTACTCTAGCCAGGCACAGTTCCCTCAAATTCAACTGTCTACAGCCACTTCGATGTTTATACCTGCTCAATTCACAATATTAAACTGTGGAGCCAACCTAGATGCCCTTCAATAGATGACTGGATAAAAAAAACTGTGGTAACTATACACAATGGAATATTACTGAGTGTATAAAAGGAGAATAAAATCATGGCATTTGCAGGTAAATGGATGGAGCTGGAGAATATCATGCTAAGCGAACTAAGCCAATCCCAAAAAAACCAAAGGCCAAATGCTCTCTCTGATACGTGGATGCTGATCCATAAGGGGGGCAGGGCACTGTGGGGAGAATGGAGGAACTTTGATTGGGCCAAAGAGAGGGAGGTAAGGGGAGGGGGACTGGGGGCAGGACAGGTGGTGAAATGAGACGAACATCATTACCCCAGGTACATGTATGACTGCACATCTGGTGTGACTCTATATCGTGTACAACCAGAGAAATGAAAAGTTGTGCTCCATTATTGTACAATGAATTGAAATGCATTCCGTTGTCATGTATAACTAATTAGAACCAAAAAAAATTTTTTTTTAAATTCAACTGTCTATGCATTTAGAGTTCAATGAAGGAGGGTTAACAGTATCCAGGAAAGCCACTCTCCTGAGCTGTGGAAGCTTTTCCAGGGACTAGCAGGGAAGTGGTAGCTTTTGGTGAAAGGAAAAAGACCCTCTCCACTGAGCACAAAAGTCAGGGAACCTGGCCTCCTTATGGAAGGATGGCTCTGGAATCACAAGGAGTACACCTCAACAAGGAACCTGAAGTCCTAGGACTCTCTGGCTGCTGTTTCACATGGTCCAATTAATGTCACAGCTGCCCTCCACTAAGCACCGGGAGGACATTCCTGTGACGCCCTTTCCATATCACACTGCATACCTAGATGTCAGTTATGGGTGAGGAGGGGAGGAAGCTAAACAGAGGACGATCCCATTTTGATGACAAGAAAAGGATAATAGTAGACAAAAGAACAGAGAGGGAAAGGGGGGGTGGTATTAGAAAAATAAAACCTTTGAGTAACAAGATCATTCATTTTCTATCCCATGATACATTTTTAAAAATCAAAACTTCCTAGAGTAGTGTTACACACTATTTCAGTGCGTGCATGAGAGCCATTTTCTCTTGGGTGAGTGTGGTCCTATACAAGGCAGGCAGTAATACTTCATGCATATAATTCTGGATTCCCTCAGAACAGGACTAGATAAGTTAAAAGGCCCTATTAACAAGTACTCTCTCTGGGTGGGTACAGTTTGCCAGATAACCATATTGCTGTCACTCCCTGAACATGTCAGCAAAGGAGGATGGGAAAGATCAGGAAGATACTTCAGAGTCTGACTCTGCCAGCTGCTCCTGTCCCATGTTTGGACCACTCTCCTCTTAACATCCAGCAACCTGGACAGAGCTGTGGGCCAGGTGCATCTTTCCAGAAATCTCCAACTCTGGAAGAGCCTCTGTCTCAGAGTCATAAAGGGTGTGGTTCACTCTGTAGTTCACAAAGGCCGCAGTGTACTCTAACCAGTAACCTCAAACCAACATTTTGGTGTCAAGGGAGAAGGGGCTGTGAAACCGAAGCACAGGCTGTCAGCCCGGGCAGTCCATGGGTGAGTGCAACCCCGCCCAGGGTCCTGCCACAAAGTAAGAACTAATATCACCAAACATTTGCCAATCGAGTTTCTAGATCCTAAATTTGATCCTTTTTAAAAATTCCCATGCACAAAGGATTAAACCAGCTTTCAACTGGCCCTAGAACATGCAAGGAGGATTGGTATTTGAACTGAGAATTTTGTCTAAACCCCATACTGCAGCCCCGTGAAGCTGCCTTTGGCACATCTTTCCCTAAATAAGGTTTTAGAAACTTCTATCTCTAGAGAAAACCTCAAAGCTGCATTCACTGTGATAACTACAGAAACTGAGATGGTTGCCAGAACTGTTCTCAGCAAGCGCATGCAATAGGAGAGGCTGTTTCTGTTTCCTGTGTAGCCCCTACGGTTACCAGAAAGGGCAAGAGGTAACCTCTGGAGAGAAAAGCGGGATTTGGTACTTTCTCTGCATAATGAACTGTGTAAGGGAAACAGAGGTGGACATAGAATATGGGGTTCTTCTTTCCCTTTCCAGTGCTTCATGAAGTCATCTACTGTGCTTGGACTGTGAGAAGGAACTTAGGCAGCAGGCCAAGCCAAGAATGCACATGGGTGTCCCCACCTAGGCAACAACCAGTATACTTCATATGTCAAAGGTCATGACCTAATTCTAATTAAATTTGGATTCCCAGGGCATGGCAAAGAGGGAAGAAAAAAGAAAGTATTTTTCTGGCCTGAGCAGATACTTCCTAAGTCTTGGCTGTCCTGTAAGACTAGCACCATGTAAATACTGTCTCATATGGACACACGAGGCAGGGGTGGGAGACAGGTCACCCCTTTCTCATGCCTCTGTGTTTTGCTTGTGCAGTTTCCTCTGATTGGAAAACAAATCCCCTAGGGAACCTTTAAGGCTCAGTTCAAAAGTCATATCCTCTGTGGAGCTTCTTAGACCTCCACCTGCCCAGGCCAATTATGTGGCCCCTCCTCTGAATTTTCACAGCACTTTTTGCTGTGGAATTCACTGCGCTGTCTATGGCCTTTATCTCCTCCACCAGTGAGTGCTGTGAGGCTTGAGATGAGGCCTTATTATCTCTTTATCCTGATGTCTAACACAGTGGTCCTGTGGGGGATAGGAAGCAAAAAAAGGAAGAGCAAGGGAAAATCACGTGGACCTTGGAGATAAAAACCTGGGGGGGAATCAAAAACCAGTGGGAAACACTGGTTCTAAAGAATGAACGAGCCGGGTGCAGTGGCGCACGCCTATAATTCCAGCAGTTTGGGAGGCTGAGGCAGGATAGTAAGTTCAAAGCCAGCCTCAGCAAAAGCGAGGTGCTAAGCAACTCAGTGAGACCCTGTCTCTAAATAAAATACGTAATAGGGCTAGGGGTGTGGCTTAATGGTTGAGTGCTCCTGAGTTCAATCCCTGATAAACCCCCCCACCAAAAAAACAAGAATGAATGAAGTTCACCCCAACCTCCACAGGTCAGAATATCTTCCTCGGGCACACATAGCTCAGGTACACTCACAGTCCTCAGCTCTGTGCTGAGCTTTCTGGGATCTACTCTGGCTAACCAACCAAGGCTAATTTCATACCATAAGTGCTTGAAAATCAGGGTCAGATTCTTGGCCTGACTCAAAATGGCTAACATCTGTTGAAGGGCTAGAGAAAAGAAAGCAGTGACCGGAAGCTTCTATTCTTAGCAGTTTGGCCTCTAAGATCTTCCAGCTTCTCCAGACTTAAAGAAAAGTACAACCAAGAATCTCATGACCATGGAGTTCAAATGGCCAGGTGGTAGGTGTAAGGGCAGTGAGCTCCCAGGCTCTGGTGGGCCTATTACAGGGAGCCAATTGACATCACAGCACTTTGGCTCTGAAGCTGTCCCAGGAGGTAGTGCTGGACTATTTAAGGGACTGAACATGATAATCACATCTATGCTATTTTAATGCACAATGGATCCTTATTCAATAAGCAATCCTTGTGTTCAGAGCCTAGACATTCTTGAGCCAAAGTCCTGCAAGTCTCAAGCACAGAGGCTCTCTGCAGCCCTTAACAACAGGCTCCAAGTGTGGCGACATCAATTAAATGAGCAGCTATTCACTACAGAAGCATAGTTCATTCAGGAAACTTACTCATCCCTTCCCCGACTCTTTATCCAAACTCCCTCTGACTGTGATACTTGCTGGATCCCCAGATTAACTGCAGGATTATATTTGTATCTTTTTTATTCCTTTGGTACTAGGGATTTAATCCAGGGGCACTTTGCCACTGTGCTATTCCCTCAGCAGTTTATTTATATATTTTTAAAAAATTTAAATTGTAGTTGGACATAATACCTTTATTTAATTTATTTATTCTTATGTAGTGCTGAGGATCGAACCCAGTGCCTCACACATACTAGGTGAGTGCTCTAGGGGAGTGGGGGATAGGAAGCAAGAAGGAAGAGCAAGGGAAAATCACATGGACCTTGGAGATAAAAACCTGGGGGGGATCAAATAGCAAAAGCACACAGGTATCAGTGGGAAACACTGGTCCTAAAGAATGAGTGAGCCGGGTGCAGTGGCGCACACCACAACCCCAGCCCTGTTTTTGTTTTTTTATGTGGTGCCAGGGATCGAACCCAGTGCCTTATGCATACTAGGCAAAGGCTCTATCACTGAGCCACAACCCTGGCCCCGTTTTATATTTTTGAGCCAAGGTCCTGCTGAGTTGCAATCTTTCTGTCTCAACCTTCTGAGTTGCTGGGATTACAAGTGTGTGCCATCACATGCAGCAGGATTATATTTATATCTCTTTAGCTTAACCTTATATCCAATTTGTCTAATTAAGCTGTGGCTCTTATGGATAAGTCCAGTACGTGTTTTCTTCGGGCATTCTTCAAGCTGTGAATCTGTGACTTACACACATTCTACTTGAAACTGTCCACACAACTCAAGGATTTTGCAACCCCTGGATGCAACTCAACTGTACCGAGCAACAGCACCTCCAGTGCAGCAAATGATCTGTTTTCTAATCAGATCTCTTTTTCTCTAATTTCACCACCAAGCTACAATTACCTAAGTTTTCCACTTCTCCAATGTTCAAACAGCAGAGGTTACTTCTGCCTTAATTCTTTCTTACATAATTATCTGAACTTCCTTTATTCTTTTGCATTTCTTCTACCTTGTCCTTAGTTCAAGAATAATCTACCTAGCGCTCTCTCTTCTTCAACAATAACAACCACCTGTTGGCGTTAAGAAGTAAATCGGTCCTCTGTTGAGGGACAGGGATTCTCAGAACCACTCACCTTTTCGTTCCCTAATGAGGACAATTCGTCGTTCTTTCACTTCTGAGCTCAGATTATCCACCATCTTATTAATGCAATTGTCCAGAACCAGGGAGTGAGTTTTGGACTCAATGTCCTTCCGACAAATGGGGCATTCTATCTTCCGCTTCATCCATTCATTGATACAGTAGGAGCAGAAACTGTGGGCACAGTTCAAGGTGACCGCCTACGATGGAATGGGAAGATACGAATCATACTTGTTATGCTTACTTTCTCAAAGCTAGTTTCCAAGGCCAAAAGGAAAGTGGGCTACTGTTCCATCTGGAAGGCTTACAAAGGGTATTAGAATCATCCTTGGTGATGGAAAATTTTAAACTTCTTATTAGACAATTAATTTCCTCCTTTTTCAAAGGCCATAAACTCAGTTAAGGTCCTAGACTCGATCAAGGTCACATATTCAGGTCTCATGTAGGCTGATTTGCCTGTTTTGTTCCACAAACCAAGTTCCACCACTGCCAGAAAGATCAGCCACTTACAAACAGATATCACTGGACATAAGTAGAAGGTATGCGAATGCTTTGATTCAAATACATTATTAATTCCCTTTTAAAAAACAAAATCATGTCTTGCTGTAATCCCAGCAACTCAGGAGGCGGAGTTCAAAGCTAGACTCAGCAACTCTGTGAGACCCTGTCTCTAAATTTAATAAAAGGAGGGGAGGCTGGGGATGTGTCTCAGTGGTTAAGCACCCCTGGGTTCAATCCCAGGTACAAAAAAAAAAAAAAAAAAAAAAAGAAAAAAAAATACCCCAAAGGTGACCAGTGGGGCTAAAAATATGATTCAGTGGTGAAACATCTCCCTACCGTGCCCAGGCCCTGAGTCGATCCCAAACATGGCAAAAAAGAGAAAGAGGCAGGAGGAAATGATCAGAAGAGTAAGTCAGGCAATATGGTGTAAATACAAACCAAGCCAAGTTATTTGTCTTTCCTCTGACTCTGAAGATGCTCCAGGTTGGCTGACACATCACCCATTCCAACCTCCCTTTCCTCTTCCTCTACTGGTGTCCATAAGCCCTGTCAATACAACACTGAGTTTCCCCAAAGTAGGGAATCATCTAACTAGAAAGTGTGGGGAAAATTATGACCTGGAGTCAAAGTGGATCCAGACTAAAGAAACTGGTTTCCTCAGGAGAGATATTTTCAGGAAGCTGATAGATCCTACCTCTGCAAAGACTGCCTGGGAAAATAAAGCAGTGTACATATGGGTTTCCTCTTTATTTATTTTGGTACTGGGAATTGAAGCTAGGGATGCTTTACCACTGAGCTATACCCCCAGCCTTTTTTATTTTAAGATAGGGTCTCTCTAAATTGCTAAGTGTCCTGCTAAATTACTGAGGCTGGCCTCAAACCTGCAAACCTCCCACTTCAGTCTCCTGGGTCATTGGGATTCAGGTGAGTACCACTATATACTAGTCTAAAAAGAAGTGGCATTTAACAACCTGACTACGACATTTGTAGTCTAACAGGAACTGGTCACAAATGGTAGAAATTTATGAAACCAGAAAGAGATGGTGCAAAAATATGACAGAACAAATTATAGCCTTGGAGAGTGAGATTTCATTTTCAAAAGGAGCTTCAGAGTCCTGAAGTGTATTCACTTTAGCCCCTGAATTCCCAAAGTGACCACACATCAAAGACATTTACCACCTTGTTTAAAAGGTGGCATTATAGGCTGGGATTGTGGCTCAGCGATAGAGCGCTTGCCTAGCATGCGCGGGGCCCTGGGTTCGATCCTCAGCACCACATAAAAATAAATGAGGGGCTGGGGATGTGGCTGGGGCTGGGGATGTGGCTCAAGTGGTAGAGCGCTCGCCTGGCGTGCGTGCGGCCCGGGTTCGATCCTCAGCACCACATACAAACAAAGATGTTGTGTCCGCCTAAAACTAAAATAAATAAATAAATAAATATTTAAAAAAAAAATAAATAAATGAATGAAATTAAAGGTATTGTGTCCAAATACAACTAAAAAAAAAAAAAAGGTGGCATTACAAGCCTACTCTTAGCATTGTGCTCATTCGGAGTAAAGCAAGCTTTATTATTTTTTTAATACTTTTTTTTAGTTGTAGGTGAACACACAATATCTTTATTTTTATGTGGTGCTGAGGATCGAACCTAGTGCCTCACGCATGCAAAGCAAGCACTTTACCACTGAGCTCTAGCTCCAGCCCAAGCAAGCTTTATTGAGCAGCTGTGTCCTGTTTGAAATTGTAATGTGGCCCTGTTTTCCCCTCCCTCACCACAAAGAGATAAGGCTTTATTTCTGCTAAAAGCGTTAACTATAATAATAAATATTCAGGGATAAATACAAAAAAGGTTAGTGAAGGGAAAGACAACTACAAAATCAAGTAAGCGGCCATCTCTAGATGTCACTTTGCAATCAAACAGTTATAAATTGCTGAGAGAAAAAAAATCTCTTCAAAATGTTTCCCTTTAGCAGAAGGAGGCTGCATAGTTCATGTTCCACTCAGGGCTGGAGGGATGGGAAGGGGTGAGCCACAGCTCATCGTTACCTCGACGAAGTATTCTGAACAAATAATACACTGGAGCTCATTCTCTAGCACGTCATTCATGTGGCTAAGCACTTCCTCCTTCTGTGCTTGCACCTTCTCCTTTTCTTCCTGCAAAGATACACAATACCATCTGTCATTTGGAAAAACTGACAAGAATGTATAACAGGACATGGGGCAAGGTTCATTGACTAAAGTAGGACTCAAGAGGAGTCTAAATTAAAATTCATTCTGGTGCAGCCACATGAGAATAAAACTCTTTCCTATGAGTTACTGTTTCTCAAGAATTGCTTTCTAATACAGAGCGGTAACTAACTTCCTTTCTTTCCTCTCCTATTTGCTATGGTCTAAATGTCTTGGGGCTGGGTTTGTAGCTCAGTGGTACCCCACTTGCCTAGCATGTATGAAGCACTGGGTTTGATTCTCAGCACCACATATAAATAAATTTTTTCCTAAATTGTCTATATCTCTCCAAAATTCACATGTTGAAACCTATCCCCTATGTGATGGTATTAAGAACTAGAATCTTTGGGAGGGAACTAGGTCATGAAGCCTCTGCTCTCATGAATGGGATTAGCCGTCTTATAAAAGAGGTTCAAGGAAATGTGTTCTCCTTTTCTACCATGCAAAGAAGATATCATCTGTTAACCCGAAAGTAGACCTTCCCCACACACTGAATCTGGCAGATTGGTCAAGAACCTTGGTCTTGGACTCTCAGCCTGTAGAACATGAAAAATACATTTCTGTTGTTTACAAGCTATCCAGTTTATGGTATTTTATTATAGCAGCCTGAGTGGACTAAAACACTATTTTCTTTTTCAGTATCTGCATGATAGCTTGTCTCATTCCCCAAAATTAACTCATCAAAAAAGTGAAGGTAGCAATACTGAAGTATACCAAGTTGCAATTCAGAGGTAATATATAAAAACATCCCAACAACAAAAAACTCACTGGACAAAAAAGAGTTATGAAGACCAATCCAGAGAGGCAGGAAGTTTCAATTAGTTATAAGGTTCCTTGTGTTTTTTGTAGTAACTTCTTCTATAATATAAGGATAATATCTATATTCCCTGAAGGCAGAAGGCAGGAGAGATGGCCTCCTAAAATACTTTCAGGCTCCAAGCTCTATGATGCTTGCCACTCCCTTGTAGAGGTCTCAAGGATAATTTCCCTGTGCTTTTTCCAAGAAGTCAGGCTGCCTATGGACATACATTTTGGGGAGGATCCTAGGCAGGCTCTTTTACTTTTTTTTTTTTTTTTTGGGGGGGTAACCAGGGATTGGACTCAGGGGCACTCAACCACTGAGTCACATTCCCAGCCCTATTTTGTATTTTATTTAGAGACAGGGGCTCCCTGAGTTGCTTAGCACCTCACTTTTGCTGAGGCTAGTTTTGAACTCATGATCCTCCTGCCTCAACCTCCCAAGCCACTTGGATTACAGGTGTGCACCACCATGCCCAGCTCTAGGCATGCTCTTTTGATACATTTAAGACAGTTAACTCATCCCCTCAAACAAAAGCAACAAGAGCCCCTGGGGAGGAAAGAAAAAGCCATTTGGAGTATATTTGAGTAACTGGTTCTTTTTTCATCTTTTATTTTCTCTTCCAATCAAAGCAAAGACTGTCAGGTTACTTAAGGAAGTGACGAGATTCTGGACCCATTTCTAACTAGAATAAAGTTCCCTAAAAACTTAAGAGCACAGGGATTGGGGGATGTAGTTCAGTGGTAGAGTGTTTGCCTAGCATGTACAAGGTCCTGGGTTTAATCCCCAGCACCACAATAAAGAAAAAAAAAGATATGGTGGTTTCTTGGAGGTTGGGGAAGAAGGTACTAGGTGATTTGTTTGTTTTAATAAAGTTTTGTTGTTTCAAATGTACAGTTGATTGGACCTGTTCCTGCATCTTCACCAGCAGCTGGGGCATCTCCACCCTTGGTATTTCTGGTATAAATTACTTGAGCTCTATGCTTTGAAACCAGTTTGATAAGTCCTTTACTGAGGAGCTCCTGAAGGGCTGCCCTGGCCAGGGAACCTCGAATCTTCAGTCTCTCAGAGACCACAGCTGGGGTAATAAGCTTATAGTTGGGAACTTCCTTACAGAGTTTGTCATAAGTAGCTTTGTCAAACAAGACTAGATTGTTGGGCTTGTCCCGAACTTTGCCTTTGGACCACTTCTTCTTTTTGGCTTTGCCCCCAGATTTGTTCACTGGGTCCTTGTCTTTCTTAGCCGACTTTCCGGCGTCTTTCTTCTTCTTGTCATCCTTGGGCGGCATCGCTAAGCTTGGAGAGCAGCAACAGCCACTGGAGCCTCGTCAAGATGTCGCACAAAAAGGGTACTAGGTGATTTGAATACAGGACACGGATATCAAGTCAACTGAAGAAAAAAGAGTCTCTTTCTTCTGCACTCAGCTTCAGGTCTGTATGTGGAGTAGGAAGGGATGCAGTCAGGTATTCATTTCAAGGTTTTAAACTGGGTAACCTGTGGACTGGATCTATCCTGCAGACTTGTTTAGCTTGGTCTTCATGGTATTAAAAAGCACGTATAAAAACCCTAAACTTATATGTGTATTGAAACGTCATGTAGAACCTTTTAAATATGTACAATTTCTATGGTTTTATGCATCAGTTAAAAAATTTAAAACTGTGCCAGACATGATGGGACATGCCTATAACCCCAGCAACTTGAGAGGCTGAGGTAGGAGGATTGCAACTTCAAGGCCAGTCTCAGCAACTTAGTGAAACTCTCACAATTTAGCAAGACCCTGGCTCAAATTAAAAAATAAAAAAGACTGGGGATGTAGTTCAGTGGCAAAGCACCTCTGGGTTCAATTACCAGTACCAACAATAAATAAATAAATAAATAAATAAATAAAACAAAATAAATAAAACAAAATAAATAAAAACAAAAAATATTTGTGGCCAATACTTTTATACAAACATCTGGATTTCCATCTCCTGTGGAAAAAAACAAATATATGACAACACCAACCTGCATTTCTGGACAGCAACAAATGACTGAGCAAAGAGCTGACTCATCAGTTTGTGTGGAAGGCGAGTACCACAGTCCTCAGCAATCCCTACCATGTTTTTATACTCAGGCCCCTTTGCTCACTTTTATTACTGGCCATGGTAGGCACTTAGGTTTATAACCCGATTTAAGAGTTCTACCGATTCACTGAGGGAAGGAATTGCATAAATGCATCAAGATGAACTATTTTTTAATTTTGATTACAATACTCCTTAGTCTGCATTCACCATACCCTGAAGGAGCACCAGAAAGGACTAGAATGCAGGGTGCAAGTACCTCATTCCCAGCACTTAGCTTCTAAACAAGGGAAAGAATTAGATGTTGTCTTGCAAGCAGAGTCCTCTACAGGCCTGAATAATTTTACAGATTATTTCCCCCGAGGCTCGGAGCAGCCACAATCTCTCTCATTCACCATAGCAACCCTTGCACTGTTGAAAATGCTGAGTTGCATGTACTAACCAAATTCTAAACCTCCATCTTCTTTCCAGTACCTTGGTCTGCTCCAATTCTTTGTTCTTAGCTTGAATGATTGTTTCAAAATCCTTCTTACTGCGATTTAACTCTTCCATTAGAGCTCGATGCTGTAGAAACATAATAGATACATAGATGAGCTACACACCTGTTTCCCCCCCTTATAGTCTCTGACTATATCTATATCTATATCTATATATATATATATATTCAGAAATCAATGAATTAACAATTTCAAAATATCTTCTTTCATTCAGAGTATCCCATCTACCTGCTGCTTTTTTCATACAAAGGGGCCGGTAGGGAAGGAAGCTATCAAGTCTATTAGTTTCTCTCCATTAACCCAGCCTCAGTGGCCAACCAAACCAACTGAAAAACTTAACACGGCCTTCCAGGAAGTGTGATTCTGTACCTCTGGTCTGGGGCCCATGAATGTGCATCTTATTAAAGGGTCACTTATATGATTCTGGAAAACCAGTGTGTAAGTACTATGAGGCTACCCAGCAGGAAACTAATCCCCCAATCTGAGGTTGTCAGACCCAATCTGAGGGGGATACTCCCCCAATCTGTATGTCTGAGGGGAAGGCCCCAGTTGGCTTAGGGCCAGCACCCCACTTTCGTTTTTGTCAACAATCTGAAAAGGGAATCTGTGTCTTTTTGTCTATGTCTCTGTTAAGTGTGATGGCATTGTTTTACTTTGGACAGATGCAGTGTCCCAAGTTCCGATCTGCCTTAGATGTGTGGAGGTAACTTTAGATAAATTTTAGCCTGAAAATGTCCCTGGTATGCTTCTCCTGCTTCCCTGAAAGGGACCAAAAGTCAACAGAACTGCCAGCTTTTCTGTTCTCACCCTTTACACCCCTTTGAGCTGTGTTTTAAAAAACTTTGATAAACTTTACTCCCCTTTGTTAAATGGGATTAGGGAAGCAATGTTTTCTTTTCTTCCCGTAGTTGGCTTGAGTGCACCCACTGCAGAGGGAAATGCCTTCTGGGGATCTAAGAACTTTGATATCTCCCTTTTTCTTTTTCTCAAAACTCTGTCCTCATTATTAAATTGGCATTAATTGGCTTCAAGGACAGGAACCGAACTTCCAGTCACAAATTTTGGCACCCCAAAGGGGACTCTAGAGGAGCCCTCGCTCTGCTTTCCTGGGAAGGCCTAGCACTTCAAGCAACTGCATGCGGAGGATTAACTTTTTGACAGCTGACTACTGGAAAGTTAGGAGATATGCAGCGTGCCTGGGATTGGACCTAACCAGAGGAGCTAATCCTGTAAGTAAAAGGAGGGACTGAGGGACTCCCAGCAGTTACCGAAGCCCCTTTTGCTTCGGGGAACTCCCTCCTTCCTTCTCTGCACTGTAAAGATTGCTCCATCTCTGTCTACTTAAAAAAAAAGGGGGGGGGGAGACACTGAATGCAGTAAAACCGCCACACTGAGACCCTTGATTTTACACTTCTGGTTGCCCCTCTGTGAGAACATCTGGTCCACTAGTGTGGACATCTATGGTGCCACTGGTGTAGGAGTCATAATTAAATGGGAGTTAGAAACTTGGGGAGATTTTTCTCTTATCTGGTCTGTTTTAAAAGTTCCTGTCTGTCAGCCGTAGTCTGGAGCTCCTTTCTCTCTATCTGTATCTGTTTCTGGCCCTTTAAGACATGGGCAATAATGTGTTGATATCAACTGTGGAGTCTTTAAACATTGCAGTGGAGATTTCCCCTGCGAAAAGCTACAAGGCCTTTACTATTGTGTTATGTGTGCACACTAGTGTTATGTGCTGTAACAGATAAAAATAATGTCTTTATGAAAATTGGCAGATATATAGAGCACTCATGAAAATTAAAAAAAATGGATCCAAATATCTTTGATTCACGTGATTTAAACGGTTCAATTTAAATTGGGTAAACAGATGAAAATAAAGATGTTTTAAAAATTAAGCTTACAAGTTTTTCTAGGTGTCCAAAAAAAAAAAAAACTAATAAAATGTTGATGTCTATGAAATAATCTGCCTAAATTCAGAAATTTACAAGGATTGTTTTAAAATGTGAACAGAAAAGGAGGCTAACAGATGGAAAAGGGAAATTAGAAGGTTCTAGGTATGGATTTTAATAGAAGGAAAATGTGTTTCTGGATAAGAGAGTCTATGTGATTAAGTAAATAAGAGGGTTTAAGTAAGTGATAAAGCAGGTCTGTGTATGTTGGCTATATAGGTTTAAGTAAGTGATAAAAAAGGTCTGTGTAAGTTTGTCTTTACAATCAGTCATATGTTAAAAGGACAAAGATTTCTCATAACATTTTGTTTTATTAAGTTTTGTTTCTTGTTTCTAAAGTAAGTAATCTTAAAGGAATTAAACAGCTGATTAAACAAGAACTGTTATTTTAGAAAATTGTGCTATGTCTTTAAAAGCTAAACTTGGTTAATATAAAAACATCAATACACCAACAAGACTTAACGATCACTAATATATATGCCCCAAACAATGGTGCAGCTACGTTCAAACAAACTCTTCTCAAGTTCAAGAGTCAAATAGACCACAACACAATAATCATGGGAGATTAACACACCTCTCTCACCACTGGACAGATCTTCCAAACAAAAGTTGAATAAAGAAACCCTAGAGCTCAATAATACAATTAATAACTTAGACTTAATTGACATATACAGAATATACCACCCAACATCAAGCAGATACACTTTCTTCTCAGCAGCACATGGATCCTTCTCAAAAATAGACCATATATTATGTCACAGGGCAAATCTTAGCAAATACAAAGGAGTAGAGATACTACCATGCATTTTATCTGATCATAATGGAATGAAATTGGAAATCAATAATAAAATAAGAAAGAAAAAATCCTACATCACATGGAGAATAAACAATATGCTACTGAATGAACAAAGGGTTACAGAAGACATCAAAGAGGAAATTAAAAAATTCTTAGAGGTAAATGAAAACTCAGACACAACATATCGAAATCTCTGGGACACTATGAAAGCAGTACTAAGAGGAAAATTCATTTCATGGAGTTCATTCCTTAAAAGAAGGAAAAGCCAACAAATAAATGACCTCACACTACACCTTGAAGCCTTAGAAAAAGAAGAACAAATCAGCAGCAAATACAGTAGAAGGCAAGAAATAATTAAAATCAGAGCTGAAATCAATGAAATCGAAACAAAAGAAACAATCGAAAAAATTGACAAAACTAAAAGTTGAATCTTTGAAAAAATAAATAAGATTGATAGACCACTAGCCACACTAACAAAGAGAAGAAGAGAGAGAACCCAAATTACTAGCTTACGGGATGAAAAAGGCAACATCAAAACAGACACTTCAGAAACACAGAAGATAATTAAAAATTATTTTGAAACCCTATACTCTAATAAAATAGAGGATAGTGAAGGCATCGATAAATTCCTTAAGGCATATGAGCCACCCAGATTGAGTCAGGATGATATAAACAACCTAAACAGACCAATATCAAGTGAGGAAATAGAAGCCATCAAAAGACTTCCAAGCAAGAAAAGCCCAGGACCAGACGGATATACAGCAGAGTTTTACAAGAACTTTAAAGAAGAACTAATACCAATACTCTTCAATCTATTTCAGGAGATAGAAAAAGAGGGAGTACTTCCAAATTCATTCTGTAAGGCCAACATCACCCTGATTCCAAAACCAGAACAAAGACACATCAAAGAAAGAAAACTTCAGACCAATATCCCTAATGAATATAGATGCAAAAATTCTCAATAAAATTCTGGCAAATCGGATACAAAAAAGATCGTGCACCATGACCAAGTGGGATTTATCCCTGGGATGCAAGGCTGGTTCAATATATGGAAATCAATAAATGTAATTCATCACATCAATAGACTTAAAGATAAGAACCATATGATCATCTCGATAGATGCTGAAAAAGCATTCGACAAAATACAGCATCCCTTTATGTTCAAAACTCTAGAAAAATTAGGGATAACAGGAAATTATCTCAACATGGTAAAAGCTATACGCTAAGCCTCAGGCCAGCATCATTCTAACTGGAGAAAAATTGAAGGCGTTCCCTTTAAAATCTGGAACAAGACAGGGATGCTCTCTCTCACCACTTCTATTCAACATAGTTTTTGAAACACTAGCTAGAGCAATTAGACAGATGAAAGAAATTAAAGGCATAAATATAGGAAAAGAAGAACTTAAATCAGCACTATTTGCCGATGACATGATCCTATACCTAGCAGACCCAGAAAGTTCAACCAAGAAACTTCTAGAACTAGTAAATAAATTCAGCAAAGGGGCAGAATATAAAATCAATACCAATAAATCAAAGGCATTCCTGTATATCAGTGACAAATTCTCTGAAATGGAAATGAGGACAACTCTCCATTCACAATATCCTCAAAAAAAATAAAATACCTGGGAATCAACCTAACAAAAGAGGTGAAAGATCTATACAATGAAAACTACAGAACCCTGAAAAAAGAAATAGAAGAAGACCTTAGAAGATGGAAGGATTTACCTTGCTCATGGATTGGTAGAATTAATATTATTAAGATGGCCATATTACCAAAAGCACTTTACAGATTCAAAGCAATTCCCATCAAAATCCCAATGACATTCCTTGCAGAAATAGAAAAAGCAATCATGAAATTCATCTGGAAAAATAAGAGACCCAGAATAGCTAAAGTAATTCTAAGCAGGAAGAGTGAAATTGGTGGTATTGCAATTCCAGATTTTAAACTATACTGTAAAGCAACAGTAACAAAAACAGCATGGTACTGGTACCAAAATAGGCAGGTAGACCAATGGTACAGAATAGAGGGCACAGAGACAAATCCACAAAATTACAACTACCTCATATTAGACAAAGATGCTAAAAACATGCAATGGAGAAAGGATAGCATCTTCAACAAATGGTGCTGGGAGAACTGGAAATCTATATGCAACAAAATGAAATTGATTCCCTTTCTCTCACCATGCACAAAAGTCAACTCAAAATGGATCAAGGAGCTAGGAATCAGACCAGAGACTCTGCATCTAATAGAAGATAAAGTTGGCCCTAATCTTCACCACATGGGGGCAGGCCCCAAATTTCTTAATAAGACACCTATAGCACAAGAGTTAAAGCCAAGAATCAACAAATGGGATGAATTCAAACTAAAAAGTTTTTTTCAGCAAGAGAAATAATGTGAGGTGAATAGGGAGCCTACATCCTGGGAACAAATTTTTACCCCTCAAACATCAGATAGAGCTCTAATCTCTAGAGTATACAAAGAACTCAAAAAGTTAAACAACAAAAAAGCAAATAACCCAATCAACAAATGGGCCAAGGACTTGAACAGAAACTTTTCAGAAGAGGATATACAATCAATCAACAAATACATGAAAAAATGCTCACCATCTCTAGTAATCAGAGAAATGCAAATCAAAACTACTCTAAGATACCATCTCACTCCAATAAGAATGGCAGCCATTATGAAGTCAAACAACAATAAGTGCTGGTGAGGGTGCTGGGAAAAAGGTACACTCATACATTGCTGGTGGGACTCAAACTGGTGCAGCCAATTTGGAAAGCAGTATGGAGATTCCTTGGAAAATTGGGAATGGAACCATCATTTGACCCAGCTATTCCCCTTCTCGGACTATACCCAAAAGACCTAAAAAGAGCATACTACAGGGACACAGCCACATCAATGTTTATAGCAGTACAATTCACAATAGCTAGAATGTGGAACTAACCTAGATGCCCTTCAATAGATGAATAGATTAAAAAAAATGTGGCATTTATACATAATGGAATATTACTCAGCACTAAAAAATAACAAGATCATGGCATTTGCAGGCAAACAGATGTCATTAGAGCAGATTATGCTAAATGAAGTTAGCCAATCCCTAAAACACAAATGCTGAATGTCTTCTCTGATATAAGGGGGGTAACTCAAAATGGGATAGGGAGGAAGAGCATGAGAAGAAGACTACCACTAAATAGGGAAGAGAGGTGAGAGGGAAAAAGAGGGAGAAGGGGAGTTGCACGGAAGATGGAAAGAGAACCTCATTGTTATACAGAATACATATATGATGTTGTGATGAGAAAAAGAAAAAAAAGTGTGGATAGAGAGAAAGGATGGGAGAGGAGGGGAGGAGTAGGGGGGATAGGAAGGGCAGCAGAATAGAATAGACATTATGATTGATGTATGTACATTCCATGTATGTATTATATGTATGTCAAAATACATTGTTATGTATGACTAAAAAAAATAAAAATAAATCGTATGGTTAAAAAAAAAATCAATGTAATTATTGTGCTATTAATGTGTTCATATCTTCCAGGTATACAAGTCTGTAAGGTAGAAGCTTTAAAAGAGCATTTTATCAACTGGTGTTATAAAGTTGTATGGTAATTTTAGGCTTAAAAGAAAAACATATTGGAGATTTATTTATGTCATTTGATGTTCTATAACTGGACCTGTTATCAATAAGATATGTAAAGTTTTATGTTACTTTTTACACTGAGGTACAATTTAAATCTATTTTTAAGTTAATGAGAGCCTGATCTATGTAAAAGTTAATACTGTAAAACACAAAAATACTTTGCTACTTTTCTACAAAAGGTTAAAAGCTTTCAGCCTTTCTTTAATTCATGTTTTAGATGTGATATTATATTGTTACCTAATATTCATGTGAACTTGAGCAACAATTTATGTAAACTTTGTAAAATGATGTTTAAAAAACAAAGATCAGCTTCAGAACTAGAGCACTTAATACTTAAGAATTATGAAGAGCCCCGCCTTACCTGAAATAAGGCTCTGTGTCCCATATTATTACATGTGAGAATGACTCTAAGAAAGAAGTAGGCCAGATTTCAGTATATTTAAAGTTGTGTCCAAAAGCTGGCTTTTGTCAAGATTACTAGGATCTCAATCAGGGGATATAATGTATAACTCTGCTAAAGTTCAAGGTAGCTATTTCACGAACTAAATATGTTTTTACTCGTTTGTTTTGTTTTGTAGTTTTCTTATAAATGGTCTAAAGATTGGCTGTTAATATTTTGCAGAGGTACTGCTTTAAGAACACACAACCTGGGTTAATTTAAGATAATAAGTTATCACCTACAGGATAGAGAGATAGACATTAAAGCCCAGTGCTCTTAATATAAAACTGTTGAAATTGATTTGCTGAATGTTTAAGATTTAGAATTAAAGTTAAATTAAAAGGGCCAAGAAAACCAATATTTGGCTCTTGCCCTCTGAGTCAGTCTGAATCCAGGAAACAGGGAACTTCTCTCAAGAGCTTTGCAACTCTGGGCCACATAACCTCCCGATCAGGGAGATTAATGAGACCACTGAAGAACAGAAAGCCAATCTGTGCATTTGCTATGAAGAGGAGGGTCATTGGAGAAGGGAGAGATCCCTGATGCTTCCAAGAGAAGCCACACATGGTCAAGCAAGACCTGGACCCATCCTAGTGCAAATGGCACTAGCAGAAACGAGAAGCTGCTGTAAAGTTCCCCCAGGACTCCCATGGAAACTCAGCTGTTAACAATAGATAGAAACAAAAGTCAATTTGCTTCATCTTAAACACTTAGCAAAGACAGTTAAAACCCAAACACTGTTATTATTGGGCATTTTAAATAATAATAATAATAATTAAATGTAACTTAAGGTATACACCTTGTGTTAGCCCCCAAGAATAAGTATGACTGGAGGCTACAAAAGAGATTCTTAGGCAGGAATGCCTGATTACTATCAAAAGAAACTATCAAAAAGAACTGCCAGAGTAGTTTTTAGTTTAAGGCCTACAGATATTCCTAACATACACATGTAGGCTTGGTGTTTGCTAGTATAATCATGCAGCCCCAAGTAACAGAATTAAAGGTTTCTCTATTAGACACAGAGGTCATACTAGTAATAGGATTTTGCAAAATCAGATGACATTATTAAACTGTATCTTAATGGGGAAGGACATCTGTAACACTAAAAGTTAAAGTTAAATGTTATGCTTTCAGTCCTGATAACTGGGGATGTTAAAGCCTGGTGAGGAAACTTTTATTATACAGCGACCTGTTCCAGCTGCTGCAACATTTATTCAGTACTCATGGTTTTTGTTTCTCTCATAGAAGCATCCATCCCCAGATGACTTTACAATCTGTTCTTCCCCAATCAGACTTCAAACTGAACTGACTTCTAAAAGGGAACTCTTGTCCCCCACGTCCCCTATGTTGTCGTCCCCCGCATCGTCGAGCCCCCCTCTCAGCTTTGAAGCAGCTAGAACGAGCCATCGCCCCTTCTTACAGCAATAAGGTGTTCCTAAAATTAGAGGGGGGAATGAAGCCAGAAATAGACAGTGTAGTAAATTGAGTCAGGTTGGATTTAGGAGGCCAATTTTGAGTGAGTCTGGGAAGTTGAAGACTGTCCCCTGAGGGTTACTGTTTACTCTACCAAGATGTAGAGCCTGCCCAAATAGACCCTCAACTGAGGGAACCATGATTGGTTCCCAAATTTCCAGACAAAGGGGGGAATAAGAAACTGATGTGACTCTATTTTTTGAGAAACCAGCCTCTACCTCAGAGCAAAGCCTGTCCAAGGAAGGGGGCATGACCCTTGTCCTTGGAAAAACCCACAGAGCACTCTTAGGCACATACCCACTCTGCCTATCTATAAATAACAGGAGAGATCTGTGGCACCCTGACTCAGTCAGGCTAGGTGAGGACCCATTGCAACCCCCTAGCAGCCACCAATCAGCATGAGACAGGGAAAATACCTGGGATGCCAGATGACCCTCCCAGTAGTTTATGGTGGTTGATAACATGTTGGGAAACCATGTAGTTCAGCATGCACTCCCCTCATGGCTTAAACCAATCAGTTCAAACGAATCCCCCTCTTGTACTAACCAATCACCCTTACCCAACTTGTTCCCACCAGTGAATGTGCTAATCATGTTTTATGATCTTCCTGCGGTGTGTGATGATTTGCTAAGAGATGCTATGATGTATGTGAAGTCCCTGCTTTCCCCAAAGAGTATATAAAACTGCTGCAAACCCTGGGCTCGGGGCCTCTTAGCAACACCAGTTGCTGTGTGCACGGAGGACAGAGCTAGCTCACCATAAACACCTCTTTGCTGCTTACATCGATCTTGGTCTCTGGTGGTCTTTTGGGGGTCCCGAACTTGAGCATAACAACCCCCACCACACACACACACACACAAGGAATCAAACAAACCAACCAGCAAACATTCAGGGGGAAAGAGGATTCTGAGAAATGAGATACTTATTTTCATTTAAATAAAAAAGACCTTTAACCTATTTATTCTACAAATCACAAGGCAATGTTGCCTGAACCTTGCCAGTATCTTCTAGAAGTAGGCATAACCAAGAACTAATAGTTAATTCACTATAACTAACTGCCCACTGCAAATGTCTAGGAGTTCCATGTCTATGAAACAAAGTTAAGGCTGGAGGTGTGAGTCCGTGGTAGAACACGTGCTTAGCATGCTAGAGGTGGAGGGAAGGAGGGAAGAAGGAAAGGCGAGAGGGAGGGAGGAGAAAAGGAAGGAAGAAAATTTGTGAGTTCCTTCACATGTAAGCATAGCTTATTTTTTAGAATCTCACCTCAAATTATTTTTTAAAAGAAGTGGAGAAAGGCAAGCATTTCTGCAAAGACATTCCTCAAGAAACGAAAGTTTAAATGTGTGATCTCCTGGAATAAGTCATGTCAGAGGCCTGGGTCTTCATCTTGACCGCTAATTAGATTTATGTTCCTTAACTTTTTCACCTGAAAATGGGAAAAATGGGTGCTCCTCTTAACCCCAGTGTTGATAAAAAATAATAGGTATGAAAAACATTCAAAAAAGTTTTTAAAGCTCTATGGAGCCAAGGGTGGTGGCACAGCCTGTGATACCAGTTACTCAGGAGACTGAGGTGGGAGGATCACAAACTCTAGACCAGCCAGGGCAATTTAGCAAGTTCCTGTCTCAAAATAAAAACATAAATAAATTCAGCAGCCCTGGGTTTCATCTCCAGTATAATAAAAAGAAGCTCTATAGAAATACAAAATTTTCTATGGGCCTAGGAACTTCAGAAGGCCCAGCAGGGTGGAAGGGTGAAAGAGAAAACAACCATTGCTCTCAAGTTGAGAAAGTCATGCCCTCAGGCATGATGGTACTGGAGCCATGATATTTGCATCACACTTTAGGTTGATGAATGCATGCCCAACCACCCTCTGACATAAGTGTTTTCCTGTCTGCCTCAAGGCAAGGTGAGGGGTTTGTGGATGCAGGGAATTTAATGATCCTCATGGAACCTTACTCTTTCCCAATTGATGAAAAAAAAAATTATTAATTTAATAATGCTCCAAATGGGAAAAATGCCTACTCTCCCACTCTATAAAAATAAAAGAGCCCAGGAAATAAAATTCCAAAAAGACTAAATTGATTTTCACCCAATTCTTTCCAAAGCTACTTGTGGACCCCTCAAGGAAATTAAGGCAGGCACCCTGTCATGCTTCCAAACAATGTAGCTGTTAGTACTGTAAGTTTGAAAAGATAAATTCTAACACAGTTTGCTAAATTTCATCAAAGAAATTCAAGTCACCCCACTAATCTAAGTAAACTTTTATCAAACTACTAATTATAGTACATAAAAGGCAGAAAATACAGCAGGTTTTAAAGATGCAAAAAAAATACATAAAAATAATCAAATGGGTGATCGCTTTAGTGACACATATACTAAAATTGGAACAATTCAGAGAAGATTAGCATAGCCCCTGCTCAAGGATGGCGCGCAAATTCATGAAGCGTTCCATATAAGCACTTGCCTTGCAAGTGTGAGGCACTGGGTTTGATCCTCAGCACCACATAAAAAAATAAAGAAATGTGCCCACCTACAACTAATATATATATATATAAAATAATCAATGGGAGAAGTAGCCAAGTTGAATGAAATAAATTATAGGCAATCTTATAGAGGAATTTTATTCCTGTTAGCTTTACTCTTCTGTTGATTTAATGTGTTTTTGGTGACCATTAAAACTGAACATTTTCAATCTGACTGAAAATGCTTAATTAGAACATTCTCGAATGGTTTCTGGATGGCCACAGCTCAGGGATGATGAGGCTTAGAGGCCCTCACAAGCCCTGAGAGCCAAGTCATAGATCACATTTCCTCTCCGCTGCCCTCACTATTCTTGAAGTAGAGCTACTTCCCCAGAGAGCCTCCTAATTGCTACAGACTCGGTTCCATTGACACCAGAGCAACTTCTGCTCAGATGAAGATGTAAGTTTTCATACTGAGATCTGGCATATCTGTGAGGCTCCAAGTCTCCAGCCTGATGGTGTGAGCATCTGCCACCTGCTCTGTCTGCAGACTAGAGACGCTGCAGAGGTATGGGCTAAGCCACAGGGGCAGCTAGTGGCCATGTGATGCCCGGCTACTCTACAATCTCCTTACAGAAGCAAGAGATAAGTTACCTCCTGCAGAGCCTGGGCCAGCTGTTGCTTGAGATCTTCTTCTCCTTGCTCTTTATCCAAACCCTGCAAAGCCAAAACAAAATGAAAGGTTTTCCTATTAAAAAAGGGGGAAAAACCCAACAAGGAGCAGAACCTATGAGCTAGTGTTGGAATCTAGAAATAACAGAGGTCAGTGAGCAGGTTGAAATCTCTTCACTCTCACCTAAAGCTTATGGCAGTAAAGGATTTGAGCAGTTATCCCCACAAACACTACACACCTCAGGACTGTCAGCTTTAAGCCACCACTTGGGTGGTTCTGGAACAGTCCATGCCTCCTTCACTGGCTAATGCCAAGACACCCCAAAGGATATAAACTGAGAACTTCTGAATCTAAACTCAGACATAATGTCTAATGCTGGGACTCAGAAGATCTTCTATGTTTTTTCCCTAAATTCTGGTCACCCTGTCTCCTCATTCTGAGACCACTTTTTGCTTATAAACTAGTCTTCCTGTCCCCCAGCATGAGCTTATGTTATATTTCCTCCACCTGACGGTGTGAGCGTCCGCCAAAGCTGCGATAATGCAAGCCTTCCACAATCTCATTAATCTAGTCCAGCTTCTTCCAAAAGAACCTCTGGGCTCTTCCCTCCTTAAGAATTACCTACCCATTTAGTATGCCCACATGAAATTGTAGTCTGGTTTAGAAACTCAATGAAAACTGTTTTCCTATTATATTATGTGCATAATACATCTTGTCTCTTCAACAGGATGAATTACTTAATGGCAAAAACCATTTATTAAGCATTTTTTGCCCAGCAGAACTTCTTAGTGCCAGGCATCATGGTTACCCAAAAAACAAAAACAACAAAAAAAAATCTATGTGAACTTCTGAACAAGGAGCAGGGGTAGGCTAAATCCCCAGGGTTGGGTGGGCAGAAGGAAATGCAGCTAGGACTATATACACTTTGCTTTGAGCCATTAATACACGACCCCTGGAGAAATTCTCTAAACCAGGCTTTTTCACCTTTAGTTAACATTTGGCTACAGGAATAGGTTTTGCACCTATACCTTGAAGCATACAGAATGGCCACAAATATTAACAGTAACTCTTCAGGATGTAGCTCAGTGGTAGAGTGCTTACCTAGCATGCGTGAGATCCTGAGTTTAATCCCCATCATCACAAAACAAAGAGTAACTCTTATTCCTGAACACATTATCCCTTCAAGAGGGTTCTGTTCTAGTGAAGGTTTGACACACTAAATACGTAGAGATAAAACACCCTTTATTAATCTAAAGAACTAGTCTAGGCTAGATAAGGGAAACAAAAAGGTACACACATGCAACAGTATATACCCTAAAAAGAGCTTCATTTTTAAAAAAATATTTTTTTAGTTATACATGGACACAATATCTTTACTTTGTTTATTTATTTTTATGTGGTGCTGAGGATCGAACCCAGTGCCTCACATGTTTGAGGCAAGCGCTCAGCCACTGAGCCCCAGCCCCAGCCCTAAAAAAGAGCTTCTTAATCCATGTTCTCTGCTACTACTAGCCAGCTCAAAGGGATAACAGAAATTAGAATGAAATTTATAAATTGTTCAGAAATAAGCCAGTTGTTGTTCCTTGCCCTGAGCAACCTAAGCAAAAATAAAAGCTTATTCACTTCAGTTGTGATTGGTCCTTCTTATTTCTAAGTCAACAACAGAGAATTCCTGACATTCAACAATACCTGAGCAAATGGGTGGGAGTAATGTGTGGTTCCTGCCAGATGGGAACTGACATTTTGAGTAGGAACAGAATCAGGTTTGCCTAAAGCTTGTGCAAAAGCTTGTCACCTAAGCAAATGATTCAGGCATGGAAACACATTTAGCATTATTTTGACACCACCAAGACAGTCATCCCAGTAAAGGAAAGTAAGTGGCTTATCATTTCAACATAATACCAGAGTCATGGTGTCCCTGTCCTCTGCATGCTGGATGCTCAAGACTGAAACAAAAACATTTTCTGTTTTTCTAGCCTCTGACCTCTTAGGTTAGCTACAGAGTGGACTCATCCTCAGAGCTAACAAACTGTCAGGTACAAGGGCAGAGTAACCAGCTGACCTACTGCCTTGCAGCTAAGTGATTTGGCTTTGATCACTGAGCAAAGACAGATAAGTCATGAGGTCAACTCTTGGCTTAATTGGAGTGGAATGTGGTTTTGTGCCATCCTGACCTTCATCCAACTTCTTCACCTGACAGTGGGTCTGAGATACCTTGGCTTGTATCCTGAGATCAGTTATGCTCTAGCTGGCTCTTTCAGTCATCATACCCTATATCTTGACACCCTAAGTCTGGCTCCTGGTCAGCATGCTCAAACTTTAACCCCCTTCTCAACTTTCTTCTCCCATTCTATCTCCTGTTTCTGGTACTCAAACATTTAGTCTCTGGACCAGAAATAGACAGCTCTAGATAGAGGTTCCCAAAGTAACAGCCCACCGATGGGCAACCTTGCCTTCCCTTTAGTGTGGTACCTGGAGATGCTGCTCCTCTTCCTGGAAAGTCTTTTCTAGTTGCTCTACTCTTGCCTGCTGCTGAGCCTGCTCTGCATACAGCTGGGACTGTAAGTCCTGCAGTTCCTGTTCCATTTTCATGATTTTCTTTGAGCTCCCCTTTTGGGTTTGCCTTTTCACATTCAGAACAGCAACTTGTTTTTCCTGCATCTGCGTTTTCAGCTTCAGAATCCTGGACATGGTCACCTTAAACAGCTCTAAGCTGCTCTGAGATGCTGAAGGATTTGAGGCTTTCTGCTTCTTTTGATGAGGCTCCATGACTTTGGGAGGGCCAGGGCAAATACTAGCCCCTGGGGTCTTCTCATGTGCTTCAAGAGAAGTCAACTTAGGATCCAAATATTCAGAGGGTTCACCTTTCCCATGTGACTTCAGTGGCTGACCAGGTTCACATGACACTTTACTTATTTTGGATTTCAAATTTGAGGGGCCTTCAGCTGCAAGACCCTCCAATTCATCTAAACTAAATTTCCTTTTAGTTCTCAAGTCCTTATTTTTTTCATTCATCCGGTCACTCTTTGGGGACAGATAGGGATAAATTTTCTCCCATTCTTCTTCAGTAACTTCATATTCATACTCTGCATTCTCCTTATTTTCCAGAGGCACCCCAAGCTGGATGTGGTCTCCCTTATGGATGAAATAAAGCTTTAATGGTTCCAGGCGCTCTCTGTTCAACCAAACACCATTCAGACTCTGGGGAAAGGGAAAGAAAGATTAAGTAAGTTTCCTGGTTTTGCTCTTCTTTTTTTTAATCTTTTTTTTTTTTTTTTTAGTTGTCAATGGACCTTTATTTTATTTATTTATATGTGGTGCTGAGAATTGAACCCTGTGCCTCACACATACTAGGCAGGGACTTTACCATTAAGCCACAACCCGAGCCCAGTTTTGTTCTTCTTAATGAAATTTCTCACCTGCTGCTGCAAAACCTTCTGCCTTTTCAGAACAAACACCCTTGAGAACAAATAGAAAAGAAAGGTCCATAAACCACCATCCTTAGAAACAGCATTCTTCAAACAGTGCTTTGGCTTTTTACCCATATTTCACATTCATGCCTCCACTGAGAACTGCCTGGAAAACAGGCAAGAATCACCTTATTATTGGTGGATAAATTGCTCAAACACATGCAATAGCACTAAAGGAAACTGAAACTGAATTGTTCTTATTGACCTAAACTGCAGGCAATAGCCCAAGAATGGAAAAATTGCTATTAGCGAAGGAAGCGTCACCTAATAGTGAAGTCCACAAGGCCGGCTTGGCCAGGAATGCTGCTCAAGTACCGTTTCTGAAGTGATGCCTCAACACAATGAACAAAGCACTTCTCAATATGCATAAACGAAAAAAAGAATACCAATGCTCTGTACTAGGATCAAACTGTAGGTGGGATCTGGTCTAATTAATACCAACAAAGGCCCATAGTGGTTAAGTGCTAGAGCTCTGGACCCAGGCTTGGGCCCAGAGCCTGAAGCAACACCTTGGGCTTATTAACTGTATGTCCTTTCTGCAATTTATTTAACTTCTCTGTGCCTCAATTTTGTCTGTAAAATAGGGATGGTAAGGAGCAAATAAGATAATGTGCATAAAACATTATTATACGTGTTTAAGTATAAAGTAAATGCTTGATGTTTACTTGTCTGGTTTCAATGAAGTGTAAAGGTCAAGAATTTGGGGGTGGGGTGGGGGTGGCTCAGTGGTGGAGCACTTGCCTAGAATGCATGAGGCACTGAGTTCGATTCTTAGCACCACACAAATAATAAATAAGGTCCATCAACAACTAACTAACTAAATAAAAAACAATATGGAACTTGAGGCTGGGGTTGTGGCTCAGTGGTAGAGCACTTGCCTGGAATGTGTGAGGCACTGGGTTCAATTCTCAGCACCACATGTGAATAAATAGAGTAAAGGTCCATCAACAACAAAATTACCAAAAAAAAAAAAAAAAAAGGAACCTAGGTACACGTACAAATATGTAACAACAAATCCCATCATTAGCTACAACTATAATGGACCAACATAATCATAATTATTATTTGTTAATTACCAATAAAATAAAATAAAAATAAAAATTTTAAAAATTACAACTAAAATAAAATAAAAAGAATATGGAACCTGGGGGTGGGGATGTAACTTGGTAATAGAGTGCTTGCCTTGAAATCACAAGGACCTGGGTTCGATCCCCAGCACCATGGAAAAAAAAAAAAAAAAACCATGGACCCTGCACCTGGAGTCAGGCTGCCTGGATTTATAATCTGTCTCTACCACTTACCAGCTGTATGACCTTGAGCAGATTTCTTGCCTCTTTATGGACCATTTACTTGCATCTATAAAATGGGGAATAATAACAGTCTCTCCCTCATGATCTTTTTGTGAATTTGATGAGTTAATGTGCAGTTAGAACAGTGCCTAGTCTGTGGCATTTTATAAATGTTCACTATTATTATATCCTGGCTCAACTGATTTATTAAGTCACTCCAATTCTAAGCTCCACATCTTACAAGGTAAATACATCAAGTGCAAAGGCAGAAGAAAACAATTTTTTTTTTTTTAAACTGGGGATTAAACCCAGGGGTACCAAGGTATATATGCCCAGACCTTTATTTTATTTTTTATTTTGAGACATTGTCTCACTAAGTTGCTGAAGCTGGCCTCAAACTTGCAATCCTCCTGTCTTAGACTCCCAAGACGCTGGAATTACAGGTGTGTATCACCATGCCCATCTGAAAACTTTTAGCAGCTGACTACAGAAAGAATAACCCAAGGGCACAAACAGGTGTGGGATTACATGGCACAGCCTATAAACGCAAAGGATTATCACGTGAAGCTGGGGTATTAATGGAAATGATAGGTCCTAGCTAAGGGATGCTAAACAGAAATGATAGGTCCACAAATAGATCTGAAACAAATGTAGGCTTTAGAGTTAACAGATATTGGTAGTTATTTTAACCCATATCAAGGACTTGACTTTAGGGGAGAGGCCAAAGATGAAACTCACTTCTGAATTGAGACTAAGACTTATGTTGGGGTTTGGGGATGTGACTCAGTGGTAGAGTGCTTGCCTAGCATGTCCAAGGTTCTGGGTTAGATCCCCAGCATTGGAGAAGGGAAAAACTTATCTTTATACTAGCAACTACAGCTGCTTACTTTTCAGCCAGAAAAAAATCCCTGATCAACCTGAATATGACAGAGGGCTTCACCACAAGGCACAGAGGATGAATGGGGAATAGAGATTGGATCTTAGCCATGGTTTGGTATTAGGCCTCTATTTCTGGCTTTTTCTATAGTATTTGGCTTGAGCAGAATATATGTGTGTGTGTGTATATATATATATATATACATACATACATACATACATACATAAATAAATGCTAGTCAACCCACTTCCTTGGGCCTAACATGGCTCACCTGGCAACCTTCCCCCATTCTTCTACTCAGCCTAGGGGAATGATCAGTCCTGCTGACTCTGCATCAACACATAGGGAAAAAACAAAGGATGGGGATGGAGCCAGAACAATCCATTTGAGAACAATTTTAGAACATAAAAGTTGATTTTAGATTACACGTAGGAAAAAGGTCTCAGGCAAAGTAACGTGATATAGGTGGCCACCTGATGCCTGTATATAGAAATTTAAGAAAAGTCTTAAAAAGTAGCATAAATAGGTTATAGAAGCTCCAGGCTAGAAGGAACAAGCAACCTTTAAGAAACTGAAGCAAACTTTTGAGATGTCTTGCAGCCCTCCACTGGATTCTCTGCATTAACCCATCTTAACAGGGTTCTTTTGGCCTGCAAAATAAGTTCTCAAAAATTTCCCAATACATTTTATCCTTGGATCCCTCTGTTTAACCATTCATCACTTTCTGGTGACACCTAGTGGTATAATTTGAACCACAGCTCTGAGTCAGGTCTGTTCCAAAGGTGACTACAAAATAATGAACAAACTATCACTGGATTAGGACAGTCAAGCCTTGCCCAGGAATATGGTCACGAATACAATGGTTTACATAAATCATGCTTTGTTCAAGGATTTTCTAATGTTGGTTTTCATAGTCACCAGCTTGGACAAGGTCTAGCAGCAGCAAAATTATAACCAGAGGAAAAACCTGCCTGAAGTCTTTCAGCCACCCTGCAGTCTCCAAGCCATCAATGGCAAAAAAAGATGGGATAGGGCACACCCTCCAGACACGTTACTTTACTCAAAGCTCAATCTCTATCCAGCTACTTTTAAACAATTGTAAAAAACAGTGAAAACCCAAAGCCCCAAGGCAATGTTTTCTTGGAGTTTTCTAGATGAGTTTGGCATCTTTCACTTAGCAGAATGGCTCTGAGATTTCTCCATGTTGCTGCATTATCAGAGGAGTTTAGTTTTTTATTGCTGAGTAGTATTGAGTGTATGAGTAACAGAATTCAGCCATTCCCTAGTTGTTTTTCCAGTTTTTGGTGATTATGAATAAAACCACCTTAACATTCATGTACAAGTTGCTATGAGAGGATAAATTTTTGTTAATCTCGGGTAAATATTTTAGAAATAGGAAACTAGATAAATGTACTGCTTAACTCTTTTTAAAAAAATCACCAAAGTGTTTTTTGGTTTTTTGTTTTGTTTTATTTTTAGATTGAAGGTAGAACCCGGGGGTGCTTTATCATGGAGCTACATCCCCCAAATTTTTATTTTTTTCTTTGGAGACGGGGTCTCACTCAGTTACTTAAGGGCCTCACTAATTTGCAGAGGCTGGACTCAAACTTGCAATCCTCCTTTCTCAGCTTCCTGAGTCACTGGGATTACAGGTGTGTATCACCACAGCCCACCATCAGTGTTTTTCAAAGTGGAGCTACTATTTTATATTCCTACTTGCAACGTATAAGAGTTCGAGTTACTCAGCATGCTCGCCAGAACTTGATACTGAGTTTTATTTTAGAAATCCTAAAAGGTGTGCATTGGTCAATCTTTTGTGAAGTCATTTTTAGCTGGGGATGTAATTCAGTGATAGAGCACTTGCCTAGCATGCATGAGGCCTTGAGTTCAAACCCCAGTATTCCAAAAAAACTCAAATGAATAATTAAATAAATAAGTCTTTAATAAAAGTACAACATACAGGCGTAAAAGTGCCCAAATAAATAACTAATTACAGAGTAAATATATCTTTTATAACAACCATGAAATAAAAAAAAAATTATAGGCATTCCAGAGACTTCTACTATTTGGACATCCAGCCTCCAAAACCATTTAATATCCAGAACTCTATGTCTGGATCAGTCAAGATCCATTTGCAGGCAAGGAAATGGAAGAAAGGTTTCCTGTGGGAAGACTTCCTGTCCCAAAGGAAGTGAATCACAAGAAGAGACTAACACTATCTCCCTGACTCCACTGGGCAGCAATGAATTCTACTCCCCAAGTACCAGTTACCTCCACTTTTCTTTTTCTTTTCTTCACCTTTTTTCTTTTGAGACAGGGTCTCGATAAGTTGCTGAAGTGGCTTTGAACTTGTGATCCTCCTGCCTCAGCCTCCCCCTAGCAGCTGGGATTATAGGTGTGTACCACTGTGCCAAGCCACCTCTACTCTTCTTAATTGTAACATCTCCATTTGTTTTGCAAACAGCATATGGGTACTGATGAGGCCATGGTATCCTAAATGGGATTTTTTTTTTCTGTTTAAATCATTGAGTATAAGAAGAAACTAAGGGTTGGGGATGTGGCTCAAGCAGTAGCGCGCTCGCCTGGCATGCGCAGGGCACTGGGTTCGATCCTCAGCACCACATAAAAATAAAATAAAGATGTTGTGTCCACCGAAAACTAAAAAATATATATTAAAAAATTCTCTCTCTCTCTCTTTAAAAAAAAAAAAGAAGAAGAAGACGAAACTAACAAAAACTAAGCCTGACGTAATAGCACACACCTGTCTGTAATCCTAGCCGCTCAAGAGGATGAGACAGGAGGATCACGGGTCCAAAGCCAGCCTCAACAACAGCGAGGCACTAAGCAACTCAGTGAGACCCTGTCTCTAAATAAAATACAAAATGGGCATGGGGGTGTTGCTCAGTGGTTGAGTGCCCCTGAGTTCAATCCCCGGTACTCCCCCCCACTAAAATAAAGAAGAAACTATAGGAGTCTGAGCCTTGCTTTAGAATTCACAGTGGAGGGCTGGCAATGTGGCTCAGTGGTAGAGCACTTACTTGCCTATAATGTGTGAAACCCTGGGTTCCAGCCCCAGCATTAAAAAAAAAAAAAAAAAAAAGAAGAGAGAATTTACAGTGAACAAAAAGGTATCATCAAACCAGTTTTTAATCATTCTGACTCAAGAAAAATGCATAGAATTTCACACTGTGAACCCACGTAGTGAACAGGCCTGGTTAACTACAACACTTTCTTTCTCAACTCAGACTCCTACTGTGCTCACATAACGGGTCCACTCCTGCCTTTCCACTCACTCAGCTCTCGACTGCTTCTTGCAGAGGCTGGGAGTCTCTCCCTCAACACACGCCTTTTTTTTTCATATAGATGCAATAAGCCTAGTAGCTTATGTTCATCGATTGTGTATGATCTGTGCATTTTTTCCATGCACTCTTTTGATATATAGAAGTAGTTTCTGAAATTCACTGTTTCCTATGTTAACTGACCGAGATGCTGCCATAAGACCCAGGACACTGATGAATGGTGCTATTTGGACTTTCAACATGCTCCTTGGCAAGGTACCTCTGACGGGGTTATATTTTATTTCCATGTTCTAAGAAGGTGTTAGTACCATTTCTCAATGTTGTTCTTTAGACAGACTGGATCGATTCATTTTCCTTGTGTCTACAATGTGGCTTTCTTCCTCAGTGTTCCAGGTTGAACAAATGCTACCCACAGTATCAGACTGTCTCACTGACTGACACTCATGGACATGCAATCACATTAGAAGGAGCAAGCACAAACTGTAACTTATTTACCAAATTTCCTTCTATTTGTAGCCTCACCTGCATTAGAGAAAGAAAAGCAATAATTTTACAGGCATTTTGAGTTGTTTCTTTGGATTCTTTTTGTTTGACCTGGTAAGGGGGGCCGGGTAAGGTTTACTCTTTTCAAACAAATGCCATGTGAAAAAAAAATCTAAAACACTGGCATCTTAGTAGGAATATGAAAATTATACTTTTCTCAAAAATTAAGTTGGAAAAATTTATTTACAAAATAATAATGATAAAAGGCAGAGTACTCTTTTTTGGCAGTTTTGATAAGCAAGGTCCTTGCTCCTAATGAAATGGATAAACAAAATTAGATAATACTATCTTAAAAAAGCATGCCAGCTTTGCCTAGTTTTGAACATTACATAATTTTGAACATTTAATGTTTAAAATGGAAAAAAGATATATAGATTATGTATGTATAATATATATAGTATTTTGTGTGTCTGGCTTCACAAAAGAAGCCACATACACACACACACACACACACACACACACACACACACACACATATGTACATTTACTCTCTTATTCAATATTATGCTTGTGAGATATATCCATATTGTTGGATAGTGTCGTCATGCATTCATGTTTACTATAGTATAATGTTTCATTATAAGATATAAGACTACTCCACAGTTTGTTTATCCATTTTGTTGATGGACATTCCAGTTGTTTCTGGAGAGAGAAAATACTGTGTCATGAGCTAAATATGTTTAAATTTAGTAAGTAATGTCAAATACTTTTCCAAAATAGTTGTATCAATTTATTCCCATCAAATATAAAAGAACTCTACTTGTCCCATATCCTTGCCAGAACCTGGCACTACCAGTTTAATTTTAGCCATTCTGGTGAATGTGCAGTGTATTCCATTGTAGCTTTGATTTCCCTGAACACTAATGAAGCTGAATAACTTCATGAATATCAAACATTTGGAACATTCTTTTGTGAAGTGCCTGTCTTTTCCATTTTGCCTTTTTTTTTTTTTTAAATAGATTTGGAGTTCTGTCGGTTATACAGCAAACATTCTACTGAGTCTGCCTTTCATTCATCTCACAGTATCTTTTGAAGTTCTAAATTTTGTAATACTACCATCAGTTTTCTTGTTTGTTTTTTTTTTTGTGTGTGTGTGTTTGTTTTGCTGTACTGGGCTAATCCCCAGAACCACACAAAATAATAAAAAATAATTTAAAAAGAGACTTGACAAATGACTTCAAAAATAACCACAACAATAATATCTTGCAGCAGAAATTCAAATCTCTCATCAGCAGAAGACAACTGCAATACTATTGTGCCAGAAAAAAGCCCGAAGGAAAGGGAGCATCTGTCAAGCCAAATAAGTAAGTAAACAAATGAGGGAAGGGGTTTACTTATGAAAATTGTTCCTAGGCAGGCACAGTGGTGCAAGCCTGTAATGCCAGCTACTTGAGAGAATAAAGGAGGAGGATCACAAGCCTCGGCAACTTAATGAAACCTTGTTTCAAAATAAAAAATAAAAAGGGCTGGAGGTGTAGCTCAGTAGTAGAGTGCCCTGGGTTTGATTCCCCAGTACCATGCTCCCCAACTCCACCAAAAACAAAAACAAAAAACCCTTGTCATAGCTTTTCCTAAAAGCCAGTCACCTCAAAAACAGAATCAAAATTAAGAGGTTTATGCCAGGCAAGGTGGCACATGCCTGTAATCACAACAGCTCAGGAGGCTGACACAGGAGGATTACAGATTCAAGGTCAGCCTCAGCAACTTAGTGAGACCCTGGGGATGATGTGGCTCAGTTATTAAGTGCCCCTAGGTTCAATCCCTGGTACCAAAAAACAACAAAACAACAAAAAAGACCCAACTAAACTAAGAGGTTTAAACCAATTGTACAGAAAAGGTTTGGAAGAATGAGGAACCTATCTTTCCTCCAAATTAGCCAACTGAGACATAAAGAGTCACAATGATAATCATGACAGCCTTACAAGAAAGGGTACGAAGAAACACTGGAGTGCAACCCTAGAGCACAGCCATGACCTACTGCTAACACAGGCTGCTTCTATCATCCCTGTGGCTGACATTCCAGGAGTACTACATGAGTCAGTTGGTAGCTTCCCAACCTATTAAAATCTGCTAATCCCATACATGGATCACATCCATGTGGCTCATAACCAAAGATATGAGATATCTGCATAAAGATAGCAGCAGCAGAGAATTCACCTCTATTGCACTAATTCATTTCTTGAATGGCCAACTCTGATGAAGAAAACATCCTTCCTAAAGATTAATTTTTATTTTTATTTATGTATTTATTTATTTGAGGATGCCTCACTATGTTGCCCAGGCTGGTTTCAAACTCCCAGGTTCAAACAGTCCTCCTGGCTCATCCTCCCAAGTGCTGGGATTATAGGCACATGCCACTATTCCCGGCTCCTAAGGTGCTTCAAAATAAACTATTAGAGGCTTTAAAAACCTTAGCAGGGCATGGTGGCTTATGCCCGTAATCCCAGCAGCTTGGAAGGCTGAGGCAGAAAGATCGGGAGTTTAAAGACAGCCTCAGCAACTTAGCAAGGCTCTAAGCAACTCAGCAAGAACCTATCTCTAGGGATTGGGTTTGTGGCTCAGCTGTAGAGCGCTCATCTAGCACATGTGAGGGCCTGGGTTCAATCCTCAGCACCACATAAAAATAAATATATAAAGGTATTGACAACTACAACTAATTATATATATATATATATTTTATATATATATATATATTTTATATATATATAATATATATATATATATATACACCCTGTCTCTAAATAAAATATAAAAAAGTACTGGGGGGCTGCAATCGTGGCTCAGTGGTAGAGCACTCGCCTCGCACATGCGAGACCCTGGGTTTAATCCTCAGCACCACATAAAAATAAATAAATAAAGGTATTGTGTCCAACTACAACTAAAAAAAAAAAAAAGAAAAAAGGCTCTGGGGATGTGACTCAGTGTTAAGCGCCCCTGGGTTCAATCCCTGGTACCAAGAAAGAAAAAAACTTACAGCTTAGATATGCATAATTTTCAATTTTTTTAAATCATGAAACTAGCATAGCAAATTGTTTATGTCCTCTATTGATATTTATCAACAGGGCACTGTAGAGAATCTTAATTTGAGTTTAAGTCATGGCTTATTCACTAACTCACCAGTTATTCACTCATTCACCAGTTTGGGAGGATAGTGTATCTCTGAGGCTCAGGTGTATCTGTGTCCACAGAAAGGGTTAAACTAGATAATTTCAGTACCAATTTCTATTCTGTTCATTGTACCTTACAAATAATATTGAAACAATTCACTTAGCTTTTAAATTAGCTCCTTCAATGCAGCGCTAACTCAACTTAATTCTAGACCAGAAACATACTTTCTCCAACAGCTTACATCTAGTAGATTTATGCATGCAAAATGAGTCTGCTGGGCAGGCTTGTGGGATATCCTCCCTTCTAACAGGTACCTTTAAAATCCTTCCAATCAGAGCAGTGAAGCAGTATAAAATGATATCTAAAGATATTTCATACTTCTTAAATTTAATTGTTCATATTAGAATTTCTCTCACTTCACAGTCTTTCATTATATTCATGGGTACTAGTATATCTGCCTATCTGCACTTTAGGTAAGTCTTTTTTTGGAGGGGATTGGGGAGGCAACAGTGTCTTGCTATGGTATCCAGACTGGCCTTGAACTTGCACTCCTACTGATTCAGTCTCCTGAGTAGCTAGGTACTTCTTCATACTTCTTTTTTTCTCCCTTGTTTGTTTATTTATGGTACTGGAGACTGAACATAAGGGCACTCTACTACTGAGTTACATCCCCAGGTCTTTTAATTTTTTAAAAAAGTTTGAGACAGGGTTTCATTAAGTTGTCTAGGATGGCCTTGAACTTGTCATCCTGCTACATCAGCCTCCAAAATCTCTGGGTTATAGGCATGTACCACCACATTAGGCTAGCAAGGTACTTAATTGCTGGGTTTTATATACTATTTCCCCTCCTTTGGGCCTTTTTGAAGTTATATATGACCTAACCTGGTATTTTTCATTCAACTGTACCATGTATACTGACCACTAGAGCAGTGTTTTTCAAATTTGTTTAAAGCAGAACAACTATTTTCTCCCCAAAGGAAATCTTCCACAGAAGATTTACTAATTTGTAAATTTACTAATATGTAAAACAGTTAAAAAAAAAAAAAAAAGGAGGAGAACTAGGATGTACATCAGTGGAGCATTTGCCTAGCACATGCAAGGCCCTAGTTCAATCTCCAATGCCAAAAATAGAGAAAGAGAAATAGATGAGGGAGGGAACTGCTCTGATTTAAAGGAGTGAGGAAGGAAAGGAGCTAAGTGCTCACTTTCTTTCTCCTCTCCTGTCCCCTGAGCTGTAGATACACTACAGAAATTTCAGCAGATTCCCAGAGTTCTGCATCTCAAAAGGGTCAATTCCTCCAGTAACTTAAAGCCTAGTTTTTGGAATAAGACCTACATCCCCAATTCAGATGTTTCCTTCATGGTAACAAATTTCAACCCAAGCATTAGAAATTATCTTGGCATAATCAAAATTATAGCAAAAAAAAAGAAATTTTTAAAAATTAATTTAAAAATAAATAAAAGCAATTAGGTGAATCTGTGAATTCCTGTACCTTGTTGTCCATAATTGTCCATTGACCCTCAGGATTCTGCTTCAAAACACAGTGGTTGCGAGAAATCATCAGAGGGCAAATTTTTGATACCAGTTGGTATGTGACACCAAATCCTCGGCCTATAGTCACCTGGGAAAACAACAACGATGCAAGAGAGATAATCAATCATTGTACTGAAAAAGGAGGTCCTTTATATCTTATCAACCAACAGTGTACACAAGCCCCAGTTTGAGAAACCAGATTCCTGTGGAATCCAAACAGTTCATTTGCTATCTCCTCTTCAGCTGCCAAGGGAGCCACCAAGTAGAAAGTCAAGAAACTGTGACAAGAAAAAGCTGAAGGAAGTTAAGACCCTGAAAGGTTATCTGGTTCAGGACGCCATAACATGGAAGAATTCTTTCTACACAAGCCCATCAACTCTTCTTGAACACTGCCTTTATATAAGTCAGGCCTTAGGATTTTTTAATGGCTATAACTTGGATCTTTCTCTCTACAAATTCCATTTATTGGCCCTGGTTCTGCACTGGGGACCATCAGAAAATCTCTAATCCTCCTTCCACCTCATCTATAAAATGTCTACTGAGACTTCTCTCTCCCTGGCTGTGTTCCCAATTACTTCAACCTAATTCCCAGGGGATGGGTTTGAGTCTGTCATTCTAATGGGTCTGTGAAAGGACTCCTGGTTTGTCTTTATTCCTGGATACTGTATTAAGAAAATTAAATGTAATTTTACCACACAGTCAAATTCAAGTTATCACTTTCCCAGTTCTAGATATTATTAGCATAGAATGCAAATTGCATTTGCTTCCACAGCAGATACAGTACTCTGCCAATGTAATCTCAGACTTAGAAATGATTATATTTCTTTTTTTTTTTTTTTTTTTTTAAANTAACATGGCAGTTCATTCTGTACCTTCACTCAAGACACAGATAAAAAATATTGAAATTGGGGGACTGGGGTTGTGGATTAGCAGGAGAGCGCTCACCTAGCACGTGGGGCCCTGGGTTCAATCCTCAGCACCACATAAAAATAAATAAATAAAATAAAGGTATTGTGTCCAACTACACTAAAAAATAAATATTTAAAAAAAAATATTGAAATGGGAAGTAGCCAAAAACAAAGCTCTCAGGGAAAGCCTAGCAAACATTCTCCCACATAACTTAGGTATACTTTCAATCAATTAAAATTCAACCAAAAGTCTTTGCACTGAGTCAATATCCTCCATCTTAGCCATAAGGAAAGTGTTGAGTGCCTCTGGCAAAGATTGAAAAGAAGCCCAAATTCACATTTATCATATTTTCTGATGGACTTGTCAAGTTCATAATAACCCTGTGAAAGAAGGAAATGAAATTCTTCTTAGATCCAGATCTTTCCTGCTTATTATTTTCAGTGCACAAGTGCTCTCTTTAATGACCCCTTCCACAACCTTAACTGGAAATATTGAAGTTTTAAAGTTTGTGGTTTTCTAGCCAAACACAGTGTGCATGCCTATAATCCCAGTGACTAGGAAGGCTGAGGCGGGAGGCTCACAAGTCTCTACAATTTAGCAAGATCCTTTCCCAAAATAAAAAATAATGTTTTGAAAAGGGTGGGGGATATAGTTCAGTGGAAGAACACCCTGGGCTCAATCCCCAGAAACATACACACACATACATAGAAAGTCTGTGGGGTTCTAAGACCTACCCTCTTTGCTCTTTCTGAAAATCTTTCAGAATCATCCTTGTCTTCAGTTCCTTAAAGATTAATGAAGCCAGGTATGGCATTGCACCCTGGTAATCCCAGCCACTCAAGAGGCTAAGGCAGCAGGGGCTGGGGTTGTGGCTCAGTGGTACAGCACTTGCCTAGCATGTGTGAGGCAGTGGGTTCGAGTCTCAGCACCACATATAAGCAAACAAATAAATAAAGATTCATGAATAACTAATAAAATATTTAAAAAAAAAAAAAAGAGGCTAAGGCAGCAGGATTTCAAATTCAAGGCCAGCCTCAGCAACTTAGCGAGACCCTGTCTTGAAATTTTAAGAAGGGCTCAAAGAAGTAGTTCAGTGGTACAGCACCCCTGGGAGGAGGGGGAGAAGGAAAAATAAAAGTCTACCTTGACTGTCTCTGACCTAATCTAGTCACTCCTCCCAAATTCTCATTTCAGTAATTGACAATGTCATCCAACCAAATGCTCAGCCTAAAATCTAGAAGTCATTTTTGATTCATCTATTCCTCATCTCCACATTTTAAACATTAGCAATCTGCTGGGCATACCTGTTAATTCCAGCATCTTGGGAGGCTGAGGCAGGAGGATCCCAAGTTCATAGCCAGCCTCAGCAACTTGGCGAGGCCCTAAGCAACTCAGTAAAACCCTGTCTCTAAATAAAATACAAAAAAAGGGCTGAGGATGTGGCTCAGTGGTTGAGTGCCCCTGGGTTCAATCCCTAGTACCAAAAATAAATAAATAAACAATAAAACATCAGTAATTCTACTGGCCATAATTCATAATCTATTCACTTCTACCTCTCCAGACACTATCTGAGTCCAAATGTCCTGGCCACCTGCTGTTTCTGCTCCTACTCTAGCTCCCCTAAATTGTATTTTTCATGTAGCATCAGTGGTGATGTAAAAATTTTAAATCAGATCATTTCTCTTTCTTTAAAATCCTTCTACCATCCAAACTTCTTCCCATGGACTATAAGGCCCTGAATGTCCTGACCTCCTCTTTAGTCTCAGACTCATACTGGGCTGCCAACACTAGCTTGCTTCTTCAGCCACTTGAGCCTTCTTTTTGTTCCTTAACCTCCTCCAAGTTCCAGCTTACTGGAGGGTTTTTTTTTTTTTACTTGTCCCCTCTGCTTAAAACACTCTCTTCTTAAGACACTCTTTTCTCAGACTTTTGCATAGGCTACTTTTCTCATCTTTTTCAAGTTTCAACTCCTCAGAGGCCTACACTGATTACCCTTATCTAATGTTGCTGTCTACACTACTTCCACCGTTATTAGCATGCACTTATCATGATTAAATTATCTTGCTTGTTTGACCTCCCCCTCCGCATTTCCTAGAACATAGATTTCATGAGCAGGGACTTTATCTTTTTTTTAACACAGTATTCCTATACTGGACATGGTGTTCATCAAATATTTCTAAATGAATAGAAGGACAAAGAGATCTTGCCTATGGGTCCTTCCAGATTCTAGAATGGACATTTTTTAGGTCAGAAGTTGGAAGCTAAATTATTACACTTGAAAATATGGAGCACCAGCTAGGAACTCTTAAAAATCAGACTTGTTTCCCTTTAAAACATTGTGGTGGCCATCTCTACCAAAACTCTTTTGTCCGAAGCTTTTGACAGTTTAACATTTAATTATAGAAGTTCCTCTGAAGGCTGGGGCATAGCTCAGTGGTAGAGCCCTTGCTAAGCATGCAAGAGGCGTGAGGTTTGGTCCCATCATAGTTGGGGGAGGAAAGTGTATAAAGATTACCTGTCATTCACATTCAGTATGAATTTCCATCCTGGTAGCTTTTTTTCATTTTTCTTTTTTGTTTTTGGAACTGGGGTGCTTTACCACAGTACTATATCACCAGGCCTTTTTATTTTTGATTTTGAGACAGGATCTCCCTAAGTTGCTCAGGAACGCACTCAATTGCTGAGGCTGGCCTGGAACTTGTGATCCTCCTGCCTCAGTCACCAGAGTTGCTGAGATTATAGGCCTGTACCCACCACACCCAGCTTTGATAGTTTTTTTTTTTTTCTTCCCCCAGAGGAAATAAAAATTTCCAGGGGCTGGGGATGTGGCTCAAGCGGTAGCGCGCTCGCCTAGCATGCGTGCGGCCCAGGTTCGATCCTCAGCACCACATACAAACAAAGATGTTGTGTCCACCCAAAAAACTAAAAAATAAATATTAAAAAAATTCAAAAACAAAAAAATTTCCACCTGCCATTTTAATACTTGAGGGGGAAACAGCCTGATTGCCACCAGGGAAAATAGTACAGAAAAAACAAAGGAGTGCCTTTTTCTGAATTGCCTTCTACAGACTGCAAATCCAGAAAAGATTTTTTTCACATCCTTTCACTCTTTCATCCAAGAATTTACCTTAGCATTCTGATATTTCACCTATACTACAGTTAAAAGAGTACAGCCATGCTCATTTGGAAATCCATTTACAACAGTTTTGCAAGCCTTTGAACATGTTGACATTATTGATCTAGAAGTTCATCTTGACCCTGTCCACCTTCACTAATGCTACCCTTTCCACCTGGGCACAACTCCTGCTGTTTCCCAGATGAAAACCATCCTTTCCCTTTTTCAACCCACTTAGGGCAGAAAGCTTTAAGAAAACCAGATATGAGAGAAGAAAACAAGAAAAAAAAGATATTATGGCTTTAGGGTTGATAGTTATAGGACCTAAGAACTAGTCAATTTGCAATAAAACATTTGTTTTTACACCGAACTCTGAACAGGTATTAAAAAGTTTAAAATACCATGACCAACAGATAATTTTACTATAGTATTCCCTTCAACAAAATGAGGGAAGCCATGTTTTATTTTTTCATCTGCAAAATCTGAAACTTTGAAAGGAACTGGAAAGGTGGGGAACTGACTGCTGTTATAATTAAATGATATCACCATACCTCTTAAAAATCTGTGCAAACCAACTAGTGGTTTAAGAACCATTACTGTAAGACTTCATCTTGGCTTTAATTCAGACTCTCTTCACACACACTATAGGCTAAGCTCTAACTACTGTCTAAGACCTGACCTTGCAGACAACCAGGCCTGGCAAGCTTCTACACACAGGCTACCAGGCAAGCCATAATGTCCCCAGTATGTTTTTTCCATTCACTTGGTTTGTATTGGTCTCTCCCCACAGAGGTGGGCCCATACAAATCTATCAAATAGGTTAGAACATATCTAGAAGTGCTTTATGGACTTGGGTTTTTGGGTTTTGGCAAAGGGGATTAATGTTGTTTTACCACTGAACTACATTCCCAGCCATTTTTATTTTTAGACAGGGTCTCACTAAATTGCTTAGGGCCTGGTTAAGTTGCTGAGGCAGGCCTTGAACCTGCAATCTTCCTGCCTCAGCCTCCCAAATTGCTGGGATTACAAACATAATCCCACGCCCAGCTTTATAGACTCCTTGTCTTACATCATTATTTTCCCTTATCCTCCCTTCTCCCGCAAAATCCAGGACTACCGCCCAAGCTATTCAGGAGAAATTAATGAAGTAATTCATTGAACTGATCTAAAAGAATAAGTTAACACTTGAAAATGGTGCAGTAGCAAAGGTTAGTGGTTAATATTAACTCTCTGAGTCGATTTCAGTTCAGAACCCTGCAGCAGCAGCCATCGCTGAGTGAAGAGCACCTAAGGTAAGTGCCCAAGATGCCAAATATCAAAATCTTCAGTGGCAGCTCCCATCAGGACTTACACCAGAAAGCTGCTGACCACCTGGGCCTAGAGCTAGGCAAGGTGCAACCAAGAAATTCAGCAACCAGGAGACCCGTGTAGAAACTGGTGAAAGTGTACATGGAGATAATGTCTACATCATTCAGAGTGGCTGTGGTAAAATCAACAATCTAATGGAGCTTTTGATCATGATTAATGCCTGCAAGATCACTTTAGCCAGCTGGATTGATACAATCATCCCACGTTTCCCAGATGCCCAGCAGGATAAAGATAAGAGCCGGGTTCCAATCTTAGCCAAGCTTGTTAAAAATACGCTGTCTGTAGCTGGTGCAGATCATATTATCACCATGGATCTTGCTTCTCAAAATCAGGGCTTTTTTGATATCCTAGTGGACATCAGAGCCAGCTGTCCTGAAGTGGAGTAGGGGGAATATCTCAGAGTGGAGGAACTGCACTATTGTGTCACCTGATGCTGGTGGAACCAAGAGTGACCTCCATTGCAGACCAGTTGAATGTGGACTTTGCCTTGTTTCACAAGGAATGGAAGAAGGCCAATGAAGTGGACCACATGGTGTTAGTGGGAGATGTGAAAGATCAGGTGGCTATCCTTGTAGATGACACGGCTGTCACATATGGTACCATCTGCCATGCAGCTGACAAACTTCTCTCAGCTGGAGCCACCAGAGTTCATGCTATCTTGACTCATGAATTCTTTTCTGGGCCAGGCATTTCTTGCATCAGTAATGTATGTTTTGAAGTAGTAGTGTTCATTGATACCATACCTCAGGAGGACAAGATGAAGCAAGCACTGCTCCAAAATACAGGTGGTGAATGACATCTCTATGATCCTTGCAGAAGCCATCAGGAGAACTCATAATGGGGAATCTGTTTCCTACCTGTTCAGCCATGTTCTTTTATAACAGAATAACTTGAGGCTTTTTAAAAAATAAAATCAACCCCACTCCTTCTTTCCCTTGGTATCTGATGACAAATTCAGAAGACCCAGCTTGCTCCTATATAGCTTTCTACATCCCATATCATGTAATTGAGAGTTTTGTAAATTGGGGAAAGACAGATTGATATTAACTGTTGGGATTTCTTAACTGCATTGTCTCATTCTGGCTTCCTTAATGATTTTGTGAATCTTACAGCTCTAACTAGAGTTCAGTTGCTGCAAGATTTCAGACTTCTAAGGATGTTGAATAAAGCTGTTTGAATGGTTGAGGACTTTCAGACTCTGCATGTGAATGCTTTGGAGATTTTTCCTTGTCAGAACAACTAGTAACAAAGCAGCCCATGTGTGACAAGTTCTCTAAGATCTAAGCTAAATTAACAACAAGAGCCCTGGGCTTTCCATAGACCTATTTCCATAGCTGAGCAAGTGTTAAGGCAGGAGCAGGCAGCTCAGCCTGAAAAATAAAAAAAAAAAAGCAAACAACAGTTGGGTGGGATCACCATGGGGGAGAGGGTAGCACAGTGCAGCCAATATTTCTAGGGAGGAAGAAGCCTGATTCATTGCCATCTGCTTGACAACATAGCATGTAGTCCCTTTGTGCCAATTCCTTTCTATGACTTTACCTTTAGCCATCTTGACCTTTTTATGGCCAAATACCCTCTTGGGCCCAAATTATCATTGTACCATAGTCTTCTGAACACAAACTTGCTTCCTGCTGTGTAATTGCTAACATTCACGTTAGATAATTTGCTGTAGCTTAACCTTCCTACTTTAATGGTGGTCATGAGTTTTAGGTGGTCTTCCCTCCTAGAATCTGTTTGGCCTCTCAAATGACCTGACATTTCTGTTAAAAGTTTGATGTTACTGTCTCTTGTAGAGGAAACTAATAAAGTGTCTGTGTGCGAAGAAAAAAAAAAAAGGAATAAGTTAACACTTGACTATTAAACTGCCACACGCAGTTGTGTGTGTGCAGTTCATCTACAGGACCAGATCAAGTAATGTATGTAAATTATACACAAAGTAACCCTTCATAATCTCTTTATTTAGCAACATTTAAGGCTGGACCTGAAGCCTTCCTTGACTTAAGGAACTAGTGCTTTAGACTATTACTAAATAATTCACGTTTTGGCATTTAATTATTCAGCCCACATACTGTCAGACTGCTTCACTGTATAAATTTTCTCATTCAAGCCATAAGCTCTTTGACTACAGAAGTCATCATCTGTCTGTCTTATAAGTACACCAAACAACATAAGCACTAGATAAATATCTGGGAAACTACATTGAGACTAGATGGCTTATAAGAAAAACCTTAAAAAAATAATCTAGAAAGAAAGACCTAACTAAAACTAAATAATAATCAAGGCTTATTTAACTTACAACACTACCACTCAGTATTACCGCAAAGTGAACTTTTCATACAAATGATTTCCAAAACCCAAATGGCTCCTCATCACCGAGAGCTTGTTCCTGACCCAGTTTTTTCCAAGCTGTCTGCAATTCTCTCCCTACCACCCCACTTCTAGCGCCCCCTCCCCCACTGGTACCAGGCCTCACCCTTCCTTTTTGTTTTTATTTTTAACATGCATTTATTATTCTTTGTTCATCTGCATTTATCAAACAGTGTCAGCAACCTCTGGGAAGAACTCTGAATCCCCATCCTGACCCATCTCAGGGGGCGCCACTTGGAGGCACACAGACTCCCAGGCTAAACGTGACCCATCCCGACCAGCCGATCTACCTCAAAGAGACGGAAAGAAAGAAGTCATTCTTACATGAGTACCTGAAGGATGACACATCTAATTCGCAAACGGTTTCAAAATAAACTCGAGAAAGTTCACACCGCATCAGACCTCGGGCGGCGTTTAGGTCCGGGCCGCGCCGCCTCCGTGGCCGGCACCGCGCGCTCCGGGCG